>NW_027611882.1:0-517000 GCF_964261635.1 Lissotriton helveticus | reverse complement strand
AAAATGTCAATTGGATCGTGCCTCATGTTGAATAACCACTTTTTAAACCCTCACATTGACCAAAATTGACATTTTTACAGAGTTTTGCTTACTCAGAAGCTTCAATTTTGACCAATTTCAGCTAGAGAAATGACTTTAAACACACTTATTTTAGTTGAAAAGGTAATAATTCACATCCAACAGTAATTTGCAGTCAAAAGATTAAATGTTAAAATTTCATCAGAATTGACCATTTTGGGAACGTTCGACAGCTCCGCGGTCATCGTTTTTTGTCCGAAAATTGATTTTTTGGACTTTACCAAAAATGATTCAAAATGTCAATTGGATCGTGCCTCATGTTGAATAACCACTTTTTAAACCCTCACAGTGACCAAAATTGCCATTTTTACAGAGTTTTGCTTACTCAGAAGCTTCAATTTTGACCAATTTCAGGCAGAGAAATGACTTTAAACACACTTATTTTAGTTAAAAAAGTAATAATTCACATCCAACAGTAATTTGCAGTCAAAAGATTAAATGTTAAAATTTCATCAGAATTGACCATTTTGGGAACGTTCGACAGCTCCGCGGTCATCGTTTTTCGTCCGAAAAATGATTTTTTGGACTTTACCAAAAATGATTCAAAATGTCAATTGGATCGTGCCTCATGTTGAATAACCACTTTTTAAACCCTCACAGTGACCAAAATTGAAATTTTTACAGAGTTTTGCTTACTCAGAAGCTTCAATTTTGACCAATTTCAGGCAGAGAAATGACTTTAAACACACTTATTTTAGTTGAAAAGGTAATAATTCACATCCAACAGTAATTTGCAGTCAAAAGATTAAACGTTAAAATTTCATCAGAATTGACCATTTTGGGAACGTTCGACAGCTCCGCGGTCATCGTTTTTTGTCCGAAAATTGATTTTTTGGACTTTACCAAAAATGATTCAAAATGTCAATTGGATCGTGCCTCATGTTGAATAACCACTTTTTAAACCCTCACAGTGACCAAAATTGCCATTTTTACAGAGTTTTGCTCACTCAGAAGCTTCAATTTTGACCAATTTCAGGCAGAGAAATGACTTTAAACACACTTATTTTAGTTAAAAAAGTAATCATTCACATCCAACAGTAATTTGCAGTTAAAAGATTAAATGTTAAAATTTCATCAGAATTGACCATTTTGGGAACGTTCGACAGCTCCGCGGTCATCGTTTTTCGTCCGAAAATTGATTTTTTGGACTTTACCAAAAATGATTCAAAATGTCAATTGGATCGTGCCTCATGTTGAATAACCACTTTTTAAACCCTCACAGTGACCAAAATTGCCATTTTTACAGAGTTTTCCTTACTCTGAAGCTTCAATTTTGACCAATTTCAGGCACAGAAATGACTTTAAACACACTTATTTTAGTTGAAAAAGTAATAATTCACATCCAACAGTAATTATGCAGTCAAAAGATTAAATGTTAAAATTTCATCAGAATTGACCATTTTGGGAACGTTCGACAGCTCCGCGGTCATCGTTTTTCGTCCAAAAATTGATTTTTTGGACTTTACCAAAAATTATTCAAAATGTCAATTGGATCGTGCCTCGCGTTGAATAACCACTTTTTAAACCCTCACAGTGACCAAAATTGCCATTTTTACAGAGTTTTGCTTACTCAGAAGCTTCAATTTTGACCAATTTCAGGCAGAGAAATGACTTTAAACACACTTATTTTAGTTGAAAAAGTAATAATTCACATCCAACAGTAATTATGCAGTCAAAAGATTAAATGTTAATATTTCATCAGAATTTACCATTTTGGGAACGTTCAACAGCTCCGCGGTCATTGTTTTTCGTCCGAAAATTGATTTTTTGGACTTTACCAAAAATGATTCAAAATGTCAATTGGATCGTGCCTCATGGTGAATAACCACTTTTTAAACCCTCACAGTGACCAAAATTGACATTTTTACAGAGTTTTGCTTACTCAGAAGCTACAATTTTGACCAATTTCAGCTAGAGAAATGACTTTAAACACACTTATTTTAGTTGAAAAGGTAATAATTCACATTCAACAGTAATTTGCAGTCAAAAGATTAAATGTTAAAATTTCATCAGAATTGACCATTTTGGGAACGTTCGACAGCTCCGCGGTCATCGTTTTTTGTCCGAAAATTGATTTTTTGGACTTTACCAAAAATGATTCAAAATGTCAATTGGATCGTGCCTCATGTTGAATAACCACTTTTTAAACCCTCACATTGACCAAAATTGCCATTTTTACAGAGTTTTGCTTACTCAGAAGCTTCAATTTTGACCAATTTCAGGCACAGAAATGACTTTAAACACACTTATTTTAGTTGAAAAAGTAATAATTCACATCCAACAGTAATTATGCAGTCAAAAGATTAAATGTTAAAATTTCATCAGAATTGACCATTTTGGGAACGTTCGACAGCTCCGCGGTCATCGTTTTTTGTCCAAAAATTGATTTTTTGGACTTTACCAAAAATGATTCAAAATGTCAATTGGATCATGCCTCATGTTGAATAACCACTTTTTAAACCCTCACAGTGACCAAAATTGCCATTTTTACAGTTTTGCTTACTCAGAAGCTTCAATTTTGACCAATTTCAGGCACAGAAATGACTTTAAACACACTTATTTTAGTTGAAAAAGTAATAATTCACATCCAACAGTAATTATGCAGTCAAAAGATTAAATGTTAAAATTTCATCAGAATTGACCATTTTGGGAACGTTCGACAGCTCCACGGTCATCGTTTTTTGTCCGAAAATTGATTTTTTGGACTTTACCAAAAATGATTCAAAATGTCAATTGGATCGTGCCTCATGTTGAATAACCACTTTTTAAACCCTCACAGTGACCAAAATTGCCACTTTTACAGAGTTTTGCTTACTCAGAAGCTTCAATTTTGACCAATTTCAGGCAGAGAAATGACTTTAAACACACTTATTTTAGTTAAAAAAGTAATAATTCACATCCAACAGTAATTTGCAGTCAAAAGATTAAATGTTAAAATTTCATCAGAATTGACCATTTTGGGAACGTTCGACAGCTCCGCGGTCATCGTTTTTCGTCCGAAAATTGATTTTTTGGACTTTACCAAAAATGATTCAAAATGTCAATTGGATCGTGCCTCATGTTGAATAACCACTTTTTAAACCCTCACAGTGACCAAAATTGCCATTTTTACAGAGTTTTGCTCACTCAGAAGCTTCAATTTTGACCAATTTCAGGCAGAGAAATGACTTTAAACACACTTATTTTAGTTAAAAAAGTAATCATTCACATCCAACAGTAATTTGCAGTTAAAAGATTAAATGTTAAAATTTCATCAGAATTGACCATTTTGGGAACGTTCGACAGCTCCGCGGTCATCGTTTTTCGTCCGAAAATTGATTTTTTGGACTTTACCAAAAATGATTCAAAATGTCAATTGGATCGTGCCTCATGTTGAATAACCACTTTTTAAACCCTCACAGTGACCAAAATTGCCATTTTTACAGAGTTTTCCTTACTCTGAAGCTTCAATTTTGACCAATTTCAGGCACAGAAATGACTTTAAACACACTTATTTTAGTTGAAAAAGTAATAATTCACATCCAACAGTAATTATGAAGTCAAAAGATTAAATGTTAAAATTTCATCAGAATTGACCATTTTGGGAACGTTCGACAGCTCCGCGGTCATCGTTTTTCGTCCAAAAATTGATTTTTTGGACTTTACCAAAAATTATTCAAAATGTCAATTGGATCGTGCCTCGCGTTGAATAACCACTTTTTAAACCCTCACAGTGACCAAAATTGCCATTTTTACAGAGTTTTGCTTACTCAGAAGCTTCAATTTTGACCAATTTCAGGCAGAGAAATGACTTTAAACACACTTATTTTAGTTGAAAAAGTAATAATTCACATCCAACAGTAATTATGCAGTCAAAAGATTAAATGTTAATATTTCATCAGAATTTACCATTTTGGGAACGTTCAACAGCTCCGCGGTCATTGTTTTTCGTCCGAAAATTGATTTTTTGGACTTTACCAAAAATGATTCAAAATGTCAATTGGATCGTGCCTCATGGTGAATAACCACTTTTTAAACCCTCACAGTGACCAAAATTGACATTTTTACAGAGTTTTGCTTACTCAGAAGCTACAATTTTGACCAATTTCAGCTAGAGAAATGACTTTAAACACACTTATTTTAGTTGAAAAGGTAATAATTCACATCCAACAGTAATTTGCAGTCAAAAGATTAAATGTTAAAATTTCATCAGAATTGACCATTTTGGGAACGTTCGACAGCTCCGCGGTCATCGTTTTTTGTCCGAAAATTGATTTTTTGGACTTTACCAAAAATGATTCAAAATGTCAATTGGATCGTGCCTCATGTTGAATAACCACTTTTTAAACCCTCACATTGACCAAAATTGCCATTTTTACAGAGTTTTGCTTACTCAGAAGCTTCAATTTTGACCAATTTCAGGCACAGAAATGACTTTAAACACACTTATTTTAGTTGAAAAAGTAATAATTCACATCCAACAGTAATTATGCAGTCAAAAGATTAAATGTTAAAATTTCATCAGAATTGACCATTTTGGGAACGTTCGACAGCTCCGCGGTCATCGTTTTTTGTCCAAAAATTGATTTTTTGGACTTTACCAAAAATGATTCAAAATGTCAATTGGATCATGCCTCATGTTGAATAACCACTTTTTAAACCCTCACAGTGACCAAAATTGCCATTTTTACAGAGTTTTGCTTACTCAGAAGCTTCAATTTTGACCAATTTCAGGCACAGAAATGACTTTAAACACACTTATTTTAGTTGAAAAAGTAATAATTCACATCCAACAGTAATTATGCAGTCAAAAGATTAAATGTTAAAATTTCATCAGAATTGACCATTTTGGGAACGTTCGACAGCTCCACGGTCATCGTTTTTTGTCCGAAAATTGATTTTTTGGACTTTACCAAAAATGATTCAAAATGTCAATTGGATCGTGCCTCATGTTGAATAACCACTTTTTAAACCCTCACAGTGACCAAAATTGCCACTTTTACAGAGTTTTGCTTACTCAGAAGCTTCAATTTTGACCAATTTCAGGCAGAGAAATGACTTTAAACACACTTATTTTAGTTAAAAAAGTAATAATTCACATCCAACAGTAATTTTCAGTCAAAAGATTAAATGTTAAAATTTCATCAGAATTGACCATTTTGGGAACGTTCGACAGCTCCGCGGTCATCGTTTTTCGTCCGAAAATTGATTTTTTGGACTTTACCAAAAATGATTCCAAATGTCAATTGGATCGTGCCTCATGTTGAATAACCACTTTTTAAACCCTCACAGTGACCAAAATTGCCATTTTTACAGAGTTTTGCTTACTCAGAAGCTTCAATTTTGACCAATTTCAGGCAGAGAAATGACTTTAAACACACTTATTTTAGTTAAAAAAGTAATAATTCACATCCAACAGTAATTTGCAGTTAAAAGATTAAATGTTAAAATTTCATCAGAATTGACCATTTTGGGAACGTTCGACAGCTCCGCGGTCATCGTTTTTCGTCCGAAAATTGATTTTTTGGACTTTACCAAAAATGATTCAAAATGTCAATTGGATCGTGCCTCATGTTGAATAACCACTTTTTAAACCCTCACAGTGACCAAAATTGCCATTTTTACAGAGTTTTGCTTACTCAGAAGCTTCAATTTTGACCAATTTCAGGCACAGAAATGACTTTAAACACACTTATTTTAGTTGAAAAAGTAATAATTCACATCCAACAGTAATTTGCAGTCAAAAGATTAAACGTTAACATTTCATCAGAATTGACCATTTTGGGAACATTCGACAGCTCCGCGGTCGTCGTTTTTTGTCCGAAAATTGATTTTTTGGACTTTACCAAAAATGATTCAAAATGTCAATTGGATCGTGCCTCATGTTGAATAACCACTTTTTAAACCCTCACAGTGACCAAAATTGCCATTTTTACAGAGTTTTGCTTACTCAGAAGCTTCAATTTTGACCAATTTCAGGCAGAGAAATGACTTTAAACACACTTATTTTAGTTAAAAAAGTAATAATTCACATCCAACAGTAATTTGCAGTTAAAAGATTAAATGTTAAAATTTCATCAGAATTGACCATTTTGGGAACGTTCGACAGCTCCGCGGTCATCGTTTTTCGTCCGAAAATTGATTTTTTGGACTTTACCAAAAATGATTCAAAATGTCA
Source organism: Lissotriton helveticus (assembly GCF_964261635.1). Taxonomy (NCBI): domain Eukaryota; kingdom Metazoa; phylum Chordata; class Amphibia; order Caudata; family Salamandridae; genus Lissotriton; species Lissotriton helveticus. The sequence continues at coordinate 510,765 of NW_027611882.1, read as the reverse complement.
ATTGGATCGTGCCTCATGTTGAATAACCACTTTTTAAACCCTCACAGTGACCAAAATTGCCATTTTTACAGAGTTTTGCTTACTCAGAAGCTTCAATTTTGACCAATTTCAGGCAGAGAAATGACTTTAAACACACTTATTTTAGTTGAAAAGGTAATAATTCACATCCAACAGTAATTTGCAGTCAAAAGATTAAATGTTAAAATTTCATCAGAATTGACCATTTTGGGAACGTTCGACAGCTCCGCGGTCATCGTTTTTTGTCCGAAAATTGATTTTTTGGACTTTACCAAAAATGATTCAAAATGTCAATTGGATCGTGCCTCATGTTGAATAACCACTTTTTAAACCCTCACAGTGACCAAAATTGTCATTTTTACAGAGTTTTGCTTACTCAGAAGCTTCAATTTTGACCAATTTCAGGCAGAGAAATGACTTTAAACACACTTATTTTAGTTAAAAAAGTAATAATTCACATCCAACAGTAATTTGCAGTCAAAAGATTAAACGTTAAAATTTCATCAGAATTGACCATTTTGGGAACGTTCGACAGCTCCGCGGTCATCGTTTTTCGTCCGAAAATTGATTTTTTGGACTTTACCAAAAATGATTCAAAATGTCAATTGGATCGTGCCTCATGTTGAATAACCACTTTTTAAACCCTCACAGTGACCAAAATTGCCATTTTTACAGAGTTTTCCTTACTCTGAAGCTTCAATTTTGACCAATTTCAGGCACAGAAATGACTTTAAACACACTTATTTTAGTTGAAAAAGTAATAATTCACATCCAACAGTAATTATGCAGTCAAAAGATTACTGTTAAAATTTCATCAGAATTGACCATTTTGGGAACGTTCGACAGCTCCGCGGTCATCGTTTTTCGTCCAAAAATTGATTTTTTGGACTTTACCAAAAATTATTCAAAATGTCAATTGGATCGTGCCTCGCGTTGAATAACCACTTTTTAAACCCTCACAGTGACCAAAATTGCCATTTTTACAGAGTTTTGCTTACTCAGAAGCTTCAATTTTGACCAATTTCAGGCAGAGAAATGACTTTAAACACACTTATTTTAGTTGAAAAAGTAATAATTCACATCCAACAGTAATTATGCAGTCAAAAGATTAAATGTTAATATTTCATCAGAATTTACCATTTTGGGAACGTTCGACAGCTCCGCGGTCATTGTTTTTCGTCCGAAAATTGATTTTTTGGACTTTACCAAAAATGATTCAAAATGTCAATTGGATCGTGCCTCATGGTGAATAACCACTTTTTAAACCCTCACAGTGACCAAAATTGACATTTTTACAGAGTTTTGCTTACTCAGAAGCTACAATTTTGACCAATTTCAGCTAGAGAAATGACTTTAAACACACTTATTTTAGTTGAAAAGGTAATAATTCACATCCAACAGTAATTTGCAGTCAAAAGATTAAATGTTAAAATTTCATCAGAATTGACCATTTTGGGAACATTCAACAGCTCCGCGGTCATCGTTTTTTGTCCGAAAATTGATTTTTTGGACTTTACCAAAAATGATTCAAAATGTCAATTGGATCGTGCCTCATGTTGAATAACCACTTTTTAAACCCTCACATTGACCAAAATTGCCATTTTTACAGAGTTTTGCTTACTCAGAAGCTTCAATTTTGACCAATTTCAGGCACAGAAATGACTTTAAACACACTTATTTTAGTTGAAAAAGTAATAATTCACATCCAACAGTAATTATGCAGTCAAAAGATTAAATGTTAAAATTTCATCAGAATTGACCATTTTGGGAACGTTCGACAGCTCCACGGTCATCGTTTTTTGTCCGAAAATTGATTTTTTGGACTTTACCAAAAATGATTCAAAATGTCAATTGGATCGTGCCTCATGTTGAATAACCACTTTTTAAACCCTCACAGTGACCAAAATTGCCACTTTTACAGAGTTTTGCTTACTCAGAAGCTTCAATTTTGACCAATTTCAGGCAGAGAAATGACTTTAAACACACTTATTTTAGTTAAAAAAGTAATAATTCACATCCAACAGTAATTTGCAGTCAAAAGATTAAATGTTAAAATTTCATCAGAATTGACCATTTTGGGAACGTTCGACAGCTCCGCGGTCATCGTTTTTCGTCCGAAAATTGATTTTTTGGACTTTACCAAAAATGATTCAAAATGTCAATTGGATCGTGCCTCATGTTGAATAACCACTTTTTAAACCCTCACAGTGACCAAAATTGAAATTTTTACAGAGTTTTGCTTATTCAGAAGCTTCAATTTTGACCAATTTCAGGCAGAGAAATGACTTTAAACACACTTATTTTAGTTGAAAAGGTAATAATTCACATCCAACAGTAATTTGCAGTCAAAAGATTAAACGTTAAAATTTCATCAGAATTGACCATTTTGGGAACGTTCGACAGCTCCGCGGTCGTCGTTTTTTGTCCGAAAATTGATTTTTTGGACTTTACCAAAAATGATTCAAAATGTCAATTGGATCGTGCCTCATGTTGAATAACCACTTTTTAAACCCTCACAGTGACCAAAATTGCCATTTTTACAGAGTTTTGCTTACTCAGAAGCTTCAATTTTGACCAATTTCAGGCAGAGAAATGACTTTAAACACACTTATTTTAGTTAAAAAAGTAATAATTCACATCCAACAGTAATTTGCAGTTAAAAGATTAAATGTTAAAATTTCATCAGAATTGACCATTTTGGGAACGTTCGACAGCTCCGCGGTCATCGTTTTTCGTCCGAAAATTGATTTTTTGGACTTTACCAAAAATGATTCAAAATGTCAATTGGATCGTGCCTCATGTTGAATAACCACTTTTTAAACCCTCACAGTGACCAAAATTGCCATTTTTACAGAGTTTTGCTTACTCAGAAGCTTCAATTTTGACCAATTTCAGGCACAGAAATGACTTTAAACACACTTATTTTAGTTGAAAAAGTAATAATTCACATCCAACAGTAATTTGCAGTCAAAAGATTAAACGTTAACATTTCATCAGAATTGACCATTTTGGGAACGTTCGACAGCTCCGCGGTCGTCGTTTTTTGTCCGAAAATTGATTTTTTGGACTTTACCAAAAATGATTCAAAATGTCAATTGGATCGTGCCTCATGTTGAATAACCACTTTTTAAACCCTCACAGTGACCAAAATTGCCATTTTTACAGAGTTTTGCTTACTCAGAAGCTTCAATTTTGACCAATTTCAGGCAGAGAAATGACTTTAAACACACTTATTTTAGTTAAAAAAGTAATAATTCACATCCAACAGTAATTTGCAGTTAAAAGATTAAATGTTAAAATTTCATCAGAATTGACCATTTTGGGAACGTTCGACAGCTCCGCGGTCATCGTTTTTCGTCCGAAAATTGATTTTTTGGACTTTACCAAAAATGATTCAAAATGTCAATTGGATCGTGCCTCATGTTGAATAACCACTTTTTAAACCCTCACAGTGACCAAAATTGCCATTTTTACAGAGTTTTGCTTACTCAGAAGCTTCAATTTTGACCAATTTCAGGCAGAGAAATGACTTTAAACACACTTATTTTAGTTGAAAAGGTAATAATTCACATCCAACAGTAATTTGCAGTCAAAAGATTAAATGTTAAAATTTCATCAGAATTGACCATTTTGGGAACGTTCGACAGCTCCGCGGTCATCGTTTTTTGTCCGAAAATTGATTTTTTGGACTTTACCAAAAATGATTCAAAATGTCAATTGGATCGTGCCTCATGTTGAATAACCACTTTTTAAACCCTCACAGTGACCAAAATTGTCATTTTTACAGAGTTTTGCTTACTCAGAAGCTTCAATTTTGACCAATTTCAGGCAGAGAAATGACTTTAAACACACTTATTTTAGTTAAAAAAGTAATAATTCACATCCAACAGTAATTTGCAGTCAAAAGATTAAACGTTAAAATTTCATCAGAATTGACCATTTTGGGAACGTTCGACAGCTCCGCGGTCATCGTTTTTTGTACGAAAATTGATTTTTTGGACTTTACCAAAAATGATTCAAAATGTCAATTGGATCGTGCCTCATGTTGAATAACCACTTTTTAAACCCTCACAGTGACCAAAATTGCCATTTTTACAGAGTTTTGCTTACTCAGAAGCTTCAATTTTGACCAATTTCAGGCAGAGAAATGACTTTAAACACACTTATTTTAGTTAAAAAAGTAATAATTCACATCCAACAGTAATTTGCAGTTAAAAGATTAAATGTTAAAATTTCATCAGAATTGACCATTTTGGGAACGTTCGACAGCTCCGCGGTCATCGTTTTTTGTCCAAAAATTGATTTTTTGGACTTTACCAAAAATGATTCAAAATGTCAATTGGATCATGCCTCATGTTGAATAACCACTTTTTAAACCCTCACAGTGACCAAAATTGCCATTTTTACAGAGTTTTGCTTACTCAGAAGCTTCAATTTTGACCAATTTCAGGCACAGAAATGACTTTAAACACACTTATTTTAGTTGAAAAAGTAATAATTCACATCCAACAGTAATTATGCAGTCAAAAGATTAAATGTTAAAATTTCATCAGAATTGACCATTTTGGGAACGTTCGACAGCTCCACGGTCATCGTTTTTTGTCCGAAAATTGATTTTTTGGACTTTACCAAAAATGATTCAAAATGTCAATTGGATCGTGCCTCATGTTGAATAACCACTTTTTAAACCCTCACAGTGACCAAAATTGCCACTTTTACAGAGTTTTGCTTACTCAGAAGCTTCAATTTTGACCAATTTCAGGCAGAGAAATGACTTTAAACACACTTATTTTAGTTAAAAAAGTAATAATTCACATCCAACAGTAATTTGCAGTCAAAAGATTAAATGTTAAAATTTCATCAGAATTGACCATTTTGGGAACGTTCGACAGCTCCGCGGTCATCGTTTTTCGTCCGAAAATTGATTTTTTGGACTTTACCAAAAATGATTCAAAATGTCAATTGGATCGTGCCTCATGTTGAATAACCACTTTTTAAACCCTCACAGTGACCAAAATTGAAATTTTTACAGAGTTTTGCTTATTCAGAAGCTTCAATTTTGACCAATTTCAGGCAGAGAAATGACTTTAAACACACTTATTTTAGTTGAAAAGGTAATAATTCACATCCAACAGTAATTTGCAGTCAAAAGATTAAACGTTAAAATTTCATCAGAATTGACCATTTTGGGAACGTTCGACAGCTCCGCGGTCATCGTTTTTTGTACGAAAATTGATTTTTTGGACTTTACCAAAAATGATTCAAAATGTCAATTGGATCGTGCCTCATGTTGAATAACCACTTTTTAAACCCTCACTGTGACCAAAATTGCCATTTTTACAGAGTTTTGCTTACTCAGAAGCTTCAATTTTGACCAATTTCAGGCAGAGAAATGACTTTAAACACACTTATTTTAGTTAAAAAAGTAATAATTCACATCCAACAGTAATTTGCAGTTAAAAGATTAAATGTTAAAATTTCATCAGAATTGACCATTTTGGGAACGTTCGACAGCTCCGCGGTCATCGTTTTTTGTCCAAAAATTGATTTTTTGGACTTTACCAAAAATGATTCAAAATGTCAATTGGATCATGCCTCATGTTGAATAACCACTTTTTAAACCCTCACAGTGACCAAAATTGCCATTTTTACAGAGTTTTGCTTACTCAGAAGCTTCAATTTTGACCAATTTCAGGCACAGAAATGACTTTAAACACACTTATTTTAGTTGAAAAAGTAATAATTCACATCCAACAGTAATTATGCAGTCAAAAGATTAAATGTTAAAATTTCATCAGAATTGACCATTTTGGGAACGTTCGACAGCTCCACGGTCATCGTTTTTTGTCCGAAAATTGATTTTTTGGACTTTACCAAAAATGATTCAAAATGTCAATTGGATCGTGCCTCATGTTGAATAACCACTTTTTAAACCCTCACAGTGACCAAAATTGCCACTTTTACAGAGTTTTGCTTACTCAGAAGCTTCAATTTTGACCAATTTCAGGCAGAGAAATGACTTTAAACACACTTATTTTAGTTAAAAAAGTAATAATTCACATCCAACAGTAATTTGCAGTCAAAAGATTAAATGTTAAAATTTCATCAGAATTGACCATTTTGGGAACGTTCGACAGCTCCGCGGTCATCGTTTTTCGTCCGAAAATTGATTTTTTGGACTTTACCAAAAATGATTCAAAATGTCAATTGGATCGTGCCTCATGTTGAATAACCACTTTTTAAACCCTCACAGTGACCAAAATTGAAATTTTTACAGAGTTTTGCTTATTCAGAAGCTTCAATTTTGACCAATTTCAGGCAGAGAAATGACTTTAAACACACTTATTTTAGTTGAAAAGGTAATAATTCACATCCAACAGTAATTTGCAGTCAAAAGATTAAACGTTAAAATTTCATCAGAATTGACCATTTTGGGAACGTTCGACAGCTCCGCGGTCGTCGTTTTTTGTCCGAAAATTGATTTTTTGGACTTTACCAAAAATGATTCAAAATGTCAATTGGATCGTGCCTCATGTTGAATAACCACTTTTTAAACCCTCACAGTGACCAAAATTGCCATTTTTACAGAGTTTTCCTTACTCTGAAGCTTCAATTTTGACCAATTTCAGGCACAGAAATGACTTTAAACACACTTATTTTAGTTGAAAAAGTAATAATTCACATCCAACAGTAATTTGCAGTCAAAAGATTAAACGTTATAGTTTCATCAGAATTGACCATTTTGGGAACGTTCGACAGCTCCGCGGTCGTCGTTTTTTGTCCGAAAATTGATTTTTTGGACTTTACCAAAAATGATTCAAAATGTCAATTGGATCGTGCCTCATGTTGAATAACCACTTTTTAAACCCTCACAGTGACCAAAATTGCCATTTTTACAGAGTTTTGCTTACTCAGAAGCTTCAATTTTGACCAATTTCAGGCACAGAAATGACTTTAAACACACTTATTTTAGTTGAAAAAGTAATAATTCACATCCAACAGTAATTTGCAGTCAAAAGATTAAATGTTAAAATTTCATCAGAATTGACCATTTTGGGAACGTTCGACAGCTCCGCGGTCATCGTTTTTCGTCCGAAAATTGATTTTTTGGACTTTACCAAAAATGATTCAAAATGTCAATTGGATCGTGCCTCACAGTGACCAAAATTGCCATTTTTACAGAGTTTTGCTTACTCAGAAGCTTCAATTTTGACCAATTTCAGGCAGAGAAATGACTTTAAACACACTTATTTTAGTTGAAAAGGTAATAATTCACATCCAACAGTAATTTGCAGTCAAAAGATTAAATGTTAAAATTTCATCAGAATTGACCATTTTGGGAACGTTCGACAGCTCCGCGGTCATCGTTTTTTGTCCGAAAATTGATTTTTTGGACTTTACCAAAAATGATTCAAAATGTCAATTGGATCGTGCCTCATGTTGAATAACCACTTTTTAAACCCTCACAGTGATCAAAATTGTCATTTTTACAGAGTTTTGCTTACTCAGAAGCTTCAATTTTGACCAATTTCAGGCAGAGAAATGACTTTAAACACACTTATTTTAGTTAAAAAAGTAATAATTCACATCCAACAGTAATTTGCAGTTAAAAGATTAAATGTTAAAATTTCATCAGAATTGACCATTTTGGGAACGTTCGACAGCTCCGCGGTCATCGTTTTTCGTCCGAAAATTGATTTTTTGGACTTTACCAAAAATGATTCAAAATGTCAATTGGATCGTGCCTCATGTTGAATAACCACTTTTTAAACCCTCACAGTGACCAAAATTGCCATTTTTACAGAGTTTTGCTTACTCAGAAGCTTCAATTTTGACCAATTTCAGGCAGAGAAATGACTTTAAACACACTTATTTTAGTTAAAAAAGTAATAATTCACATCCAACAGTAATTTGCAGTCAAAAGATTAAATGTTAAAATTTCATCAGAATTGACCATTTTGGGAACGTTCGACAGCTCCGCGGTCATCGTTTTTCGTCCGAAAATTGATTTTTTGGACTTTACCAAAAATGATTCAAAATGTCAATTGGATCGTGCCTCATGGTGAATAACCACTTTTTAAACCCTCACAGTGACCAAAATTGACATTTTTACAGAGTTTTGCTTACTCAGAAGCTACAATTTTGACCAATTTCAGCTAGAGAAATGACTTTAAACACACTTATTTTAGTTGAAAAGGTAATAATTCACATCCAACAGTAATTTGCAGTCAAAAGATTAAATGTTAAAATTTCATCAGAAGTGACCATTTTGGGAACGTTCGACAGCTCCGCGGTCATCGTTTTTTGTCCGAAAATTGATTTTTTGGACTTTACCAAAAATGATTCAAAATGTCAATTGGATCGTGCCTCATGTTGAATAACCACTTTTTAAACCCTCACATTGACCAAAATTGCCATTTTTACAGAGTTTTGCTTACTCAGAAGCTTCAATTTTGACCAATTTCAGGCACAGAAATGACTTTAAACACACTTATTTTAGTTGAAAAAGTAATAATTCACATCCAACAGTAATTATGCAGTCAAAAGATTAAATGTTAAAATTTCATCAGAATTGACCATTTTGGGAACGTTCGACAGCTCCACGGTCATCGTTTTTTGTCCGAAAATTGATTTTTTGGACTTTACCAAAAATGATTCAAAATGTCAATTGGATCGTGCCTCATGTTGAATAACCACTTTTTAAACCCTCACAGTGACCAAAATTGCCACTTTTACAGAGTTTTGCTTACTCAGAAGCTTCAATTTTGACCAATTTCAGGCAGAGAAATGACTTTAAACACACTTATTTTAGTTAAAAAAGTAATAATTCACATCCAACAGTAATTTGCAGTCAAAAGATTAAATGTTAAAATTTCATCAGAATTGACCATTTTGGGAACGTTCGACAGCTCCGCGGTCATCGTTTTTCGTCCGAAAATTGATTTTTTGGACTTTACCAAAAATGATTCAAAATGTCAATTGGATCGTGCCTCATGTTGAATAACCACTTTTTAAACCCTCACAGTGACCAAAATTGCCACTTTTACAGAGTTTTGCTTACTCAGAAGCTTCAATTTTGACCAATTTCAGGCAGAGAAATGACTTTAAACACACTTATTTTAGTTGAAAAGGTAATAATTCACATCCAACAGTAATTTGCAGTCAAAAGATTAAACGTTAAAATTTCATCAGAATTGACCATTTTGGGAACGTTCGACAGCTCCGCGGTCATCGTTTTTTGTCCGAAAATTGATTTTTTGGACTTTACCAAAAATGATTCAAAATGTCAATTGGATCGTGCCTCATGTTGAATAACCACTTTTTAAACCCTCACAGTGACCAAAATTGCCACTTTTACAGAGTTTTGCTTACTCAGAAGCTTCAATTTTGACCAATTTCAGGCAGAGAAATGACTTTAAACACACTTATTTTAGTTAAAAAAGTAATAATTCACATCCAACAGTAATTTGCAGTCAAAAGATTAAATGTTAAAATTTCATCAGAATTGACCATTTTGGGAACGTTCGACAGCTCCGCGGTCATCGTTTTTCGTCCGAAAATTGATTTTTTGGACTTTACCAAAAATGATTCAAAATGTCAATTGGATCGTGCCTCATGTTGAATAACCACTTTTTAAACCCTCACAGTGACCAAAATTGCCATTTTTACAGAGTTTTGCTCACTCAGAAGCTTCAATTTTGACCAATTTCAGGCAGAGAAATGACTTTAAACACACTTATTTTAGTTAAAAAAGTAATCATTCACATCCAACAGTAATTTGCAGTTAAAAGATTAAATGTTAAAATTTCATCAGAATTGACCATTTTGGGAACGTTCGACAGCTCCGCGGTCATCGTTTTTCGTCCGAAAATTGATTTTTTGGACTTTACCAAAAATGATTCAAAATGTCAATTGGATCGTGCCTCATGTTGAATAACCACTTTTTAAACCCTCACAGTGACCAAAATTGCCATTTTTACAGAGTTTTCCTTACTCTGAAGCTTCAATTTTGACCAATTTCAGGCACAGAAATGACTTTAAACACACTTATTTTAGTTGAAAAAGTAATAATTCACATCCAACAGTAATTATGAAGTCAAAAGATTAAATGTTAAAATTTCATCAGAATTGACCATTTTGGGAACGTTCGACAGCTCCGCGGTCATCGTTTTTCGTCCAAAAATTGATTTTTTGGACTTTACCAAAAATTATTCAAAATGTCAATTGGATCGTGCCTCGCGTTGAATAACCACTTTTTAAACCCTCACAGTGACCAAAATTGCCATTTTTACAGAGTTTTGCTTACTCAGAAGCTTCAATTTTGACCAATTTCAGGCAGAGAAATGACTTTAAACACACTTATTTTAGTTGAAAAAGTAATAATTCACATCCAACAGTAATTATGCAGTCAAAAGATTAAATGTTAATATTTCATCAGAATTTACCATTTTGGGAACGTTCAACAGCTCCGCGGTCATTGTTTTTCGTCCGAAAATTGATTTTTTGGACTTTACCAAAAATGATTCAAAATGTCAATTGGATCGTGCCTCATGGTGAATAACCACTTTTTAAACCCTCACAGTGACCAAAATTGACATTTTTACAGAGTTTTGCTTACTCAGAAGCTACAATTTTGACCAATTTCAGCTAGAGAAATGACTTTAAACACACTTATTTTAGTTGAAAAGGTAATAATTCACATCCAACAGTAATTATGCAGTCAAAAGATTAAATGTTAAAATTTCATCAGAATTGACCATTTTGGGAACGTTCGACAGCTCCGCGGTCATCGTTTTTTGTCCAAAAATTGATTTTTTGGACTTTACCAAAAATGATTCAAAATGTCAATTGGATCATGCCTCATGTTGAATAACCACTTTTTAAACCCTCACAGTGACCAAAATTGCCATTTTTACAGAGTTTTGCTTACTCAGAAGCTTCAATTTTGACCAATTTCAGGCACAGAAATGACTTTAAACACACTTATTTTAGTTGAAAAAGTAATAATTCACATCCAACAGTAATTATGCAGTCAAAAGATTAAATGTTAAAATTTCATCAGAATTGACCATTTTGGGAACGTTCGACAGCTCCACGGTCATCGTTTTTTGTCCGAAAATTGATTTTTTGGACTTTACCAAAAATGATTCAAAATGTCAATTGGATCGTGCCTCATGTTGAATAACCACTTTTTAAACCCTCACAGTGACCAAAATTGCCACTTTTACAGAGTTTTGCTTACTCAGAAGCTTCAATTTTGACCAATTTCAGGCAGAGAAATGACTTTAAACACACTTATTTTAGTTAAAAAAGTAATAATTCACATCCAACAGTAATTTTCAGTCAAAAGATTAAATGTTAAAATTTCATCAGAATTGACCATTTTGGGAACGTTCGACAGCTCCGCGGTCATCGTTTTTCGTCCGAAAATTGATTTTTTGGACTTTACCAAAAATGATTCCAAATGTCAATTGGATCGTGCCTCATGTTGAATAACCACTTTTTAAACCCTCACAGTGACCAAAATTGCCATTTTTACAGAGTTTTGCTTACTCAGAAGCTTCAATTTTGACCAATTTCAGGCAGAGAAATGACTTTAAACACACTTATTTTAGTTAAAAAAGTAATAATTCACATCCAACAGTAATTTGCAGTTAAAAGATTAAATGTTAAAATTTCATCAGAATTGACCATTTTGGGAACGTTCGACAGCTCCGCGGTCATCGTTTTTCGTCCGAAAATTGATTTTTTGGACTTTACCAAAAATGATTCAAAATGTCAATTGGATCGTGCCTCATGTTGAATAACCACTTTTTAAACCCTCACAGTGACCAAAATTGCCATTTTTACAGAGTTTTGCTTACTCAGAAGCTTCAATTTTGACCAATTTCAGGCACAGAAATGACTTTAAACACACTTATTTTAGTTGAAAAAGTAATAATTCACATCCAACAGTAATTTGCAGTCAAAAGATTAAACGTTAACATTTCATCAGAATTGACCATTTTGGGAACATTCGACAGCTCCGCGGTCGTCGTTTTTTGTCCGAAAATTGATTTTTTGGACTTTACCAAAAATGATTCAAAATGTCAATTGGATCGTGCCTCATGTTGAATAACCACTTTTTAAACCCTCACAGTGACCAAAATTGCCATTTTTACAGAGTTTTGCTTACTCAGAAGCTTCAATTTTGACCAATTTCAGGCAGAGAAATGACTTTAAACACACTTATTTTAGTTAAAAAAGTAATAATTCACATCCAACAGTAATTTGCAGTTAAAAGATTAAATGTTAAAATTTCATGAGAATTGACCATTTTGGGAACGTTCGACAGCTCCGCGGTCATCGTTTTTCGTCCGAAAATTGATTTTTTGGACTTTACCAAAAATGATTCAAAATGTCAATTGGATCGTGCCTCATGTTGAATAACCACTTTTTAAACCCTCACAGTGACCAAAATTGCCATTTTTACAGAGTTTTGCTTACTCAGAAGCTTCAATTTTGACCAATTTCAGGCAGAGAAATGACTTTAAACACACTTATTTTAGTTGAAAAGGTAATAATTCACATCCAACAGTAATTTGCAGTCAAAAGATTAAATGTTAAAATTTCATCAGAATTGACCATTTTGGGAACGTTCGACAGCTCCGCGGTCATCGTTTTTTGTCCGAAAATTGATTTTTTGGACTTTACCAAAAATGATTCAAAATGTCAATTGGATCGTGCCTCATGTTGAATAACCACTTTTTAAACCCTCACAGTGACCAAAATTGTCATTTTTACAGAGTTTTGCTTACTCAGAAGCTTCAATTTTGACCAATTTCAGGCAGAGAAATGACTTTAAACACACTTATTTTAGTTAAAAAAGTAATAATTCACATCCAACAGTAATTTGCAGTCAAAAGATTAAACGTTAAAATTTCATCAGAATTGACCATTTTGGGAACGTTCGACAGCTCCGCGGTCATCGTTTTTCGTCCGAAAATTGATTTTTTGGACTTTACCAAAAATGATTCAAAATGTCAATTGGATCGTGCCTCATGTTGAATAACCACTTTTTAAACCCTCACAGTGACCAAAATTGCCATTTTTACAGAGTTTTCCTTACTCTGAAGCTTCAATTTTGACCAATTTCAGGCACAGAAATGACTTTAAACACACTTATTTTAGTTGAAAAAGTAATAATTCACATCCAACAGTAATTATGCAGTCAAAAGATTACTGTTAAAATTTCATCAGAATTGACCATTTTGGGAACGTTCGACAGCTCCGCGGTCATCGTTTTTCGTCCAAAAATTGATTTTTTGGACTTTACCAAAAATTATTCAAAATGTCAATTGGATCGTGCCTCGCGTTGAATAACCACTTTTTAAACCCTCACAGTGACCAAAATTGCCATTTTTACAGAGTTTTGCTTACTCAGAAGCTTCAATTTTGACCAATTTCAGGCAGAGAAATGACTTTAAACACACTTATTTTAGTTGAAAAAGTAATAATTCACATCCAACAGTAATTATGCAGTCAAAAGATTAAATGTTAATATTTCATCAGAATTTACCATTTTGGGAACGTTCGACAGCTCCGCGGTCATTGTTTTTCGTCCGAAAATTGATTTTTTGGACTTTACCAAAAATGATTCAAAATGTCAATTGGATCGTGCCTCATGGTGAATAACCACTTTTTAAACCCTCACAGTGACCAAAATTGACATTTTTACAGAGTTTTGCTTACTCAGAAGCTACAATTTTGACCAATTTCAGCTAGAGAAATGACTTTAAACACACTTATTTTAGTTGAAAAGGTAATAATTCACATCCAACAGTAATTTGCAGTCAAAAGATTAAATGTTAAAATTTCATCAGAATTGACCATTTTGGGAACATTCAACAGCTCCGCGGTCATCGTTTTTTGTCCGAAAATTGATTTTTTGGACTTTACCAAAAATGATTCAAAATGTCAATTGGATCGTGCCTCATGTTGAATAACCACTTTTTAAACCCTCACATTGACCAAAATTGCCATTTTTACAGAGTTTTGCTTACTCAGAAGCTTCAATTTTGACCAATTTCAGGCACAGAAATGACTTTAAACACACTTATTTTAGTTGAAAAAGTAATAATTCACATCCAACAGTAATTATGCAGTCAAAAGATTAAATGTTAAAATTTCATCAGAATTGACCATTTTGGGAACGTTCGACAGCTCCACGGTCATCGTTTTTTGTCCGAAAATTGATTTTTTGGACTTTACCAAAAATGATTCAAAATGTCAATTGGATCGTGCCTCATGTTGAATAACCACTTTTTAAACCCTCACAGTGACCAAAATTGCCACTTTTACAGAGTTTTGCTTACTCAGAAGCTTCAATTTTGACCAATTTCAGGCAGAGAAATGACTTTAAACACACTTATTTTAGTTAAAAAAGTAATAATTCACATCCAACAGTAATTTGCAGTCAAAAGATTAAATGTTAAAATTTCATCAGAATTGACCATTTTGGGAACGTTCGACAGCTCCGCGGTCATCGTTTTTCGTCCGAAAATTGATTTTTTGGACTTTACCAAAAATGATTCAAAATGTCAATTGGATCGTGCCTCATGTTGAATAACCACTTTTTAAACCCTCACAGTGACCAAAATTGAAATTTTTACAGAGTTTTGCTTATTCAGAAGCTTCAATTTTGACCAATTTCAGGCAGAGAAATGACTTTAAACACACTTATTTTAGTTGAAAAGGTAATAATTCACATCCAACAGTAATTTGCAGTCAAAAGATTAAACGTTAAAATTTCATCAGAATTGACCATTTTGGGAACGTTCGACAGCTCCGCGGTCGTCGTTTTTTGTCCGAAAATTGATTTTTTGGACTTTACCAAAAATGATTCAAAATGTCAATTGGATCGTGCCTCATGTTGAATAACCACTTTTTAAACCCTCACAGTGACCAAAATTGCCATTTTTACAGAGTTTTGCTTACTCAGAAGCTTCAATTTTGACCAATTTCAGGCAGAGAAATGACTTTAAACACACTTATTTTAGTTAAAAAAGTAATAATTCACATCCAACAGTAATTTGCAGTTAAAAGATTAAATGTTAAAATTTCATCAGAATTGACCATTTTGGGAACGTTCGACAGCTCCGCGGTCATCGTTTTTCGTCCGAAAATTGATTTTTTGGACTTTACCAAAAATGATTCAAAATGTCAATTGGATCGTGCCTCATGTTGAATAACCACTTTTTAAACCCTCACAGTGACCAAAATTGCCATTTTTACAGAGTTTTGCTTACTCAGAAGCTTCAATTTTGACCAATTTCAGGCACAGAAATGACTTTAAACACACTTATTTTAGTTGAAAAAGTAATAATTCACATCCAACAGTAATTTGCAGTCAAAAGATTAAACGTTAACATTTCATCAGAATTGACCATTTTGGGAACGTTCGACAGCTCCGCGGTCGTCGTTTTTTGTCCGAAAATTGATTTTTTGGACTTTACCAAAAATGATTCAAAATGTCAATTGGATCGTGCCTCATGTTGAATAACCACTTTTTAAACCCTCACAGTGACCAAAATTGCCATTTTTACAGAGTTTTGCTTACTCAGAAGCTTCAATTTTGACCAATTTCAGGCAGAGAAATGACTTTAAACACACTTATTTTAGTTAAAAAAGTAATAATTCACATCCAACAGTAATTTGCAGTTAAAAGATTAAATGTTAAAATTTCATCAGAATTGACCATTTTGGGAACGTTCGACAGCTCCGCGGTCATCGTTTTTCGTCCGAAAATTGATTTTTTGGACTTTACCAAAAATGATTCAAAATGTCAATTGGATCGTGCCTCATGTTGAATAACCACTTTTTAAACCCTCACAGTGACCAAAATTGCCATTTTTACAGAGTTTTGCTTACTCAGAAGCTTCAATTTTGACCAATTTCAGGCAGAGAAATGACTTTAAACACACTTATTTTAGTTGAAAAGGTAATAATTCACATCCAACAGTAATTTGCAGTCAAAAGATTAAATGTTAAAATTTCATCAGAATTGACCATTTTGGGAACGTTCGACAGCTCCGCGGTCATCGTTTTTTGTCCGAAAATTGATTTTTTGGACTTTACCAAAAATGATTCAAAATGTCAATTGGATCGTGCCTCATGTTGAATAACCACTTTTTAAACCCTCACAGTGACCAAAATTGTCATTTTTACAGAGTTTTGCTTACTCAGAAGCTTCAATTTTGACCAATTTCAGGCAGAGAAATGACTTTAAACACACTTATTTTAGTTAAAAAAGTAATAATTCACATCCAACAGTAATTTGCAGTCAAAAGATTAAACGTTAAAATTTCATCAGAATTGACCATTTTGGGAACGTTCGACAGCTCCGCGGTCATCGTTTTTTGTACGAAAATTGATTTTTTGGACTTTACCAAAAATGATTCAAAATGTCAATTGGATCGTGCCTCATGTTGAATAACCACTTTTTAAACCCTCACAGTGACCAAAATTGCCATTTTTACAGAGTTTTGCTTACTCAGAAGCTTCAATTTTGACCAATTTCAGGCAGAGAAATGACTTTAAACACACTTATTTTAGTTAAAAAAGTAATAATTCACATCCAACAGTAATTTGCAGTTAAAAGATTAAATGTTAAAATTTCATCAGAATTGACCATTTTGGGAACGTTCGACAGCTCCGCGGTCATCGTTTTTTGTCCAAAAATTGATTTTTTGGACTTTACCAAAAATGATTCAAAATGTCAATTGGATCATGCCTCATGTTGAATAACCACTTTTTAAACCCTCACAGTGACCAAAATTGCCATTTTTACAGAGTTTTGCTTACTCAGAAGCTTCAATTTTGACCAATTTCAGGCACAGAAATGACTTTAAACACACTTATTTTAGTTGAAAAAGTAATAATTCACATCCAACAGTAATTATGCAGTCAAAAGATTAAATGTTAAAATTTCATCAGAATTGACCATTTTGGGAACGTTCGACAGCTCCACGGTCATCGTTTTTTGTCCGAAAATTGATTTTTTGGACTTTACCAAAAATGATTCAAAATGTCAATTGGATCGTGCCTCATGTTGAATAACCACTTTTTAAACCCTCACAGTGACCAAAATTGCCACTTTTACAGAGTTTTGCTTACTCAGAAGCTTCAATTTTGACCAATTTCAGGCAGAGAAATGACTTTAAACACACTTATTTTAGTTAAAAAAGTAATAATTCACATCCAACAGTAATTTGCAGTCAAAAGATTAAATGTTAAAATTTCATCAGAATTGACCATTTTGGGAACGTTCGACAGCTCCGCGGTCATCGTTTTTCGTCCGAAAATTGATTTTTTGGACTTTACCAAAAATGATTCAAAATGTCAATTGGATCGTGCCTCATGTTGAATAACCACTTTTTAAACCCTCACAGTGACCAAAATTGAAATTTTTACAGAGTTTTGCTTATTCAGAAGCTTCAATTTTGACCAATTTCAGGCAGAGAAATGACTTTAAACACACTTATTTTAGTTGAAAAGGTAATAATTCACATCCAACAGTAATTTGCAGTCAAAAGATTAAACGTTAAAATTTCATCAGAATTGACCATTTTGGGAACGTTCGACAGCTCCGCGGTCATCGTTTTTTGTACGAAAATTGATTTTTTGGACTTTACCAAAAATGATTCAAAATGTCAATTGGATCGTGCCTCATGTTGAATAACCACTTTTTAAACCCTCACTGTGACCAAAATTGCCATTTTTACAGAGTTTTGCTTACTCAGAAGCTTCAATTTTGACCAATTTCAGGCAGAGAAATGACTTTAAACACACTTATTTTAGTTAAAAAAGTAATAATTCACATCCAACAGTAATTTGCAGTTAAAAGATTAAATGTTAAAATTTCATCAGAATTGACCATTTTGGGAACGTTCGACAGCTCCGCGGTCATCGTTTTTTGTCCAAAAATTGATTTTTTGGACTTTACCAAAAATGATTCAAAATGTCAATTGGATCATGCCTCATGTTGAATAACCACTTTTTAAACCCTCACAGTGACCAAAATTGCCATTTTTACAGAGTTTTGCTTACTCAGAAGCTTCAATTTTGACCAATTTCAGGCACAGAAATGACTTTAAACACACTTATTTTAGTTGAAAAAGTAATAATTCACATCCAACAGTAATTATGCAGTCAAAAGATTAAATGTTAAAATTTCATCAGAATTGACCATTTTGGGAACGTTCGACAGCTCCACGGTCATCGTTTTTTGTCCGAAAATTGATTTTTTGGACTTTACCAAAAATGATTCAAAATGTCAATTGGATCGTGCCTCATGTTGAATAACCACTTTTTAAACCCTCACAGTGACCAAAATTGCCACTTTTACAGAGTTTTGCTTACTCAGAAGCTTCAATTTTGACCAATTTCAGGCAGAGAAATGACTTTAAACACACTTATTTTAGTTAAAAAAGTAATAATTCACATCCAACAGTAATTTGCAGTCAAAAGATTAAATGTTAAAATTTCATCAGAATTGACCATTTTGGGAACGTTCGACAGCTCCGCGGTCATCGTTTTTCGTCCGAAAATTGATTTTTTGGACTTTACCAAAAATGATTCAAAATGTCAATTGGATCGTGCCTCATGTTGAATAACCACTTTTTAAACCCTCACAGTGACCAAAATTGAAATTTTTACAGAGTTTTGCTTATTCAGAAGCTTCAATTTTGACCAATTTCAGGCAGAGAAATGACTTTAAACACACTTATTTTAGTTGAAAAGGTAATAATTCACATCCAACAGTAATTTGCAGTCAAAAGATTAAACGTTAAAATTTCATCAGAATTGACCATTTTGGGAACGTTCGACAGCTCCGCGGTCGTCGTTTTTTGTCCGAAAATTGATTTTTTGGACTTTACCAAAAATGATTCAAAATGTCAATTGGATCGTGCCTCATGTTGAATAACCACTTTTTAAACCCTCACAGTGACCAAAATTGCCATTTTTACAGAGTTTTCCTTACTCTGAAGCTTCAATTTTGACCAATTTCAGGCACAGAAATGACTTTAAACACACTTATTTTAGTTGAAAAAGTAATAATTCACATCCAACAGTAATTTGCAGTCAAAAGATTAAACGTTATAGTTTCATCAGAATTGACCATTTTGGGAACGTTCGACAGCTCCGCGGTCGTCGTTTTTTGTCCGAAAATTGATTTTTTGGACTTTACCAAAAATGATTCAAAATGTCAATTGGATCGTGCCTCATGTTGAATAACCACTTTTTAAACCCTCACAGTGACCAAAATTGCCATTTTTACAGAGTTTTGCTTACTCAGAAGCTTCAATTTTGACCAATTTCAGGCACAGAAATGACTTTAAACACACTTATTTTAGTTGAAAAAGTAATAATTCACATCCAACAGTAATTTGCAGTCAAAAGATTAAATGTTAAAATTTCATCAGAATTGACCATTTTGGGAACGTTCGACAGCTCCGCGGTCATCGTTTTTCGTCCGAAAATTGATTTTTTGGACTTTACCAAAAATGATTCAAAATGTCAATTGGATCGTGCCTCACAGTGACCAAAATTGCCATTTTTACAGAGTTTTGCTTACTCAGAAGCTTCAATTTTGACCAATTTCAGGCAGAGAAATGACTTTAAACACACTTATTTTAGTTGAAAAGGTAATAATTCACATCCAACAGTAATTTGCAGTCAAAAGATTAAATGTTAAAATTTCATCAGAATTGACCATTTTGGGAACGTTCGACAGCTCCGCGGTCATCGTTTTTTGTCCGAAAATTGATTTTTTGGACTTTACCAAAAATGATTCAAAATGTCAATTGGATCGTGCCTCATGTTGAATAACCACTTTTTAAACCCTCACAGTGATCAAAATTGTCATTTTTACAGAGTTTTGCTTACTCAGAAGCTTCAATTTTGACCAATTTCAGGCAGAGAAATGACTTTAAACACACTTATTTTAGTTAAAAAAGTAATAATTCACATCCAACAGTAATTTGCAGTTAAAAGATTAAATGTTAAAATTTCATCAGAATTGACCATTTTGGGAACGTTCGACAGCTCCGCGGTCATCGTTTTTCGTCCGAAAATTGATTTTTTGGACTTTACCAAAAATGATTCAAAATGTCAATTGGATCGTGCCTCATGTTGAATAACCACTTTTTAAACCCTCACAGTGACCAAAATTGCCATTTTTACAGAGTTTTGCTTACTCAGAAGCTTCAATTTTGACCAATTTCAGGCAGAGAAATGACTTTAAACACACTTATTTTAGTTAAAAAAGTAATAATTCACATCCAACAGTAATTTGCAGTCAAAAGATTAAATGTTAAAATTTCATCAGAATTGACCATTTTGGGAACGTTCGACAGCTCCGCGGTCATCGTTTTTCGTCCGAAAATTGATTTTTTGGACTTTACCAAAAATGATTCAAAATGTCAATTGGATCGTGCCTCATGGTGAATAACCACTTTTTAAACCCTCACAGTGACCAAAATTGACATTTTTACAGAGTTTTGCTTACTCAGAAGCTACAATTTTGACCAATTTCAGCTAGAGAAATGACTTTAAACACACTTATTTTAGTTGAAAAGGTAATAATTCACATCCAACAGTAATTTGCAGTCAAAAGATTAAATGTTAAAATTTCATCAGAAGTGACCATTTTGGGAACGTTCGACAGCTCCGCGGTCATCGTTTTTTGTCCGAAAATTGATTTTTTGGACTTTACCAAAAATGATTCAAAATGTCAATTGGATCGTGCCTCATGTTGAATAACCACTTTTTAAACCCTCACATTGACCAAAATTGCCATTTTTACAGAGTTTTGCTTACTCAGAAGCTTCAATTTTGACCAATTTCAGGCACAGAAATGACTTTAAACACACTTATTTTAGTTGAAAAAGTAATAATTCACATCCAACAGTAATTATGCAGTCAAAAGATTAAATGTTAAAATTTCATCAGAATTGACCATTTTGGGAACGTTCGACAGCTCCACGGTCATCGTTTTTTGTCCGAAAATTGATTTTTTGGACTTTACCAAAAATGATTCAAAATGTCAATTGGATCGTGCCTCATGTTGAATAACCACTTTTTAAACCCTCACAGTGACCAAAATTGCCACTTTTACAGAGTTTTGCTTACTCAGAAGCTTCAATTTTGACCAATTTCAGGCAGAGAAATGACTTTAAACACACTTATTTTAGTTAAAAAAGTAATAATTCACATCCAACAGTAATTTGCAGTCAAAAGATTAAATGTTAAAATTTCATCAGAATTGACCATTTTGGGAACGTTCGACAGCTCCGCGGTCATCGTTTTTCGTCCGAAAATTGATTTTTTGGACTTTACCAAAAATGATTCAAAATGTCAATTGGATCGTGCCTCATGTTGAATAACCACTTTTTAAACCCTCACAGTGACCAAAATTGCCACTTTTACAGAGTTTTGCTTACTCAGAAGCTTCAATTTTGACCAATTTCAGGCAGAGAAATGACTTTAAACACACTTATTTTAGTTGAAAAGGTAATAATTCACATCCAACAGTAATTTGCAGTCAAAAGATTAAACGTTAAAATTTCATCAGAATTGACCATTTTGGGAACGTTCGACAGCTCCGCGGTCATCGTTTTTTGTCCGAAAATTGATTTTTTGGACTTTACCAAAAATGATTCAAAATGTCAATTGGATCGTGCCTCATGTTGAATAACCACTTTTTAAACCCTCACAGTGACCAAAATTGACATTTTTACAGAGTTTTGCTTACTCAGAAGCTTCAATTTTGACCAATTTCAGGCAGAGAAATGACTTTAAACACACTTATTTTAGTTGAAAAAGTAATAATTCACATCCAACAGTAATTTGCAGTCAAAAGATTAAATGTTAAAATTTCATCAGAATTGACCATTTTGGGAACGTTCGACAGCTCCGCGGTCATCGTTTTTGGTCCGAAAATTGATTTTTTGGACTTTACCAAAAATGATTCAAAATGTCAATTGGATCGTGCCTCATGGTGAATAACCACTTTTTAAACCCTCACAGTGACCAAAATTGACATTTTTACAGAGTTTTGCTTACTCAGAAGCTACAATTTTGACCAATTTCAGCTAGAGAAATGACTTTAAACACACTTATTTTAGTTGAAAAGGTAATAATTCACATCCAACAGTAATTTGCAGTCAAAAGATTAAATGTTAAAATTTCATCAGAAGTGACCATTTTGGGAACGTTCGACAGCTCCGCGGTCATCGTTTTTTGTCCGAAAATTGATTTTTTGGACTTTACCAAAAATGATTCAAAATGTCAATTGGATCGTGCCTCATGTTGAATAACCACTTTTTAAACCCTCACATTGACCAAAATTGCCATTTTTACAGAGTTTTGCTTACTCAGAAGCTTCAATTTTGACCAATTTCAGGCACAGAAATGACTTTAAACACACTTATTTTAGTTGAAAAAGTAATAATTCACATCCAACAGTAATTATGCAGTCAAAAGATTAAATGTTAAAATTTCATCAGAATTGACCATTTTGGGAACGTTCGACAGCTCCACGGTCATCGTTTTTTGTCCGAAAATTGATTTTTTGGACTTTACCAAAAATGATTCAAAATGTCAATTGGATCGTGCCTCATGTTGAATAACCACTTTTTAAACCCTCACAGTGACCAAAATTGCCACTTTTACAGAGTTTTGCTTACTCAGAAGCTTCAATTTTGACCAATTTCAGGCAGAGAAATGACTTTAAACACACTTATTTTAGTTAAAAAAGTAATAATTCACATCCAACAGTAATTTGCAGTCAAAAGATTAAATGTTAAAATTTCATCAGAATTGACCATTTTGGGAACGTTCGACAGCTCCGCGGTCATCGTTTTTCGTCCGAAAATTGATTTTTTGGACTTTACCAAAAATGATTCAAAATGTCAATTGGATCGTGCCTCATGTTGAATAACCACTTTTTAAACCCTCACAGTGACCAAAATTGCCACTTTTACAGAGTTTTGCTTACTCAGAAGCTTCAATTTTGACCAATTTCAGGCAGAGAAATGACTTTAAACACACTTATTTTAGTTGAAAAGGTAATAATTCACATCCAACAGTAATTTGCAGTCAAAAGATTAAACGTTAAAATTTCATCAGAATTGACCATTTTGGGAACGTTCGACAGCTCCGCGGTCATCGTTTTTTGTCCGAAAATTGAATTTTTGGACTTTACCAAAAATGATTCAAAATGTCAATTGGATCGTGCCTCATGTTGAATAACCACTTTTTAAACCCTCACAGTGACCAAAATTGCCATTTTTACAGAGTTTTGCTTACTCAGAAGCTACAATTTTGACCAATTTCAGGCAGAGAAATGACTTTAAACACACTTATTTTAGTTAAAAAAGTAATAATTCACATCCAACAGTAATTTGCAGTTAAAAGATTAAATGTTAAAATTTCATCAGAATTGACCATTTTGGGAACGTTCGACAGCTCCGCGGTCATCGTTTTTCGTCCGAAAATTGATTTTTTGGACTTTACCAAAAATGATTCAAAATGTCAATTGGATCGTGCCTCATGTTGAATAACCACTTTTTAAACCCTCACAGTGACCAAAATTGCAATTTTTACTGAGTTTTGCTTACTCAGAAGCTTCAATTTTGACCAATTTCAGGCACAGAAATGACTTTAAACACACTTATTTTAGTTAAAAAAGTAATAATTCACATCCAACAGTAATTTGCAGTCAAAAGATTAAATGTTAAAATTTCATCAGAATTGACCATTTTGGGAACGTTCGACAGCTCCTCGGTCATCGTTTTTCGTCCGAAAATTGATTTTTTGGACTTTACCAAAAATGATTCAAAATGTCAATTGGATCGTGCCTCATGTTGAATAACCACTTTTTAAACCCTCACAGTGACCAAAATTGCCATTTTTACAGAGTTTTGCTTACTCAGAAGCTTCAATTTTGACCAATTTCAGGCACAGAAATGACTTTAAACACACTTATTTTACTTGAAAAAGTAATAATTCACATCCAACAGTAATTTGCAGTCAAAAGATTAAATGTTAAAATTTCATCAGAATTGACCATTTTGGGAACGTTCGACAGCTCCGCGGTCATCGTTTTTCGTCCGAAAATTGATTTTTTGGACTTTACCAAAAATGATTCAAAATGTCAATTGGATCGTGCCTCATGTTGAATAACCACTTTTTAAACCCTCACAGTGACCAAAATTGCCATTTTTACAGAGTTTTGCTTACTCAGAAGCTTCAATTTTGACCAATTTCAGGCAGAGAAATGACTTTAAACACACTTATTTTAGTTAAAAAAGTAATAATTCACATCCAACAGTAATTTGCAGTCAAAAGATTAAACGTTAAAATTTCATCAGAATTGACCATTTTGGGAACGTTCGACAGCTCCGCGGTCATCGTTTTTTGTCCGAAAATTGATTTTTTGGACTTTACCAAAAATGATTCAAAATGTCAATTGGATCGTGCCTCATGTTGAATAACCACTTTTTAAACCCTCACAGTGACCAAAATTGCCATTTTTACAGAGTTTTGCTTACTCAGAAGCTTCAATTTTGACCAATTTCAGGCAGAGAAATGACTTTAAACACACTTATTTTAGTTAAAAAAGTAATAATTCACATCCAACAGTAATTTGCAGTTAAAAGATTAAATGTTAAAATTTCATCAGAATTGACCATTTTGGGAACGTTCGACAGCTCCGCGGTCATCGTTTTTCGTCCGAAAATTGATTTTTTGGACTTTACCAAAAATGATTCAAAATGTCAATTGGATCGTGCCTCATGTTGAATAACCACTTTTTAAACCCTCACAGTGACCAAAATTGCCACTTTTACAGAGTTTTGCTTACTCAGAAGCTTCAATTTTGACCAATTTCAGGCAGAGAAATGACTTTAAACACACTTATTTTAGTTAAAAAAGTAATAATTCACATCCAACAGTAATTTGCAGTCAAAAGATTAAATGTTAAAATTTCATCAGAATTGACCATTTTGGGAACGTTCGACAGCTCCGCGGTCATCGTTTTTCGTCCGAAAATTGATTTTTTGGACTTTACCAAAAATGATTCAAAATGTCAATTGGATCGTGCCTCATGTTGAATAACCACTTTTTAAACCCTCACAGTGACAAAAATTGCCATTTTTACAGAGTTTTGCTTACTCAGAAGCTTTCATTTTGACCAATTTCAGGCACAGAAATGACTTTAAACACACTTATTTTAGTTGAAAAAGTAATAATTCACATCCAACAGTAATTTGCAGTCAAAAGATTAAATGTTAAAATTTCATCAGAATTGACCATTTTGGGAACGTTCGACAGCTCCGCGGTCATCGTTTTTCGTCCGAAAATTGATTTTTTGGACTTTACCAAAAATGATTCAAAATGTCAATTGGATCGTGCCTCATGTTGAATAACCACTTTTTAAACCCTCACAGTGACCAAAATTGCCATTTTTACAGAGTTTTGCTTACTCAGAAGCTTCAATTTTGACCAATTTCAGGCAGAGAAATGACTTTAAACACACTTATTTTAGTTAAAAAAGTAATAATTCACATCCAACAGTAATTTGCAGTCAAAAGATTAAACGTTAAAATTTCATCAGAATTGACCATTTTGGGAACGTTCGACAGCTCCGCGGTCATCGTTTTTTGTCCGAAAATTGATTTTTTGGACTTTACCAAAAATGATTCAAAATGTCAATTGGATCGTACCTCATGTTGAATAACCACTTTTTAAACCCTCACAGTGACCAAAATTGCCATTTTTACAGAGTTTTGCTTACTCAGAAGCTTCAATTTTGACCAATTTCAGGCAGAGAAATGACTTTAAACACACTTATTTTAGTTAAAAAAGTAATAATTCACATCCAACAGTAATTTGCAGTTAAAAGATTAAATGTTAAAATTTCATCAGAATTGACCATTTTGGGAACGTTCGACAGCTCCGCGGTCATTGTTTTTCGTCGGAAAATTGATTTTTTGGACTTTACCAAAAATGATTCAAAATGTCAATTGGATCGTGCCTCATGTTGAATAACCACTTTTTAAACCCTCACAGTGACCAAAATTGCCACTTTTACAGAGTTTTGCTTACTCAGAAGCTTCAATTTTGACCAATTTCAGGCAGAGAAATGACTTTAAACACACTTATTTTAGTTAAAAAAGTAATAATTCACATCCAACAGTAATTTGCAGTCAAAAGATTAAATGTTAAAATTTCATCAGAATTGACGTCCGAAAATGGATTTTTGGGACTTTACCAAAAATGATTCAAAATGTCAATTGGATCGTGCCTCATGTTGAATAACCACTTTTTAAACCCTCACAGTGACCAAAATTGCCATTTTTACAGAGTTTTGCTTACTCAAAAGCTTCAATTGTGACCAATTTCAGGCAGAGAAATGACTTTAAACACACTTATTTTAGTTGAAAAAGTAATAATTCACATCCAACAGTAATTTGCAGTCAAAAGATTAAATGTTAAAATTTCATCAGAATTGACCATTTTGGGAACGTTTGACAGCTCCGCGGTCATCGTTTTTCGTCCGAAAATTGATTTTTTGGACTTTACCAAAAATGATTCAAAATGTCAATTGGATCGTGCCTCATGGTGAATAACCACTTTTTAAACCCTCACAGTGACCAAAATTGACATTTTTACAGAGTTTTGCTTACTCAGAAGCTACAATTTTGACCAATTTCAGCTAGAGAAATGACTTTAAACACACTTATTTTAGTTGAAAAGGTAATAATTCACATCCAACAGTAATTTGCAGTCAAAAGATTAAATGTTAAAATTTCATCAGAATTGACCATTTTGGGAACGTTCGACAGCTCCGCGGTCATCGTTTTTTGTCCGAAAATTGATTTTTTGGACTTTACCAAAAATGATTCAAAATGTCAATTGGATCGTGCCTCATGTTGAATAACCACTTTTTAAACCCTCACATTGACCAAAATTGCCATTTTTACAGAGTTTTGCTTACTCAGAAGCTTCAATTTTGACCAATTTCAGGCAGAGAAATGACTTTAAACACACTTATTTTAGTTAAAAAAGTAATAATTCACATCCAACAGTAATTTGCAGTCAAAAGATTAAACGTTAAAATTTCATCAGAATTGACCATTTTGGGAACGTTCGACAGCTCCGCGGTCATCGTTTTTCATCCGAAAATTGATTTTTTGGACTTTACCAAAAATGATTCAAAATGTCAATTGGATCGTGCCTCATGTTGAATAACCACTTTTTAAACCCTCACAGTGACCAAAATTGCCATTTTTACAGAGTTTTGCTTACTCAGAAGCTTCAATTTTGACCAATTTCAGGCAGAGAAATGACTTTAAACACACTTATTTTAGTTGAAAAAGTAATAATTCACATCCAACAGTAATTTGCAGTCAAAAGATTAAATGTTAAAATTTCATCAGAATTGACCATTTTGGGAACGTTCGACAGCTCCGCGGTCATCGTTTTTTGTCCGAAAATTGATTTTTTGGACTTTACCAAAAATGATTCAAAATGTCAATTGGATCGTGCCTCATGTTGAATAACCACTTTTTAAACCCTCACATTGACCAAAATTGCCATTTTTACAGAGTTTTGCTTACTCAGAAGCTTCAATTTTGACCAATTTCAGGCACAGAAATGACTTTATACACACTAATTTTAGTTGAAAAAGTAATAATTCACATCCAACAGTAATTATGCAGTCAAAAGATTAAATGTTAAAATTTCATCAGAATTGACCATTTTGGGAACGTTCGACAGCTCCGCGGTCATCGTTTTTTGTCCAAAAATTGATTTTTTGGACTTTACCAAAAATGATTCAAAATGTCAATTGGATCATGCCTCATGTTGAATAACCACTTTTTAAACCCTCACAGTGACCAAAATTGCCATTTTTACAGAGTTTTGCTTACTCAGAAGCTTCAATTTTGACCAATTTCAGGCACAGAAATGACTTTAAACACACTTATTTTAGTTGAAAAAGTAATAATTCACATCCAACAGTAATTATGCAGTCAAAAGATTAAATGTTAAAATTTCATCAGAATTGACCATTTTGGGAACGTTCGACAGCTCCACGGTCATCGTTTTTTGTCGGAAAATTGATTTTTTGGACTTTACCAAAAATGATTCAAAATGTCAATTGGATCGTGCCTCATGTTGAATAACCACTTTTTAAACCCTCACAGTGACCAAAATTGCCACTTTTACAGAGTTTTGCTTACTCAGAAGCTTCAATTTTGACCAATTTCAGGCAGAGAAATGACTTTAAACACACTTATTTTAGTTAAAAAAGTAATAATTCACATCCAACAGTAATTTGCAGTCAAAAGATTAAATGTTAAAATTTCATCAGAATTGACCATTTTGGGAACGTTCGACAGCTCCGCGGTCATCGTTTTTCGTCCGAAAATTGATTTTTTGGACTTTACCAAAAATGATTCAAAATGTCAATTGGATCGTGCCTCATGTTGAATAACCACTTTTTAAACCCTCACAGTGACCAAAATTGCCACTTTTACAGAGTTTTGCTTACTCAGAAGCTTCAATTTTGACCAATTTCAGGCAGAGAAATGACTTTAAACACACTTATTTTAGTTAAAAAAGTAATAATTCACATCCAACAGTAATTTGCAGTCAAAAGATTAAATGTTAAAATTTCATCAGAATTGACCATTTTGGGAACGTTCGACAGCTCCGCGGTCATCGTTTTTCGTCCGAAAATTGATTTTTTGGACTTTACCAAAAATGATTCAAAATGTCAATTGGATCGTGCCTCATGTTGAATAACCACTTTTTAAACCCTCACAGTGACCAAAATTGCCATTTTTACAGAGTTTTGCTTACTCAGAAGCTTTCATTTTGACCAATTTCAGGCACAGAAATGACTTTAAACACACTTATTTTAGTTGAAAAAGTAATAATTCACATCCAACAGTAATTTGCAGTCAAAAGATTAAATGTTAAAATTTCATCAGAATTGACCATTTTGGGAACGTTCGACAGCTCCGCGGTCATCGTTTTTCATCCGAAAATGGATTTTTGGGACTTTACCAAAAATGATTTAAAATGTCAATTGGATCGTGCCTCATGTTGAATAACCACTTTTTAAACCCTCACAGTGACCAAAATTGCCATTTTTACAGAGTTTTGCTTACTCAGAAGCTTCAATTTTGACCAATTTCAGGCAGAGAAATGACTTTAAACACACTTATTTTAGTTGAAAAAGTAATAATTCACATCCAACAGTAATTTGCAGTCAAAAGATTAAATGTTAAAATTTCATCAGAATTGACCATTTTGGGAACGTTCGACAGCTCCGCGGTCATCGTTTTTTGTCCGAAAATTGATTTTTTGGACTTTACCAAAAATGATTCAAAATGTCAATTGGATCGTGCCTCATGTTGAATAACCACTTTTTAAACCCTCACATTGACCAAAATTGCCATTTTTACAGAGTTTTGCTTACTCAGAAGCTTCAATTTTGACCAATTTCAGGCACAGAAATGACTTTATACACACTTATTTTAGTTGAAAAAGTAATAATTCACATCCAACAGTAATTATGCAGTCAAAAGATTAAATGTTAAAATTTCATCAGAATTGACCATTTTGGGAACGTTCGACAGCTCCGCGGTCATCGTTTTTTGTCCAAAAATTGATTTTTTGGACTTTACCAAAAATGATTCAAAATGTCAATTGGATCATGCCTCATGTTGAATAACCACTTTTTAAACCCTCACAGTGACCAAAATTGCCATTTTTACAGAGTTTTGCTTACTCAGAAGCTTCAATTTTGACCAATTTCAGGCACAGAAATGACTTTAAACACACTTATTTTAGTTGAAAATGTAATAATTCACATCCAACAGTAATTATGCAGTCAAAAGATTAAATGTTAAAATTTCATCAGAATTGACCATTTTGGGAACGTTCGACAGCTCCACGGTCATCGTTTTTTGTCGGAAAATTGATTTTTTGGACTTTACCAAAAATGATTCAAAATGTCAATTGGATCGTGCCTCATGTTGAATAACCACTTTTTAAACCCTCACAGTGACCAAAATTGCCACTTTTACAGAGTTTTGCTTACTCAGAAGCTTCAATTTTGACCAATTTCAGGCAGAGAAATGACTTTAAACACACTTATTTTAGTTAAAAAAGTAATAATTCACATCCAACAGTAATTTGCAGTCAAAAGATTAAATGTTAAAATTTCATCAGAATTGACCATTTTGGGAACGTTCGACAGCTCCGCGGTCATCGTTTTTCGTCCGAAAATTGATTTTTTGGACTTTACCAAAAATGATTCAAAATGTCAATTGGATCGTGCCTCATGTTGAATAACCACTTTTTAAACCCTCACAGTGACCAAAATTGAAATTTTTACAGAGTTTTGCTTATTCAGAAGCTTCAATTTTGACCAATTTCAGGCAGAGAAATGACTTTAAACACACTTATTTTAGTTGAAAAGGTAATAATTCACATCCAACAGTAATTTGCAGTCAAAAGATTAAACGTTAAAATTTCATCAGAATTGACCATTTTGGGAACGTTCGACAGCTCCGCGGTCGTCGTTTTTTGTCCGAAAATTGATTTTTTGGACTTTACCAAAAATGATTCAAAATGTCAATTGGATCGTGCCTCATGTTGAATAACCACTTTTTAAACCCTCACAGTGACCAAAATTGCCATTTTTACAGAGTTTTGCTTACTCAGAAGCTTCAATTTTGACCAATTTCAGGCAGAGAAATGACTTTAAACACACTTATTTTAGTTAAAAAAGTAATAATTCACATCCAACAGTAATTTGCAGTTAAAAGATTAAATGTTAAAATTTCATCAGAATTGACCATTTTGGGAACGTTCGACAGCTCCGCGGTCATCGTTTTTCGTCCGAAAATTGATTTTTTGGACTTTACCAAAAATGATTCAAAATGTCAATTGGATCGTGCCTCATGTTGAATAACCACTTTTTAAACCCTCACAGTGACCAAAATTGCCATTTTTACAGAGTTTTGCTTACTCAGAAGCTTCAATTTTGACCAATTTCAGGCACAGAAATGACTTTAAACACACTTATTTTAGTTGAAAAAGTAATAATTCACATCCAACAGTAATTTGCAGTCAAAAGATTAAACGTTAAAATTTCATCAGAATTGACCATTTTGGGAACGTTCGACAGCTCCGCGGTCGTCGTTTTTTGTCCGAAAATTGATTTTTTGGACTTTACCAAAAATGATTCAAAATGTCAATTGGATCGTGCCTCATGTTGAATAACCACTTTTTAAACCCTCACAGTGACCAAAATTGCCATTTTTACAGAGTTTTGCTTACTCAGAAGCTTCAATTTTGACCAATTTCAGGCAGAGAAATGACTTTAAACACACTTATTTTAGTTAAAAAAGTAATAATTCACATCCAACAGTAATTTGCAGTTAAAAGATTAAATGTTAAAATTTCATCAGAATTGACCATTTTGGGAACGTTCGACAGCTCCGCGGTCATCGTTTTTCGTCCGAAAATTGATTTTTTGGACTTTACCAAAAATGATTCAAAATGTCAATTGGATCGTGCCTCATGTTGAATAACCACTTTTTAAACCCTCACAGTGACCAAAATTGCCATTTTTACAGAGTTTTGCTTACTCAGAAGCTTTCATTTTGACCAATTTCAGGCACAGAAATGACTTTAAACACACTTATTTTAGTTGAAAAAGTAATAATTCACATCCAACAGTAATTTGCAGTCAAAAGATTAAATGTTAAAATTTCATCAGAATTGACCATTTTGGGAACGTTCGACAGCTCCGCGGTCATCGTTTTTCATCCGAAAATGGATTTTTTGGACTTTACCAAAAATGATTTAAAATGTCAATTGGATCGTGCCTCATGTTGAATAACCACTTTTTAAACCCTCACAGTGACCAAAATTGCCATTTTTACAGAGTTTTGCTTACTCAGAAGCTTCAATTTTGACCAATTTCAGGCAGAGAAATGACTTTAAACACACTTATTTTAGTTGAAAAAGTAATAATTCACATCCAACAGTAATTTGCAGTCAAAAGATTAAATGTTAAAATTTCATCAGAATTGACCATTTTGGGAACGTTCGACAGCTCCGCGGTCATCGTTTTTTGTCCGAAAATTGATTTTTTGGACTTTACCAAAAATGATTCAAAATGTCAATTGGATCGTGCCTCATGTTGAATAACCACTTTTTAAACCCTCACATTGACCAAAATTGCCATTTTTACAGAGTTTTGCTTACTCAGAAGCTTCAATTTTGACCAATTTCAGGCACAGAAATGACTTTATACACACTTATTTTAGTTGAAAAAGTAATAATTCACATCCAACAGTAATTATGCAGTCAAAAGATTAAATGTTAAAATTTCATCAGAATTGACCATTTTGGGAACGTTCGACAGCTCCGCGGTCATCGTTTTTTGTCCAAAAATTGATTTTTTGGACTTTACCAAAAATGATTCAAAATGTCAATTGGATCATGCCTCATGTTGAATAACCACTTTTTAAACCCTCACAGTGACCAAAATTGCCATTTTTACAGAGTTTTGCTTACTCAGAAGCTTCAATTTTGACCAATTTCAGGCACAGAAATGACTTTAAACACACTTATTTTAGTTGAAAAAGTAATAATTCACATCCAACAGTAATTATGCAGTCAAAAGATTA
Source organism: Lissotriton helveticus (assembly GCF_964261635.1). Lineage (NCBI taxonomy): Eukaryota > Metazoa > Chordata > Amphibia > Caudata > Salamandridae > Lissotriton > Lissotriton helveticus. The sequence goes on along the minus strand of NW_027611882.1, from coordinate 477,991 downwards.
AATGTTAAAATTTCATCAGAATTGACCATTTTGGGAACGTTCGACAGCTCCACGGTCATCGTTTTTTGTCGGAAAATTGATTTTTTGGACTTTACCAAAAATGATTCAAAATGTCAATTGGATCGTGCCTCATGTTGAATAACCACTTTTTAAACCCTCACAGTGACCAAAATTGCCACTTTTACAGAGTTTTGCTTACTCAGAAGCTTCAATTTTGACCAATTTCAGGCAGAGAAATGACTTTAAACACACTTATTTTAGTTAAAAAAGTAATAATTCACATCCAACAGTAATTTGCAGTCAAAAGATTAAATGTTAAAATTTCATCAGAATTTACCATTTTGGGAACGTTCGACAGCTCCGCGGTCATCGTTTTTCGTCCGAAAATAGATTTTTTGGACTTTACCAAAAATGATTCAAAATGTCAATTGGATCGTGCCTCATGTTGAATAACCACTTTTTAAACCCTCACAGTGACCAAAATTGAAATTTTTACAGAGTTTTGCTTATTCAGAAGCTTCAATTTTGACCAATTTCAGGCAGAGAAATGACTTTAAACACACTTATTTTAGTTGAAAAGGTAATAATTCACATCCAACAGTAATTTGCAGTCAAAAGATTAAACGTTAAAATTTCATCAGAATTGACCATTTTGGGAACGTTCGACAGCTCCGCGGTCGTCGTTTTTTGTCCGAAAATTGATTTTTTGGACTTTACCAAAAATGATTCAAAATGTCAATTGGATCGTGCCTCATGTTGAATAACCACTTTTTAAACCCTCACAGTGACCAAAATTGCCATTTTTACAGAGTTTTGCTTACTCAGAAGCTTCAATTTTGACCAATTTCAGGCAGAGAAATGACTTTAAACACACTTATTTTAGTTAAAAAAGTAATAATTCACATCCAACAGTAATTTGCAGTTAAAAGATTAAATGTTAAAATTTCATCAGAATTGACCATTTTGGGAACGTTCGACAGCTCCGCGGTCATCGTTTTTCGTCCGAAAATTGATTTTTTGGACTTTACCAAAAATGATTCAAAATGTCAATTGGATCGTGCCTCATGTTGAATAACCACTTTTTAAACCCTCACAGTGACCAAAATTGCCATTTTTACAGAGTTTTGCTTACTCAGAAGCTTCAATTTTGACCAATTTCAGGCACAGAAATGACTTTAAACACACTTATTTTAGTTGAAAAAGTAATAATTCACATCCAACAGTAATTTGCAGTCAAAAGATTAAACGTTAAAATTTCATCAGAATTGACCATTTTGGGAACGTTCGACAGCTCCGCGGTCGTCGTTTTTTGTCCGAAAATTGATTTTTGGTCTTTACCAAAAATGATTCAAAATGTCAATTGGATCGTGCCTCATGTTGAATAACCACTTTTTAAACCCTCACAGTGACCAAAATTGCCATTTTTACAGAGTTTTGCTTACTCAGAAGCTTCAATTTTGACCAATTTCAGGCAGAGAAATGACTTTAAACACACTTATTTTAGTTAAAAAAGTAATAATTCACATCCAACAGTAATTTGCAGTTAAAAGATTAAATGTTAAAATTTCATCAGAATTGACCATTTTGGGAACGTTCGACAGCTCCGCGGTCAACGTTTTTCGTCCGAAAATTGATTTTTTGGACTTTACCAAAAATGATTCAAAATGTCAATTGGATCGTGCCTCATGTTGAATAACCACTTTTTAAACCCTCACAGTGACCAAAATTGCCATTTTTACAGAGTTTTGCTTACTCAGAAGCTTCAATTTTGACCAATTTCAGGCACAGAAATGACTTTAAACACACTTATTTTAGTTGAAAAAGTAATAATTCACATCCAACAGTAATTTGCAGTCAAAAGATTAAATGTTAAAATTTCATCAGAATTGACCATTTTGGGAACGTTCGACAGCTCCGCGGTCATCGTTTTTTGTCCGAAAATTGATTTTTTGGACTTTACCAAAAATGATTCAAAATGTCAATTGGATCGTGCCTCATGTTGAATAACCACTTTTTAAACCCTCACAGTGACCAAAATTGCCATTTTTACAGAGTTTTGCTTACTCAGAAGCTTCAATTTTGACCAATTTCAGGCAGAGAAATGACTTTAAACACACTTATTTTAGTTAAAAAAGTAATAATTCACATCCAACAGTAATTTGCAGTTAAAAGATTAAATGTTAAAATTTCATCAGAATTGACCATTTTGGGAACGTTCGACAGCTCCGCGGTCATCGTTTTTCGTCCGAAAATTGATTTTTTGGACTTTACCAAAAATGATTCAAAATGTCAATTGGATCGTGCCTCATGTTGAATAACCACTTTTTAACCCTCACAGTGACCAAAATTGCCACTTTTACAGAGTTTTGCTTACTCAGAAGCTTCAATTTTGACCAATTTCAGGCAGAGAAATGACTTTAAACACACTTATTTTAGTTAAAAAAGTAATAATTCACATCCAACAGTAATTTGCAGTCAAAAGATTAAATGTTAAAATTTCATCAGAATTGACCATTTTGGGAACGTTCGACAGCTCCGCGGTCATCGTTTTTCGTCCGAAAATTGATTTTTTGGACTTTACCAAAAATGATTCAAAATGTCAATTGGATCGTGCCTCATGTTGAATAACCACTTTTTAAACCCTCACAGTGACCAAAATTGCCATTTTTACAGAGTTTTGCTTACTCAGAAGCTTTCATTTTGACCAATTTCAGGCACAGAAATGACTTTAAACACACTTATTTTAGTTGAAAAAGTAATAATTCACATCCAACAGTAATTTGCAGTCAAAAGATTAAATGTTAAAATTTCATCAGAATTGACCATTTTGGGAACGTTCGACAGCTCCGCGGTCATCGTTTTTCGTCCGAAAATTGATTTTTTGGACTTTACCAAAAATGATTCAAAATGTCAATTGGATCGTGCCTCATGTTGAATAACCACTTTTTAAACCCTCACAGTGACCAAAATTGCCATTTTTACAGAGTTTTGCTTACTCAGAAGCTTCAATTTTGACCAATTTCAGGCAGAGAAATGACTTTAAACACACTTATTTTAGTTAAAAAAGTAATAATTCACATCCAACGGTAATTTGCAGTCAAAAGATTAAACGTTAAAATTTCATCAGAATTGACCATTTTGGGAACGTTCGACAGCTCCGCGGTCATCGTTTTTTGTCCGAAAATTGATTTTTTGGACTTTACCAAAAATGATTCAAAATGTCAATTGGATCGTACCTCATGTTGAACAACCACTTTTTAAACCCTCACAGTGACCAAAATTGCCATTTTTACAGAGTTTTGCTTACTCAGAAGCTTCAATTTTGACCAATTTCAGGCAGAGAAATGACTTTAAACACACTTATTTTAGTTAAAAAAGTAATAATTCACATCCAACAGTAATTTGCAGTTAAAAGATTAAATGTTAAAATTTCATCAGAATTGACCATTTTGGGAACGTTCGACAGCTCCGCGGTCATCGTTTTTCGTCCGAAAATTGATTTTTTGGACTTTACCAAAAATGATTCAAAATGTCAATTGGATCGTGCCTCATGTTGAATAACCACTTTTTAAACCCTCACAGTGACCAAAATTGCCACTTTTACAGAGTTTTGCTTACTCAGAAGCTTCAATTTTGACCAATTTCAGGCAGAGAAATGACTTTAAACACACTTATTTTAGTTAAAAAAGTAATAATTCACATCCAACAGTAATTTGCAGTCAAAAGATTAAATGTTAAAATTTCATCAGAATTGACCATTTTGGGAACGTTCGACAGCTCCGCGGTCATCGTTTTTCGTCCGAAAATGGATTTTTTGGACTTTACCAAAAATGATTCAAAATGTCAATTGGATCGTGCCTCATGTTGAATAACCACTTTTTAAACCCTCACAGTGACCAAAATTGCCATTTTTACAGAGTTTTGCTTACTCAAAAGCTTCAATTGTGACCAATTTCAGGCAGAGAAATGACTTTAAACACACTTATTTTAGTTGAAAAAGTAATAATTCACATCCAACAGTAATTTGCAGTCAAAAGATTAAATGTTAAAATTTCATCAGAATTGACCATTTTGGGAACGTTTGACAGCTCCGCGGTCATCGTTTTTCGTCCGAAAATTGATTTTTTGGACTTTACCAAAAATGATTCAAAATGTCAATTGGATCGTGCCTCATGGTGAATAACCACTTTTTAAACCCTCACAGTGACCAAAATTGACATTTTTACAGAGTTTTGCTTACTCAGAAGCTACAATTTTGACCAATTTCAGCTAGAGAAATGACTTTAAACACACTTATTTTAGTTGAAAAGGTAATAATTCACATCCAACAGTAATTTGCAGTCAAAAGATTAAATGTTAAAATTTCATCAGAATTGACCATTTTGGGAACGTTCGACAGCTCCGCGGTCATCGTTTTTTGTCCGAAAATTGATTTTTTGGACTTTACCAAAAATGATTCAAAATGTCAATTGGATCGTGCCTCATGTTGAATAACCACTTTTTAAACCCTCACATTGACCAAAATTGCCATTTTTACAGAGTTTTGCTTACTCAGAAGCTTCAATTTTGACCAATTTCAGGCAGAGAAATGACTTTAAACACACTTATTTTAGTTAAAAAAGTAATAATTCACATCCAACAGTAATTTGCAGTCAAAAGATTAAATGTTAAAATTTCATCAGAATTGACCATTTTGGGAACGTTCGACAGCTCCGCGGTCATCGTTTTTCGTCCGAAAATTGATTTTTTGGACTTTACCAAAAATGATTCAAAATGTCAATTGGATCGTGCCTCATGTTGAATAACCACTTTTTAAACCCTCACAGTGACCAAAATTGCCACTTTTACAGAGTTTTGCTTACTCAGAAGCTTCAATTTTGACCAATTTCAGGCAGAGAAATGACTTTAAACACACTTATTTTAGTTAAAAAAGTAATAATTCACATCCAACAGTAATTTGCAGTCAAAAGATTAAATGTTAAAATTTCATCAGAATTGACCATTTTGGGAACGTTCGACAGCTCCGCGGTCATCGTTTTTCGTCCGAAAATTGATTTTTTGGACTTTACCAAAAATGATTCAAAATGTCAATTGGATCGTGCCTCATGTTGAATAACCACTTTTTAAACCCTCACAGTGACCAAAATTGCCATTTTTACAGAGTTTTGCTTACTCAGAAGCTTTCATTTTGACCAATTTCAGGCACAGAAATGACTTTAAACACACTTATTTTAGTTGAAAAAGTAATAATTCACATCCAACAGTAATTTGCAGTCAAAAGATTAAATGTTAAAATTTCATCAGAATTGACCATTTTGGGAACGTTCGACAGCTCCGCGGTCATCGTTTTTCATCCGAAAATGGATTTTTTGGACTTTACCAAAAATGATTTAAAATGTCAATTGGATCGTGCCTCATGTTGAATAACCACTTTTTAAACCCTCACAGTGACCAAAATTGCCATTTTTACAGAGTTTTGCTTACTCAGAAGCTTCAATTTTGACCAATTTCAGGCAGAGAAATGACTTTAAACACACTTATTTTAGTTGAAAAAGTAATAATTCACATCCAACAGTAATTTGCAGTCAAAAGATTAAATGTTAAAATTTCATCAGAATTGACCATTTTGGGAACGTTCGACAGCTCCGCGGTCATCGTTTTTTGTCCGAAAATTGATTTTTTGGACTTTACCAAAAATGATTCAAAATGTCAATTGGATCGTGCCTCATGTTGAATAACCACTTTTTAAACCCTCACATTGACCAAAATTGCCATTTTTACAGAGTTTTGCTTACTCAGAAGCTTCAATTTTGACCAATTTCAGGCACAGAAATGACTTTATACACACTTATTTTAGTTGAAAAAGTAATAATTCACATCCAACAGTACTTATGCAGTCAAAAGATTAAATGTTAAAATTTCATCAGAATTGACCATTTTGGGAACGTTCGACAGCTCCGCGGTCATCGTTTTTTGTCCAAAAATTGATTTTTTGGACTTTACCAAAAATGATTCAAAATGTCAATTGGATCATGCCTCATGTTGAATAACCACTTTTTAAACCCTCACAGTGACCAAAATTGCCATTTTTACAGAGTTTTGCTTACTCAGAAGCTTCAATTTTGACCAATTTCAGGCACAGAAATGACTTTAAACACACTTATTTTAGTTGAAAAAGTAATAATTCACATCCAACAGTAATTATGCAGTCAAAAGATTAAATGTTAAAATGTCATCAGAATTGACCATTTTGGGAACGTTCGACAGCTCCACGGTCATCGTTTTTTGTCGGAAAATTGATTTTTTGGACTTTACCAAAAATGATTCAAAATGTCAATTGGATCGTGCCTCATGTTGAATAACCACTTTTTAAACCCTCACAGTGACCAAAATTGCCACTTTTACAGAGTTTTGCTTACTCAGAAGCTTCAATTTTGACCAATTTCAGGCAGAGAAATGACTTTAAACACACTTATTTTAGTTAAAAAAGTAATAATTCACATCCAACAGTAATTTGCAGTCAAAAGATTAAATGTTAAAATTTCATCAGAATTGACCATTTTGGGAACGTTCGACAGCTCCGCGGTCATCGTTTTTCGTCCGAAAATTGATTTTTTGGACTTTACCAAAAATGATTCAAAATGTCAATTGGATCGTGCCTCATGTTGAATAACCACTTTTTAAACCCTCACAGTGAACAAAATTGAAATTTTTACAGAGTTTTGCTTATTCAGAAGCTTCAATTTTGACCAATTTCAGGCAGAGAAATGACTTTAAACACACTTATTTTAGTTGAAAAGGTAATAATTCACATCCAACAGTAATTTGCAGTCAAAAGATTAAACGTTAAAATTTCATCAGAATTGACCATTTTGGGAACGTTCGACAGCTCCGCGGTCGTCGTTTTTTGTCCGAAAATTGATTTTTTGGACTTTACCAAAAATGATTCAAAATGTCAATTGGATCGTGCCTCATGTTGAATAACCACTTTTTAAACCCTCACAGTGACCAAAATTGCCATTTTTACAGAGTTTTGCTTACTCAGAAGCTTCAATTTTGACCAATTTCAGGCAGAGAAATGACTTTAAACACACTTATTTTAGTTAAAAAAGTAATAATTCACATCCAACAGTAATTTGCAGTTAAAAGATTAAATGTTAAAATTTCATCAGAATTGACCATTTTGGGAACGTTCGACAGCTCCGCGGTCATCGTTTTTCGTCCGAAAATTGATTTTTTGGACTTTACCAAAAATGATTCAAAATGTCAATTGGATCGTGCCTCATGTTGAATAACCACTTTTTAAACCCTCACAGTGACCAAAATTGCCATTTTTACAGAGTTTTGCTTACTCAGAAGCTTCAATTTTGACCAATTTCAGGCACAGAAATGACTTTAAACACACTTATTTTAGTTGAAAAAGTAATAATTCACATCCAACAGTAATTTGCAGTCAAAAGATTAAACGTTAAAATTTCATCAGAATTGACCATTTTGGGAACGTTCGACAGCTCCGCGGTCGTTGTTTTTTGTCCGAAAATTGATTTTTTGGACTTTACCAAAAATGATTCAAAATGTCAATTGGATCGTGCCTCATGTTGAATAACCACTTTTTAAACCCTCACAGTGACCAAAATTGCCATTTTTACAGAGTTTTGCTTACTCAGAAGCTTCAATTTTGACCAATTTCAGGCAGAGAAATGACTTTAAACACACTTATTTTAGTTAAAAAAGTAATAATTCACATCCAACAGTAATATGCAGTTAAAAGATTAAATGTTAAAATTTCATCAGAATTGACCATTTTGGGAACGTTCGACAGCTCCGCGGTCATCGTTTTTCGTCCGAAAATTGATTTTTTGGACTTTACCAAAAATGATTCAAAATGTCAATTGGATCGTGCCTCATGTTGAATAACCACTTTTTAAACCCTCACAGTGACCAAAATTGCCATTTTTACAGAGTTTTGCTTACTCAGAAGCTTCAATTTTGACCAATTTCAGGCACAGAAATGACTTTAAACACACTTATTTTAGTTGAAAAAGTAATAATTCACATCCAACAGTAATTTGCAGTCAAAAGATTAAATGTTAAAATTTCATCAGAATTGACCATTTTGGGAACGTTCGACAGCTCCGCGGTCATCGTTTTTTGTCCGAAAATTGATTTTTTGGACTTTACCAAAAATGATTCAAAATGTCAATTGGATCGTGCCTCATGTTGAATAACCACTTTTTAAACCCTCACAGTGACCAAAATTGCCATTTTTACAGAGTTTTGCTTACTCAGAAGCTTCAATTTTGACCAATTTCAGGCAGAGAAATGACTTTAAACACACTTATTTTAGTTAAAAAAGTAATAATTCACATCCAACAGTAATTTGCAGTTAAAAGATTAAATGTTAAAATTTCATCAGAATTGACCATTTTGGGAACGTTCGACAGCTCCGCGGTCATCGTTTTTCGTCCGAAAATTGATTTTTTGGACTTTACCAAAAATGATTCAAAATGTCAATTGGATCGTGCCTCATGTTGAATAACCACTTTTTAAACCCTCACAGTGACCAAAATTGCCACTTTTACAGAGTTTTGCTTACTCAGAAGCTTCAATTTTGACCAATTTCAGGCAGAGAAATGACTTTAAACACACTTATTTTAGTTAAAAAAGTAATAATTCACATCCAACAGTAATTTGCAGTCAAAAGATTAAATGTTAAAATTTCATCAGAATTGACCATTTTGGGAACGTTCGACAGCTCCGCGGTCATCGTTTTTCGTCCGAAAATTGATTTTTTGGACTTTACCAAAAATGATTCAAAATGTCAATTGGATCGTGCCTCATGTTGAATAACCACTTTTTAAACCCTCACAGTGACCAAAATTGCCATTTTTACAGAGTTTTGCTTACTCAGAAGCTTTCATTTTGACCAATTTCAGGCACAGAAATGACTTTAAACACACTTATTTTAGTTGAAAAAGTAATAATTCACATCCAACAGTAATTTGCAGTCAAAAGATTAAATGTTAAAATTTCATCAGAATTGACCATTTTGGGAACGTTCGACAGCTCCGCGGTCATCGTTTTTCGTCCGAAAATTGATTTTTTGGACTTTACCAAAAATGATTCAAAATGTCAATTGGATCGTGCCTCATGTTGAATAACCACTTTTTAAACCCTCACAGTGACCAAAATTGCCATTTTTACAGAGTTTTGCTTACTCAGAAGCTTCAATTTTGACCAATTTCAGGCACAGAAATGACTTTAAACACACTTATTTTAGTTGAAAAAGTAATAATTCACATCCAACAGTAATTTGCAGTCAAAAGATTAAATGTTAAAATTTCATCAGAATTGACCATTTTGGGAACGTTCGACAGCTCCGCGGTCATCGTTTTTTGTCCGAAAATTGATTTTTTGGACTTTACCAAAAATGATTCAAAATGTCAATTGGATCGTGCCTCATGTTGAATAACCACTTTTTAAACCCTCACAGTGACCAAAATTGCCATTTTTACAGAGTTTTGCTTACTCAGAAGCTTCAATTTTGACCAATTTCAGGCAGAGAAATGACTTTAAACACACTTATTTTAGTTAAAAAAGTAATAATTCACATCCAACAGTAATTTGCAGTTAAAAGATTAAATGTTAAAATTTCATCAGAATTGACCATTTTGGGAACGTTCGACAGCTCCGCGGTCATCGTTTTTCGTCCGAAAATTGATTTTTTGGACTTTACCAAAAATGATTCAAAATGTCAATTGGATCGTGCCTCATGTTGAATAACCACTTTTTAAACCCTCACAGTGACCAAAATTGCCACTTTTACAGAGTTTTGCTTACTCAGAAGCTTCAATTTTGACCAATTTCAGGCAGAGAAATGACTTTAAACACACTTATTTTAGTTAAAAAAGTAATAATTCACATCCAACAGTAATTTGCAGTCAAAAGATTAAATGTTAAAATTTCATCAGAATTGACCATTTTGGGAACGTTCGACAGCTCCGCGGTCATCGTTTTTCGTCCGAAAATTGATTTTTTGGACTTTACCAAAAATGATTCAAAATGTCAATTGGATCGTGCCTCATGTTGAATAACCACTTTTTAAACCCTCACAGTGACCAAAATTGCCATTTTTACAGAGTTTTGCTTACTCAGAAGCTTTCATTTTGACCAATTTCAGGCACAGAAATGACTTTAAACACACTTATTTTAGTTGAAAAAGTAATAATTCACATCCAACAGTAATTTGCAGTCAAAAGATTAAATGTTAAAATTTCATCAGAATTGACCATTTTGGGAACGTTCGACAGCTCCGCGGTCATCGTTTTTCGTCCGAAAATTGATTTTTTGGACTTTACCAAAAATGATTCAAAATGTCAATTGGATCGTGCCTCATGTTGAATAACCACTTTTTAAACCCTCACAGTGACCAAAATTGCAATTTTTACAGAGTTTTGCTTACTCAGAAGCTTCAATTTTGACCAATTTCAGGCAGAGAAATGACTTTAAACACACTTATTTTAGTTAAAAAAGTAATAATTCACATCCAACAGTAATTTGCAGTCAAAAGATTAAACGTTAAAATTTCATCAGAATTGACCATTTTGGGAACGTTCGACAGCTCCGCGGTCATCGTTTTTTGTCCGAAAATTGATTTTTTGGACTTTACCAAAAATGATTCAAAATGTCAATTGGATCGTACCTCATGTTGAATAACCACTTTTTAAACCCTCACAGTGACCAAAATTGCCATTTTTACAGAGTTTTGCTTACTCAGAAGCTTCAATTTTGACCAATTTCAGGCAGAGAAATGACTTTAAACACACTTATTTTAGTTAAAAAAGTAATAATTCACATCCAACAGTAATTTGCAGTTAAAAGATTAAATGTTAAAATTTCATCAGAATTGACCATTTTGGGAACGTTCGACAGCTCCGCGGTCATCGTTTTTCGTCCGAAAATTGATTTTTTGGACTTTACCAAAAATGATTCAAAATGTCAATTGGATCGTGCCTCATGTTGAATAACCACTTTTTAAACCCTCACAGTGACCAAAATTGCCACTTTTACAGAGTTTTGCTTACTCAGAAGCTTCAATTTTGACCAATTTCAGGCAGAGAAATGACTTTAAACACACTTATTTTAGTTAAAAAAGTAATAATTCACATCCAACAGTAATTTGCAGTCAAAAGATTAAATGTTAAAATTTCATCAGAATTGACCATTTTGGGAACGTTCGACAGCTCCGCGGTCATCGTTTTTCGTCCGAAAATGGATTTTTTGGACTTTACCAAAAATGATTCAAAATGTCAATTGGATCGTGCCTCATGTTGAATAACCACTTTTTAAACCCTCACAGTGACCAAAATTGCCATTTTTACAGAGTTTTGCTTACTCAAAAGCTTCAATTGTGACCAATTTCAGGCAGAGAAATGACTTTAAACACACTTATTTTAGTTGAAAAAGTAATAATTCACATCCAACAGTAATTTGCAGTCAAAAGATTAAATGTTAAAATTTCATCAGAATTGACCATTTTGGGAACGTTTGACAGCTCCGCGGTCATCGTTTTTCGTCCGAAAATTGATTTTTTGGACTTTACCAAAAATGATTCAAAATGTCAATTGGATCGTGCCTCATGGTGAATAACCACTTTTTAAACCCTCACAGTGACCAAAATTGACATTTTTACAGAGTTTTGCTTACTCAGAAGCTACAATTTTGACCAATTTCAGCTAGAGAAATGACTTTAAACACACTTATTTTAGTTGAAAAGGTAATAATTCACATCCAACAGTAATTTGCAGTCAAAAGATTAAATGTTAAAATTTCATCAGAATTGACCATTTTGGGAACGTTCGACAGCTCCGCGGTCATCGTTTTTGGTCCGAAAATTGATTTTTTGGACTTTACCAAAAATGATTCAAAATGTCAATTGGATCGTGCCTCATGTTGAATAACCACTTTTTAAACCCTCACATTGACCAAAATTGCCATTTTTACAGAGTTTTGCTTACTCAGAAGCTTCAATTTTGACCAATTTCAGGCAGAGAAATGACTTTAAACACACTTATTTTAGTTAAAAAAGTAATAATTCACATCCAACAGTAATTTGCAGTCAAAAGATTAAATGTTAAAATTTCATCAGAATTGACCATTTTGGGAACGTTCGACAGCTCCGCGGTCATCGTTTTTCGTCCGAAAATTGATTTTTTGGACTTTACCAAAAATGATTCAAAATGTCAATTGGATCGTGCCTCATGTTGAATAACCACTTTTTAAACCCTCACAGTGACCAAAATTGCCACTTTTACAGAGTTTTGCTTACTCAGAAGCTTCAATTTTGACCAATTTCAGGCAGAGAAATGACTTTAAACACACTTATTTTAGTTAAAAAAGTAATAATTCACATCCAACAGTAATTTGCAGTCAAAAGATTAAATGTTAAAATTTCATCAGAATTGACCATTTTGGGAACGTTCGACAGCTCCGCGGTCATCGTTTTTCGTCCGAAAATTGATTTTTTGGACTTTACCAAAAATGATTCAAAATGTCAATTGGATCGTGCCTCATGTTGAATAACCACTTTTGAAACCCTCACAGTGACCAAAATTGCCATTTTTACAGAGTTTTGCTTACTCAGAAGCTTTCATTTTGACCAATTTCAGGCACAGAAATGACTTTAAACACACTTATTTTAGTTGAAAAAGTAATAATTCACATCCAACAGTAATTTGCAGTCAAAAGATTAAATGTTAAAATTTCATCAGAATTGACCATTTTGGGAACGTTCGACAGCTCCGCGGTCATCGTTTTTCATCCGAAAATGGATTTTTTGGACTTTACCAAAAATGATTTAAAATGTCAATTGGATCGTGCCTCATGTTGAATAACCACTTTTTAAACCCTCACAGTGACCAAAATTGCCATTTTTACAGAGTTTTGCTTACTCAGAAGCTTCAATTTTGACCAATTTCAGGCAGAGAAATGACTTTAAACACACTTATTTTAGTTGAAAAAGTAATAATTCACATCCAACAGTAATTTGCAGTCAAAAGATTAAATGTTAAAATTTCATCAGAATTGACCATTTTGGGAACGTTCGACAGCTCCGCGGTCATCGTTTTTTGTCCGAAAATTGATTTTTTGGACTTTACCAAAAATGATTCAAAATGTCAATTGGATCGTGCCTCATGTTGAATAACCACTTTTTAAACCCTCACATTGACCAAAATTGCCATTTTTACAGAGTTTTGCTTACTCAGAAGCTTCAATTTTGACCAATTTCAGGCACAGAAATGACTTTATACACACTTATTTTAGTTGAAAAAGTAATAATTCACATCCAACAGTAATTATGCAGTCAAAAGATTAAATGTTAAAATTTCATCAGAATTGACCATTTTGGGAACGTTCGACAGCTCCGCGGTCATCGTTTTTTGTCCAAAAATTGATTTTTTGGACTTTACCAAAAATGATTCAAAATGTCAATTGGATCATGCCTCATGTTGAATAACCACTTTTTAAACCCTCACAGTGACCAAAATTGCCATTTTTACAGAGTTTTGCTTACTCAGAAGCTTCAATTTTGACCAATTTCAGGCACAGAAATGACTTTAAACACACTTATTTTAGTTGAAAAAGTAATAATTCACATCCAACAGTAATTATGCAGTCAAAAGATTAAATGTTAAAATTTCATCAGAATTGACCATTTTGGGAACGTTCGACAGCTCCACGGTCATCGTTTTTTGTCGGAAAATTGATTTTTTGGACTTTACCAAAAATGATTCAAAATGTCAATTGGATCGTGCCTCATGTTGAATAACCACTTTTTAAACCCTCACAGTGACCAAAATTGCCACTTTTACAGAGTTTTGCTTACTCAGAAGCTTCAATTTTGACCAATTTCAGGCAGAGAAATGACTTTAAACACACTTATTTTAGTTAAAAAAGTAATAATTCACATCCAACAGTAATTTGCAGTCAAAAGATTAAATGTTAAAATTTCATCAGAATTGACCATTTTGGGAACGTTCGACAGCTCCGCGGTCATCGTTTTTCGTCCGAAAATTGATTTTTTGGACTTTACCAAAAATGATTCAAAATGTCAATTGGATCGTGCCTCATGTTGAATAACCACTTTTTAAACCCTCACAGTGACCAAAATTGAAATTTTTACAGAGTTTTGCTTATTCAGAAGCTTCAATTTTGACCAATTTCAGGCAGAGAAATGACTTTAAACACACTTATTTTAGTTGAAAAGGTAATAATTCACATCCAACAGTAATTTGCAGTCAAAAGATTAAACGTTAAAATTTCATCAGAATTGACCATTTTGGGAACGTTCGACAGCTCCGCGGTCGTCGTTTTTTGTCCGAAAATTGATTTTTTGGACTTTACCAAAAATGATTCAAAATGTCAATTGGATCGTGCCTCATGTTGAATAACCACTTTTTAAACCCTCACAGTGACCAAAATTGCCATTTTTACAGAGTTTTGCTTACTCAGAAGCTTCAATTTTGACCAATTTCAGGCAGAGAAATGACTTTAAACACACTTATTTTAGTTAAAAAAGTAATAATTCACATCCAACAGTAATTTGCAGTTAAAAGATTAAATGTTAAAATTTCATCAGAATTGACCATTTTGGGAACGTTCGACAGCTCCGCGGTCATCGTTTTTCGTCCGAAAATTGATTTTTTGGACTTTACCAAAAATGATTCAAAATGTCAATTGGATCGTGCCTCATGTTGAATAACCACTTTTTAAACCCTCACAGTGACCAAAATTGCCATTTTTACAGAGTTTTGCTTACTCAGAAGCTTCAATTTTGACCAATTTCAGGCACAGAAATGACTTTAAACACACTTATTTTAGTTGAAAAAGTAATAATTCACATCCAACAGTAATTTGCAGTCAAAAGATTAAACGTTAAAATTTCATCAGAATTGACCATTTTGGGAACGTTCGACAGCTCCGCGGTCGTCGTTTTTTGTCCGAAAATTGATTTTTTGGACTTTACCAAAAATGATTCAAAATGTCAATTGGATCGTGCCTCATGTTGAATAACCACTTTTTAAACCCTCACAGTGACCAAAATTGCCATTTTTACAGAGTTTTGCTTACTCAGAAGCTTCAATTTTGACCAATTTCAGGCAGAGAAATGACTTTAAACACACTTATTTTAGTTAAAAAAGTAATAATTCACATCCAACAGTAATTTGCAGTTAAAAGATTAAATGTTAAAATTTCATCAGAATTGACCATTTTGGGAACGTTCGACAGCTCCGCGGTCATCGTTTTTCGTCCGAAAATTGATTTTTTGGACTTTACCAAAAATGATTCAAAATGTCAATTGGATCGTGCCTCATGTTGAATAACCACTTTTTAAACCCTCACAGTGACCAAAATTGCCATTTTTACAGAGTTTTGCTTACTCAGAAGCTTCAATTTTGACCAATTTCAGGCACAGAAATGACTTTAAACACACTTATTTTAGTTGAAAAAGTAATAATTCACATCCAACAGTAATTTGCAGTCAAAAGATTAAATGTTAAAATTTCATCAGAATTGACCATTTTGGGAACGTTCGACAGCTCCGCGGTCATCGTTTTTTGTCCGAAAATTGATTTTTTGGACTTTACCAAAAATGATTCAAAATGTCAATTGGATCGTGCCTCATGTTGAATAACCACTTTTTAAACCCTCACAGTGACCAAAATTGCCATTTTTACAGAGTTTTGCTTACTCAGAAGCTTCAATTTTGACCAATTTCAGGCAGAGAAATGACTTTAAACACACTTATTTTAGTTAAAAAAGTAATAATTCACATCCAACAGTAATTTGCAGTTAAAAGATTAAATGTTAAAATTTCATCAGAATTGACCATTTTGGGAACGTTCGACAGCTCCGCGGTCATCGTTTTTCGTCCGAAAATTGATTTTTTGGACTTTACCAAAAATGATTCAAAATGTCAATTGGATCGTGCCTCATGTTGAATAACCACTTTTTAAACCCTCACAGTGACCAAAATTGCCACTTTTACAGAGTTTTGCTTACTCAGAAGCTTCAATTTTGACCAATTTCAGGCAGAGAAATGACTTTAAACACACTTATTTTAGTTAAAAAAGTAATAATTCACATCCAACAGTAATTTGCAGTCAAAAGATTAAATGTTAAAATTTCATCAGAATTGACCATTTTGGGAACGTTCGACAGCTCCGCGGTCATCGTTTTTTGTCCGAAAATTGATTTTTTGGACTTTACCAAAAATGATTCAAAATGTCAATTGGATCGTGCCTCATGTTGAATAACCACTTTTTAAACCCTCACATTGACCAAAATTGCCATTTTTACAGAGTTTTGCTTACTCAGAAGCTTCAATTTTGACCAATTTCAGGCAGAGAAATGACTTTAAACACACTTATTTTAGTTAAAAAAGTAATAATTCACATCCAACAGTAATTTGCAGTCAAAAGATTAAATGTTAAAATTTCATCAGAATTGACCATTTTGGGAACGTTCGACAGCTCCGCGGTCATCGTTTTTCGTCCGAAAATTGATTTTTTGGACTTTACCAAAAATGATTCAAAATGTCAATTGGATCGTGCCTCATGTTGAATAACCACTTTTTAAACCCTCACAGTGACCAAAATTGCCACTTTTACAGAGTTTTGCTTACTCAGAAGCTTCAATTTTGACCAATTTCAGGCAGAGAAATGACTTTAAACACACTTATTTTAGTTAAAAAAGTAATAATTCACATCCAACAGTAATTTGCAGTCAAAAGATTAAATGTTAAAATTTCATCAGAATTGACCATTTTGGGAACGTTCGACAGCTCCGCGGTCATCGTTTTTCGTCCGAAAATTGATTTTTTGGACTTTACCAAAAATGATTCAAAATGTCAATTGGATCGTGCCTCATGTTGAATAACCACTTTTGAAACCCTCACAGTGACCAAAATTGCCATTTTTACAGAGTTTTGCTTACTCAGAAGCTTTCATTTTGACCAATTTCAGGCACAGAAATGACTTTAAACACACTTATTTTAGTTGAAAAAGTAATAATTCACATCCAACAGTAATTTGCAGTCAAAAGATTAAATGTTAAAATTTCATCAGAATTGACCATTTTGGGAACGTTCGACAGCTCCGCGGTCATCGTTTTTCATCCGAAAATGGATTTTTTGGACTTTACCAAAAATGATTTAAAATGTCAATTGGATCGTGCCTCATGTTGAATAACCACTTTTTAAACCCTCACAGTGACCAAAATTGCCATTTTTACAGAGTTTTGCTTACTCAGAAGCTTCAATTTTGACCAATTTCAGGCAGAGAAATGACTTTAAACACACTTATTTTAGTTGAAAAAGTAATAATTCACATCCAACAGTAATTTGCAGTCAAAAGATTAAATGTTAAAATTTCATCAGAATTGACCATTTTGGGAACGTTCGACAGCTCCGCGGTCATCGTTTTTTGTCCGAAAATTGATTTTTTGGACTTTACCAAAAATGATTCAAAATGTCAATTGGATCGTGCCTCATGTTGAATAACCACTTTTTAAACCCTCACATTGACCAAAATTGCCATTTTTACAGAGTTTTGCTTACTCAGAAGCTTCAATTTTGACCAATTTCAGGCACAGAAATGACTTTATACACACTTATTTTAGTTGAAAAAGTAATAATTCACATCCAACAGTAATTATGCAGTCAAAAGATTAAATGTTAAAATTTCATCAGAATTGACCATTTTGGGAACGTTCGACAGCTCCGCGGTCATCGTTTTTTGTCCAAAAATTGATTTTTTGGACTTTACCAAAAATGATTCAAAATGTCAATTGGATCATGCCTCATGTTGAATAACCACTTTTTAAACCCTCACAGTGACCAAAATTGCCATTTTTACAGAGTTTTGCTTACTCAGAAGCTTCAATTTTGACCAATTTCAGGCACAGAAATGACTTTAAACACACTTATTTTAGTTGAAAAAGTAATAATTCACATCCAACAGTAATTATGCAGTCAAAAGATTAAATGTTAAAATTTCATCAGAATTGACCATTTTGGGAACGTTCGACAGCTCCACGGTCATCGTTTTTTGTCGGAAAATTGATTTTTTGGACTTTACCAAAAATGATTCAAAATGTCAATTGGATCGTGCCTCATGTTGAATAACCACTTTTTAAACCCTCACAGTGACCAAAATTGCCACTTTTACAGAGTTTTGCTTACTCAGAAGCTTCAATTTTGACCAATTTCAGGCAGAGAAATGACTTTAAACACACTTATTTTAGTTAAAAAAGTAATAATTCACATCCAACAGTAATTTGCAGTCAAAAGATTAAATGTTAAAATTTCATCAGAATTGACCATTTTGGGAACGTTCGACAGCTCCGCGGTCATCGTTTTTCGTCCGAAAATTGATTTTTTGGACTTTACCAAAAATGATTCAAAATGTCAATTGGATCGTGCCTCATGTTGAATAACCACTTTTTAAACCCTCACAGTGACCAAAATTGAAATTTTTACAGAGTTTTGCTTATTCAGAAGCTTCAATTTTGACCAATTTCAGGCAGAGAAATGACTTTAAACACACTTATTTTAGTTGAAAAGGTAATAATTCACATCCAACAGTAATTTGCAGTCAAAAGATTAAACGTTAAAATTTCATCAGAATTGACCATTTTGGGAACGTTCGACAGCTCCGCGGTCGTCGTTTTTTGTCCGAAAATTGATTTTTTGGACTTTACCAAAAATGATTCAAAATGTCAATTGGATCGTGCCTCATGTTGAATAACCACTTTTTAAACCCTCACAGTGACCAAAATTGCCATTTTTACAGAGTTTTGCTTACTCAGAAGCTTCAATTTTGACCAATTTCAGGCAGAGAAATGACTTTAAACACACTTATTTTAGTTAAAAAAGTAATAATTCACATCCAACAGTAATTTGCAGTTAAAAGATTAAATGTTAAAATTTCATCAGAATTGACCATTTTGGGAACGTTCGACAGCTCCGCGGTCATCGTTTTTCGTCCGAAAATTGATTTTTTGGACTTTACCAAAAATGATTCAAAATGTCAATTGGATCGTGCCTCATGTTGAATAACCACTTTTTAAACCCTCACAGTGACCAAAATTGCCATTTTTACAGAGTTTTGCTTACTCAGAAGCTTCAATTTTGACCAATTTCAGGCACAGAAATGACTTTAAACACACTTATTTTAGTTGAAAAAGTAATAATTCACATCCAACAGTAATTTGCAGTCAAAAGATTAAACGTTAAAATTTCATCAGAATTGACCATTTTGGGAACGTTCGACAGCTCCGCGGTCGTCGTTTTTTGTCCGAAAATTGATTTTTTGGACTTTACCAAAAATGATTCAAAATGTCAATTGGATCGTGCCTCATGTTGAATAACCACTTTTTAAACCCTCACAGTGACCAAAATTGCCATTTTTACAGAGTTTTGCTTACTCAGAAGCTTCAATTTTGACCAATTTCAGGCAGAGAAATGACTTTAAACACACTTATTTTAGTTAAAAAAGTAATAATTCACATCCAACAGTAATTTGCAGTTAAAAGATTAAATGTTAAAATTTCATCAGAATTGACCATTTTGGGAACGTTCGACAGCTCCGCGGTCATCGTTTTTCGTCCGAAAATTGATTTTTTGGACTTTACCAAAAATGATTCAAAATGTCAATTGGATCGTGCCTCATGTTGAATAACCACTTTTTAAACCCTCACAGTGACCAAAATTGCCATTTTTACAGAGTTTTGCTTACTCAGAAGCTTCAATTTTGACCAATTTCAGGCACAGAAATGACTTTAAACACACTTATTTTAGTTGAAAAAGTAATAATTCACATCCAACAGTAATTTGCAGTCAAAAGATTAAATGTTAAAATTTCATCAGAATTGACCATTTTGGGAACGTTCGACAGCTCCGCGGTCATCGTTTTTTGTCCGAAAATTGATTTTTTGGACTTTACCAAAAATGATTCAAAATGTCAATTGGATCGTGCCTCATGTTGAATAACCACTTTTTAAACCCTCACAGTGACCAAAATTGCCATTTTTACAGAGTTTTGCTTACTCAGAAGCTTCAATTTTGACCAATTTCAGGCAGAGAAATGACTTTAAACACACTTATTTTAGTTAAAAAAGTAATAATTCACATCCAACAGTAATTTGCAGTTAAAAGATTAAATGTTAAAATTTCATCAGAATTGACCATTTTGGGAACGTTCGACAGCTCCGCGGTCATCGTTTTTCGTCCGAAAATTGATTTTTTGGACTTTACCAAAAATGATTCAAAATGTCAATTGGATCGTGCCTCATGTTGAATAACCACTTTTTAAACCCTCACAGTGACCAAAATTGCCACTTTTACAGAGTTTTGCTTACTCAGAAGCTTCAATTTTGACCAATTTCAGGCAGAGAAATGACTTTAAACACACTTATTTTAGTTAAAAAAGTAATAATTCACATCCAACAGTAATTTGCAGTCAAAAGATTAAATGTTAAAATTTCATCAGAATTGACCATTTTGGGAACGTTCGACAGCTCCGCGGTCATCGTTTTTCGTCCGAAAATTGATTTTTTGGACTTTACCAAAAATGATTCAAAATGTCAATTGGATCGTGCCTCATGTTGAATAACCACTTTTTAAACCCTCACAGTGACCAAAATTGCCATTTTTACAGAGTTTTGCTTACTCAGAAGCTTTCATTTTGACCAATTTCAGGCACAGAAATGACTTTAAACACACTTATTTTAGTTGAAAAAGTAATAATTCACATCCAACAGTAATTTGCAGTCAAAAGATTAAATGTTAAAATTTCATCAGAATTGACCATTTTGGGAACGTTCGACAGCTCCGCGGTCATCGTTTTTCGTCCGAAAATTGATTTTTTGGACTTTACCAAAAATGATTCAAAATGTCAATTGGATCGTGCCTCATGTTGAATAACCACTTTTTAAACCCTCACAGTGACCAAAATTGCCATTTTTACAGAGTTTTGCTTACTCAGAAGCTTCAATTTTGACCAATTTCAGGCACAGAAATGACTTTAAACACACTTATTTTAGTTGAAAAAGTAACAATTCACATCCAACAGTAATTTGCAGTCAAAAGATTAAATGTTAAAATTTCATCAGAATTGACCATTTTGGGAACGTTCGACAGCTCCGCGGTCATCGTTTTTTGTCCGAAAATTGATTTTTTGGACTTTACCAAAAATGATTCAAAATGTCAATTGGATCGTGCCTCATGTTGAATAACCACTTTTTAAACCCTCACAGTGACCAAAATTGCCATTTTTACAGAGTTTTGCTTACTCAGAAGCTTCAATTTTGACCAATTTCAGGCAGAGAAATGACTTTAAACACACTTATTTTAGTTAAAAAAGTAATAATTCACATCCAACAGTAATTTGCAGTTAAAAGATTAAATGTTAAAATTTCATCAGAATTGACCATTTTGGGAACTTCGACAGCTCCGCGGTCATCGTTTTTCGTCCGAAAATTGATTTTTTGGACTTTACCAAAAAAGATTCAAAATGTCAATTGGATCGTGCCTCATGTTGAATAACCACTTTTTAAACCCTCACAGTGACCAAAATTGCCATTTTTACAGAGTTTTGCTTACTCAGAAGCTTTCATTTTGACCAATTTCAGGCACAGAAATGACTTTAAACACACTTATTTTAGTTGAAAAAGTAATAATTCACATCCAACAGTAATTTGCAGTCAAAAGATTAAATGTTAAAATTTCATCAGAATTGACCATTTTGGGAACGTTCGACAGCTCCGCGGTCATCGTTTTTCGTCCGAAAATTGATTTTTTGGACTTTACCAAAAATGATTCAAAATGTCAATTGGATCGTGCCTCATGTTGAATAACCACTTTTTAAACCCTCACAGTGACCAAAATTGCCATTTTTACAGAGTTTTGCTTACTCAGAAGCTTCAATTTTGACCAATTTCAGGCAGAGAAATGACTTTAAACACACTTATTTTAGTTAAAAAAGTAATAATTCACATCCAACAGTAATTTGCAGTGAAAAGATTAAACGTTAAAATTTCATCAGAATTGACCATTTTGGGAACGTTCGACAGCTCCGCGGTCATCGTTTTTTGTCCGAAAATTGATTTTTTGGACTTTACCAAAAATGATTCAAAATGTCAATTGGATCGTACCTCATGTTGAATAACCACTTTTTAAACCCTCACAGTGACCAAAATTGCCATTTTTACAGAGTTTTGCTTACTCAGAAGCTTCAATTTTGACCAATTTCAGGCAGAGAAATGACTTTAAACACACTTATTTTAGTTAAAAAAGTAATAATTCACATCCAACAGTAATTTGCAGTTAAAAGATTAAATGTTAAAATTTCATCGGAATTGACCATTTTGGGAACGTTCGACAGCTCCGCGGTCATCGTTTTTCGTCCGAAAATTGATTTTTTGGACTTTACCAAAAATGATTCAAAATGTCAATTGGATCGTGCCTCATGTTGAATAACCACTTTTTAAACCCTCACAGTGACCAAAATTGCCACTTTTACAGAGTTTTGCTTACTCAGAAGCTTCAATTTTGACCAATTTCAGGCAGAGAAATGACTTTAAACACACTTATTTTAGTTAAAAAAGTAATAATTCACATCCAACAGTAATTTGCAGTCAAAAGATTAAATGTTAAAATTTCATCAGAATTGACCATTTTGGGAACGTTCGACAGCTCCGCGGTCATCGTTTTTCGTCCGAAAATGGATTTTTTGGACTTTACCAAAAATGATTCAAAATGTCAATTGGATCGTGCCTCATGTTGAATAACCACTTTTTAAACCCTCACAGTGACCAAAATTGCCATTTTTACAGAGTTTTGCTTACTCAAAAGCTTCAATTGTGACCAATTTCAGGCAGAGAAATGACTTTAAACACACTTATTTTAGTTGAAAAAGTAATAATTCACATCCAACAGTAATTTGCAGTCAAAAGATTAAATGTTAAAATTTCATCAGAATTGACCATTTTGGGAACGTTTGACAGCTCCGCGGTCATCGTTTTTCGTCCGAAAATTGATTTTTTGGACTTTACCAAAAATGATTCAAAATGTCAATTGGATCGTGCCTCATGGTGAATAACCACTTTTTAAACCCTCACAGTGACCAAAATTGACATTTTTACAGAGTTTTGCTTACTCAGAAGCTAAAATTTTGACCAATTTCAGCTAGAGAAATGACTTTAAACACACTTATTTTAGTTGAAAAGGTAATAATTCACATCCAACAGTAATTTGCAGTCAAAAGATTAAATGTTAAAATTTCATCAGAATTGACCATTTTGGGAACGTTCGACAGCTCCGCGGTCATCGTTTTTTGTCCGAAAATTGATTTTTTGGACTTTACCAAAAATGATTCAAAATGTCAATTGGATCGTGCCTCATGTTGAATAACCACTTTTTAAACCCTCACATTGACCAAAATTGCCATTTTTACAGAGTTTTGCTTACTCAGAAGCTTCAATTTTGACCGATTTCAGGCAGAGAAATGACTTTAAACACACTTATTTTAGTTAAAAAAGTAATAATTCACATCCAACAGTAATTTGCAGTCAAAAGATTAAATGTTAAAATTTCATCAGAATTGACCATTTTGGGAACGTTCGACAGCTCCGCGGTCATCGTTTTTCGTCCGAAAATTGATTTTTTGGACTTTACCAAAAATGATTCAAAATGTCAATTGGATCGTGCCTCATGTTGAATAACCACTTTTTAAACCCTCACAGTGACCAAAATTGCCACTTTTACAGAGTTTTGCTTACTCAGAAGCTTCAATTTTGACCAATTTCAGGCAGAGAAATGACTTTAAACACACTTATTTTAGTTAAAAAAGTAATAATTCACATCCAACAGTAATTTGCAGTCAAAAGATTAAATGTTAAAATTTCATCAGAATTGACCATTTTGGGAACGTTCGACAGCTCCGCGGTCATCGTTTTTCGTCCGAAAATTGATTTTTTGGACTTTACCAAAAATGATTCAAAATGTCAATTGGATCGTGCCTCATGTTGAATAACCACTTTTTAAACCCTCACAGTGACCAAAATTGCCATTTTTACAGAGTTTTGCTTACTCAGAAGCTTTCATTTTGACCAATTTCAGGCACAGAAATGACTTTAAACACACTTATTTTAGTTGAAAAAGTAATAATTCACATCCAACAGTAATTTGCAGTCAAAAGATTAAATGTTAAAATTTCATCAGAATTGACCATTTTGGGAACGTTCGACAGCTCCGCGGTCATCGTTTTTCATCCGAAAATGGATTTTTTGGACTTTACCAAAAATGATTTAAAATGTCAATTGGATCGTGCCTCATGTTGAATAACCACTTTTTAAACCCTCACAGTGACCAAAATTGCCATTTTTACAGAGTTTTGCTTACTCAGAAGCTTCAATTTTGACCAATTTCAGGCAGAGAAATGACTTTAAACACACTTATTTTAGTTGAAAAAGTAATAATTCACATCCAACAGTAATTTGCAGTCAAAAGATTAAATGTTAAAATTTCATCAGAATTGACCATTTTGGGAACGTTCGACAGCTCCGCGGTCATCGTTTTTTGTCCGAAAATTGATTTTTTGGACTTTACCAAAAATGATTCAAAATGTCAATTGGATCGTGCCTCATGTTGAATAACCACTTTTTAAACCCTCACATTGACCAAAATTGCCATTTTTACAGAGTTTTGCTTACTCAGAAGCTTCAATTTTGACCAATTTCAGGCACAGAAATGACTTTATACACACTTATTTTAGTTGAAAAAGTAATAATTCACATCCAACAGTAATTATGCAGTCAAAAGATTAAATGTTAAAATTTCATCAGAATTGACCATTTTGGGAACGTTCGACAGCTCCGCGGTCATCGTTTTTTGTCCAAAAATTGATTTTTTGGACTTTACCAAAAATGATTCAAAATGTCAATTGGATCATGCCTCATGTTGAATAACCACTTTTTAAACCCTCACAGTGACCAAAATTGCCATTTTTACAGAGTTTTGCTTACTCAGAAGCTTCAATTTTGACCAATTTCAGGCACAGAAATGACTTTAAACACACTTATTTTAGTTGAAAAAGTAATAATTCACATCCAACAGTAATTATGCAGTCAAAAGATTAAATGTTAAAATTTCATCAGAATTGACCATTTTGGGAACGTTCGACAGCTCCACGGTCATCGTTTTTTGTCGGAAAATTGATTTTTTGGACTTTACCAAAAATGATTCAAAATGTCAATTGGATCGTGCCTCATGTTGAATAACCACTTTTTAAACCCTCACAGTGACCAAAATTGCCACTTTTACAGAGTTTTGCTTACTCAGAAGCTTCAATTTTGACCAATTTCAGGCAGAGAAATGACTTTAAACACACTTATTTTAGTTAAAAAAGTAATAATTCACATCCAACAGTAATTTGCAGTCAAAAGATTAAATGTTAAAATTTCATCAGAATTGACCATTTTGGGAACGTTCGACAGCTCCGCGGTCATCGTTTTTCGTCCGAAAATTGATTTTTTGGACTTTACCAAAAATGATTCAAAATGTCAATTGGATCGTGCCTCATGTTGAATAACCACTTTTTAAACCCTCACAGTGACCAAAATTGAAATTTTTACAGAGTTTTGCTTATTCAGAAGCTTCAATTTTGACCAATTTCAGGCAGAGAAATGACTTTAAACACACTTATTTTAGTTGAAAAGGTAATAATTCACATCCAACAGTAATTTGCAGTCAAAAGATTAAACGTTAAAATTTCATCAGAATTGACCATTTTGGGAACGTTCGACAGCTCCGCGGTCGTCGTTTTTTGTCCGAAAATTGATTTTTTGGACTTTACCAAAAATGATTCAAAATGTCAATTGGATCGTGCCTCATGTTGAATAACCACTTTTTAAACCCTCACAGTGACCAAAATTGCCATTTTTACAGAGTTTTGCTTACTCAGAAGCTTCAATTTTGACCAATTTCAGGCAGAGAAATGACTTTAAACACACTTATTTTAGTTAAAAAAGTAATAATTCACATCCAACAGTAATTTGCAGTTAAAAGATTAAATGTTAAAATTTCATCAGAATTGACCATTTTGGGAACGTTCGACAGCTCCGCGGTCATCGTTTTTCGTCCGAAAATTGATTTTTTGGACTTTACCAAAAATGATTCAAAATGTCAATTGGATCGTGCCTCATGTTGAATAACCACTTTTTAAACCCTCACAGTGACCAAAATTGCCATTTTTACAGAGTTTTGCTTACTCAGAAGCTTCAATTTTGACCAATTTCAGGCACAGAAATGACTTTAAACACACTTATTTTAGTTGAAAAAGTAATAATTCACATCCAACAGTAATTTGCAGTCAAAAGATTAAATGTTAAAATTTCATCAGAATTGACCATTTTGGGAACGTTCGACAGCTCCGCGGTCATCGTTTTTCGTCCGAAAATGGATTTTTTGGACTTTACCAAAAATGATTCAAAATGTCAATTGGATCGTGCCTCATGTTGAATAACCACTTTTTAAACCCTCACAGTGACCAAAATTGCCATTTTTACAGAGTTTTGCTTACTCAAAAGCTTCAATTGTGACCAATTTCAGGCAGAGAAATGACTTTAAACACACTTATTTTAGTTGAAAAAGTAATAATTCACATCCAACAGTAATTTGCAGTCAAAAGATTAAATGTTAAAATTTCATCAGAATTGACCATTTTGGGAACGTTTGACAGCTCCGCGGTCATCGTTTTTCGTCCGAAAATTGATTTTTTGGACTTTACCAAAAATGATTCAAAATGTCAATTGGATCGTGCCTCATGGTGAATAACCACTTTTTAAACCCTCACAGTGACCAAAATTGACATTTTTACAGAGTTTTGCTTACTCAGAAGCTACAATTTTGACCAATTTCAGCTAGAGAAATGACTTTAAACACACTTATTTTAGTTGAAAAGGTAATAATTCACATCCAACAGTAATTTGCAGTCAAAAGATTAAATGTTAAAATTTCATCAGAATTGACCATTTTGGGAACGTTCGACAGCTCCGCGGTCATCGTTTTTTGTCCGAAAATTGATTTTTTGGACTTTACCAAAAATGATTCAAAATGTCAATTGGATCGTGCCTCATGTTGAATAACCACTTTTTAAACCCTCACATTGACCAAAATTGCCATTTTTACAGAGTTTTGCTTACTCAGAAGCTTCAATTTTGACCGATTTCAGGCAGAGAAATGACTTTAAACACACTTATTTTAGTTAAAAAAGTAATAATTCACATCCAACAGTAATTTGCAGTCAAAAGATTAAATGTTAAAATTTCATCAGAATTGACCATTTTGGGAACGTTCGACAGCTCCGCGGTCATCGTTTTTCGTCCGAAAATTGATTTTTTGGACTTTACCAAAAATGATTCAAAATGTCAATTGGATCGTGCCTCATGTTGAATAACCACTTTTTAAACCCTCACAGTGACCAAAATTGCCACTTTTACAGAGTTTTGCTTACTCAGAAGCTTCAATTTTGACCAATTTCAGGCAGAGAAATGACTTTAAACACACTTATTTTAGTTAAAAAAGTAATAATTCACATCCAACAGTAATTTGCAGTCAAAAGATTAAATGTTAAAATTTCATCAGAATTGACCATTTTGGGAACGTTCGACAGCTCCGCGGTCATCGTTTTTCGTCCGAAAATTGATTTTTTGGACTTTACCAAAAATGATTCAAAATGTCAATTGGATCGTGCCTCATGTTGAATAACCACTTTTTAAACCCTCACAGTGACCAAAATTGCCATTTTTACAGAGTTTTGCTTACTCAGAAGCTTTCATTTTGACCAATTTCAGGCACAGAAATGACTTTAAACACACTTATTTTAGTTGAAAAAGTAATAATTCACATCCAACAGTAATTTGCAGTCAAAAGATTAAATGTTAAAATTTCATCAGAATTGACCATTTTGGGAACGTTCGACAGCTCCGCGGTCATCGTTTTTCATCCGAAAATGGATTTTTTGGACTTTACCAAAAATGATTTAAAATGTCAATTGGATCGTGCCTCATGTTGAATAACCACTTTTTAAACCCTCACAGTGACCAAAATTGCCATTTTTACAGAGTTTTGCTTACTCAGAAGCTTCAATTTTGACCAATTTCAGGCAGAGAAATGACTTTAAACACACTTATTTTAGTTGAAAAAGTAATAATTCACATCCAACAGTAATTTGCAGTCAAAAGATTAAATGTTAAAATTTCATCAGAATTGACCATTTTGGGAACGTTCGACAGCTCCGCGGTCATCGTTTTTTGTCCGAAAATTGATTTTTTGGACTTTACCAAAAATGATTCAAAATGTCAATTGGATTGTGCCTCATGTTGAATAACCACTTTTTAAACCCTCACATTGACCAAAATTGCCATTTTTACAGAGTTTTGCTTACTCAGAAGCTTCAATTTTGACCAATTTCAGGCACAGAAATGACTTTATACACACTTATTTTAGTTGAAAAAGTAATAATTCACATCCAACAGTAATTATGCAGTCAAAAGATTAAATGTTAAAATTTCATCAGAATTGACCATTTTGGGAACGTTCGACAGCTCCGCGGTCATCGTTTTTTGTCCAAAAATTGATTTTTTGGACTTTACCAAAAATGATTCAAAATGTCAATTGGATCATGCCTCATGTTGAATAACCACTTTTTAAACCCTCACAGTGACCAAAATTGCCATTTTTACAGAGTTTTGCTTACTCAGAAGCTTCAATTTTGACCAATTTCAGGCACAGAAATGACTTTAAACACACTTATTTTAGTTGAAAAAGTAATAATTCACATCCAACAGTAATTATGCAGTCAAAAGATTAAATGTTAAAATTTCATCAGAATTGACCATTTTGGGAACGTTCGACAGCTCCACGGTCATCGTTTTTTGTCGGAAAATTGATTTTTTGGACTTTACCAAAAATGATTCAAAATGTCAATTGGATCGTGCCTCATGTTGAATAACCACTTTTTAAACCCTCACAGTGACCAAAATTGCCACTTTTACAGAGTTTTGCTTACTCAGAAGCTTCAATTTTGACCAATTTCAGGCAGAGAAATGACTTTAAACACACTTATTTTAGTTAAAAAAGTAATAATTCACATCCAACAGTAATTTGCAGTCAAAAGATTAAATGTTAAAATTTCATCAGAATTGACCATTTTGGGAACGTTCGACAGCTCCGCGGTCATCGTTTTTCGTCCGAAAATTGATTTTTTGGACTTTACCAAAAATGATTCAAAATGTCAATTGGATCGTGCCTCATGTTGAATAACCACTTTTTAAACCCTCACAGTGACCAAAATTGAAATTTTTACAGAGTTTTGCTTATTCAGAAGCTTCAATTTTGACCAATTTCAGGCAGAGAAATGACTTTAAACACACTTATTTTAGTTGAAAAGGTAATAATTCACATCCAACAGTAATTTGCAGTCAAAAGATTAAACGTTAAAATTTCATCAGAATTGACCATTTTGGGAACGTTCGACAGCTCCGCGGTCGTCGTTTTTTGTCCGAAAATTGATTTTTTGGACTTTACCAAAAATGATTCAAAATGTCAATTGGATCGTGCCTCATGTTGAATAACCACTTTTTAAACCCTCACAGTGACCAAAATTGCCATTTTTACAGAGTTTTGCTTACTCAGAAGCTTCAATTTTGACCAATTTCAGGCAGAGAAATGACTTTAAACACACTTATTTTAGTTAAAAAAGTAATAATTCACATCCAACAGTAATTTGCAGTTAAAAGATTAAATGTTAAAATTTCATCAGAATTGACCATTTTGGGAACGTTCGACAGCTCCGCGGTCATCGTTTTTCGTCCGAAAATTGATTTTTTGGACTTTACCAAAAATGATTCAAAATGTCAATTGGATCGTGCCTCATGTTGAATAACCACTTTTTAAACCCTCACAGTGACCAAAATTGCCATTTTTACAGAGTTTTGCTTACTCAGAAGCTTCAATTTTGACCAATTTCAGGCACAGAAATGACTTTAAACACACTTATTTTAGTTGAAAAAGTAATAATTCACATCCAACAGTAATTTGCAGTCAAAAGATTAAACGTTAAAATTTCATCAGAATTGACCATTTTGGGAACGTTCGACAGCTCCGCGGTCGTCGTTTTTTGTCCGAAAATTGATTTTTTGGACTTTACCAAAAATGATTCAAAATGTCAATTGGATCGTGCCTCATGTTGAATAACCACTTTTTAAACCCTCACAGTGACCAAAATTGCCATTTTTACAGAGTTTTGCTTACTCAGAAGCTTCAATTTTGACCAATTTCAGGCAGAGAAATGACTTTAAACACACTTATTTTAGTTAAAAAAGTAATAATTCACATCCAACAGTAATTTGCAGTTAAAAGATTAAATGTTAAAATTTCATCAGAATTGACCATTTTGGGAACGTTCGACAGCTCCGCGGTCATCGTTTTTCGTCCGAAAATTGATTTTTTGGACTTTACCAAAAATGATTCAAAATGTCAATTGGATCGTGCCTCATGTTGAATAACCACTTTTTAAACCCTCACAGTGACCAAAATTGCCATTTTTACAGAGTTTTGCTTACTCAGAAGCTTCAATTTTGACCAATTTCAGGCACAGAAATGACTTTAAACACACTTATTTTAGTTGAAAAAGTAATAATTCACATCCAACAGTAATTTGCAGTCAAAAGATTAAATGTTAAAATTTCATCAGAATTGACCATTTTGGGAACGTTCGACAGCTCCGCGGTCATCGTTTTTTGTCCGAAAATTGATTTTTTGGACTTTACCAAAAATGATTCAAAATGTCAATTGGATCGTGCCTCATGTTTAATAACCACTTTTTAAACCCTCACAGTGACCAAAATTGCCATTTTTACAGAGTTTTGCTTACTCAGAAGCTTCAATTTTGACCAATTTCAGGCAGAGAAATGACTTTAAACACACTTATTTTAGTTAAAAAAGTAATAATTCACATCCAACAGTAATTTGCAGTTAAAAGATTAAATGTTAAAATTTCATCAGAATTGACCATTTTGGGAACGTTCGACAGCTCCGCGGTCATCGTTTTTCGTCCGAAAATTGATTTTTTGGACTTTACCAAAAATGATTCAAAATGTCAATTGGATCGTGCCTCATGTTGAATAACCACTTTTTAAACCCTCACAGTGACCAAAATTGCCACTTTTACAGAGTTTTGCTTACTCAGAAGCTTCAATTTTGACCAATTTCAGGCAGAGAAATGACTTTAAACACACTTATTTTAGTTAAAAAAGTAATAATTCACATCCAACAGTAATTTGCAGTCAAAAGATTAAATGTTAAAATTTCATCAGAATTGACCATTTTGGGAACGTTCGACAGCTCCGCGGTCATCGTTTTTCGTCCGAAAATTGATTTTTTGGACTTTACCAAAAATGATTCAAAATGTCAATTGGATCGTGCCTCATGTTGAATAACCACTTTTTAAACCCTCACAGTGACCAAAATTGCCATTTTTACAGAGTTTTGCTTACTCAGAAGCTTTCATTTTGACCAATTTCAGGCACAGAAATGACTTTAAACACACTTATTTTAGTTGAAAAAGTAATAATTCACATCCAACAGTAATTTGCAGTCAAAAGATTAAATGTTAAAATTTCATCAGAATTGACCATTTTGGGAACGTTCGACAGCTCCGCGGTCATCGTTTTTCGTCCGAAAATTGATTTTTTGGACTTTACCAAAAATGATTCAAAATGTCAATTGGATCGTGCCTCATGTTGAATAACCACTTTTTAAACCCTCACAGTGACCAAAATTGCCATTTTTACAGAGTTTTGCTTACTCAGAAGCTTCAATTTTGACCAATTTCAGGCACAGAAATGACTTTAAACACACTTATTTTAGTTGAAAAAGTAATAATTCACATCCAACAGTAATTTGCAGTCAAAAGATTAAATGTTAAAATTTCATCAGAATTGACCATTTTGGGAACGTTCGACAGCTCCGCGGTCATCGTTTTTTGTCCGAAAATTGATTTTTTGGACTTTACCAAAAATGATTCAAAATGTCAATTGGATCGTGCCTCATGTTGAATAACCACTTTTTAAACCCTCACAGTGACCAAAATTGCCATTTTTACAGAGTTTTGCTTACTCAGAAGCTTCAATTTTGACCAATTTCAGGCAGAGAAATGACTTTAAACACACTTATTTTAGTTAAAAAAGTAATAATTCACATCCAACAGTAATTTGCAGTTAAAAGATTAAATGTTAAAATTTCATCAGAATTGACCATTTTGGGAACGTTCGACAGCTCCGCGGTCATCGTTTTTCGTCCGAAAATTGATTTTTTGGACTTTACCAAAAATGATTCAAAATGTCAATTGGATCGTGCCTCATGTTGAATAACCACTTTTTAAACCCTCACAGTGACCAAAATTGCCACTTTTACAGAGTTTTGCTTACTCAGAAGCTTCAATTTTGACCAATTTCAGGCAGAGAAATGACTTTAAACACACTTATTTTAGTTAAAAAAGTAATAATTCACATCCAACAGTAATTTGCAGTCAAAAGATTAAATGTTAAAATTTCATCAGAATTGACCATTTTGGGAACGTTCGACAGCTCCGCGGTCATCGTTTTTCGTCCGAAAATTGATTTTTTGGACTTTACCAAAAATGATTCAAAATGTCAATTGGATCGTGCCTCATGTTGAATAACCACTTTTTAAACCCTCACAGTGACCAAAATTGAAATTTTTACAGAGTTTTGCTTATTCAGAAGCTTCAATTTTGACCAATTTCAGGCAGAGAAATGACTTTAAACACACTTATTTTAGTTGAAAAGGTAATAATTCACATCCAACAGTAATTTGCAGTCAAAAGATTAAACGTTAAAATTTCATCAGAATTGACCATTTTGGGAACGTTCGACAGCTCCGCGGTCGTCGTTTTTTGTCCGAAAATTGATTTTTTGGACTTTACCAAAAATGATTCAAAATGTCAATTGGATCGTGCCTCATGTTGAATAACCACTTTTTAAACCCTCACAGTGACCAAAATTGCCATTTTTACAGAGTTTTGCTTACTCAGAAGCTTCAATTTTGACCAATTTCAGGCAGAGAAATGACTTTAAACACACTTATTTTAGTTAAAAAAGTAATAATTCACATCCAACAGTAATTTGCAGTTAAAAGATTAAATGTTAAAATTTCATCAGAATTGACCATTTTGGGAACGTTCGACAGCTCCGCGGTCGTCGTTTTTCGTCCGAAAATTGATTTTTTGGACTTTACCAAAAATGATTCAAAATGTCAATTGGATCGTGCCTCATGTTGAATAACCACTTTTTAAACCCTCACAGTGACCAAAATTGCCATTTTTACAGAGTTTTGCTTACTCAGAAGCTTCAATTTTGACCAATTTCAGGCACAGAAATGACTTTAAACACACTTATTTTAGTTGAAAAAGTAATAATTCACATCCAACAGTAATTTGCAGTCAAAAGATTAAACGTTAAAATTTCATCAGAATTGACCATTTTGGGAACGTTCGACAGCTCCGCGGTCGTCGTTTTTTGTCCGAAAATTGATTTTTTGGACTTTACCAAAAATGATTCAAAATGTCAATTGGATCGTGCCTCATGTTGAATAACCACTTTTTAAACCCTCACAGTGACCAAAATTGCCATTTTTACAGAGTTTTGCTTACTCAGAAGCTTCAATTTTGACCAATTTCAGGCAGAGAAATGACTTTAAACACACTTATTTTAGTTAAAAAAGTAATAATTCACATCCAACAGTAATTTGCAGTTAAAAGATTAAATGTTAAAATTTCATCAGAATTGACCATTTTGGGAACGTTCGACAGCTCCGCGGTCATCGTTTTTCGTCCGAAAATTGATTTTTTGGACTTTACCAAAAATGATTCAAAATGTCAATTGGATCGTGCCTCATGTTGAATAACCACTTTTTAAACCCTCACAGTGACCAAAATTGCCATTTTTACAGAGTTTTGCTTACTCAGAAGCTTCAATTTTGACCAATTTCAGGCACAGAAATGACTTTAAACACACTTATTTTAGTTGAAAAAGTAATAATTCACATCCAACAGTAATTTGCAGTCAAAAGATTAAATGTTAAAATTTCATCAGAATTGACCATTTTGGGAACGTTCGACAGCTCCGCGGTCATCGTTTTTTGTCCGAAAATTGATTTTTTGGACTTTACCAAAAATGATTCAAAATGTCAATTGGATCGTGCCTCATGTTGAATAACCACTTTTTAAACCCTCACAGTGACCAAAATTGCCATTTTTACAGAGTTTTGCTTACTCAGAAGCTTCAATTTTGACCAATTTCAGGCAGAGAAATGACTTTAAACACACTTATTTTAGTTAAAAAAGTAATAATTCACATCCAACAGTAATTTGCAGTTAAAAGATTAAATGTTAAAATTTCATCAGAATTGACCATTTTGGGAACGTTCGACAGCTCCGCGGTCATCGTTTTTCGTCCGAAAATTGATTTTTGGGACTTTACCAAAAATGATTCAAAATGTCAATTGGATCGTGCCTCATGTTGAATAACCACTTTTTAAACCCTCACAGTGACCAAAATTGCCACTTTTACAGAGTTTTGCTTACTCAGAAGCTTCAATTTTGACCAATTTCAGGCAGAGAAATGACTTTAAACACACTTATTTTAGTTAAAAAAGTAATAATTCACATCCAACAGTAATTTGCAGTCAAAAGATTAAATGTTAAAATTTCATCAGAATTGACCATTTTGGGAACGTTCGACAGCTCCGCGGTCATCGTTTTTCGTCCGAAAATTGATTTTTTGGACTTTACCAAAAATGATTCAAAATGTCAATTGGATCGTGCCTCATGTTGAATAACCACTTTTTAAACCCTCACAGTGACCAAAATTGCCATTTTTACAGAGTTTTGCTTACTCAGAAGCTTTCATTTTGACCAATTTCAGGCACAGAAATGACTTTAAACACACTTATTTTAGTTGAAAAAGTAATAATTCACATCCAACAGTAATTTGCAGTCAAAAGATTAAATGTTAAAATTTCATCAGAATTGACCATTTTGGGAACGTTCGACAGCTCCGCGGTCATCGTTTTTTGTCCGAAAATTGATTTTTTGGACTTTACCAAAAATGATTCAAAATGTCAATTGGATCGTGCCTCATGTTGAATAACCACTTTTTAAACCCTCACAGTGACCAAAATTGCCATTTTTACAGAGTTTTGCTTACTCAGAAGCTTCAATTTTGACCAATTTCAGGCAGAGAAATGACTTTAAACACACTTATTTTAGTTAAAAAAGTAATAATTCACATCCAACAGTAATTTGCAGTTAAAAGATTAAATGTTAAAATTTCATCAGAATTGACCATTTTGGGAACGTTCGACAGCTCCGCGGTCATCGTTTTTCGTCCGAAAATTGATTTTTGGGACTTTACCAAAAATGATTCAAAATGTCAATTGGATCGTGCCTCATGTTGAATAACCACTTTTTAAACCCTCACAGTGACCAAAATTGCCACTTTTACAGAGTTTTGCTTACTCAGAAGCTTCAATTTTGACCAATTTCAGGCAGAGAAATGACTTTAAACACACTTATTTTAGTTAAAAAAGTAATAATTCACATCCAACAGTAATTTGCAGTCAAAAGATTAAATGTTAAAATTTCATCAGAATTGACCATTTTGGGAACGTTCGACAGCTCCGCGGTCATCGTTTTTCGTCCGAAAATTGATTTTTTGGACTTTACCAAAAATGATTCAAAATGTCAATTGGATCGTGCCTCATGTTGAATAACCACTTTTTAAACCCTCACAGTGACCAAAATTGCCATTTTTACAGAGTTTTGCTTACTCAGAAGCTTTCATTTTGACCAATTTCAGGCACAGAAATGACTTTAAACACACTTATTTTAGTTGAAAAAGTAATAATTCACATCCAACAGTAATTTGCAGTCAAAAGATTAAATGTTAAAATTTCATCAGAATTGACCATTTTGGGAACGTTCGACAGCTCCGCGGTCATCGTTTTTCGTCCGAAAATTGATTTTTTGGACTTTACCAAAAATGATTCAAAATGTCAATTGGATCGTGCCTCATGTTGAATAACCACTTTTTAAACCCTCACAGTGACCAAAATTGCCATTTTTACAGAGTTTTGCTTACTCAGAAGCTTCAATTTTGACCAATTTCAGGCACAGAAATGACTTTAAACACACTTATTTTAGTTGAAAAAGTAATAATTCACATCCAACAGTAATTTGCAGTCAAAAGATTAAATGTTAAAATTTCATCAGAATTGACCATTTTGGGAACGTTCGACAGCTCCGCGGTCATCGTTTTTTGTCCGAAAATTGATTTTTTGGACTTTACCAAAAATGATTCAAAATGTCAATTGGATCGTGCCTCATGTTGAATAACCACTTTTTAAACCCTCACAGTGACCAAAATTGCCATTTTTACAGAGTTTTGCTTACTCAGAAGCTTCAATTTTGACCAATTTCAGGCAGAGAAATGACTTTAAACACACTTATTTTAGTTAAAAAAGTAATAATTCACATCCAACAGTAATTTGCAGTTAAAAGATTAAATGTTAAAATTTCATCAGAATTGACCATTTTGGGAACGTTCGACAGCTCCGCGGTCATCGTTTTTCGTCCGAAAATTGATTTTTTGGACTTTACCAAAAATGATTCAAAATGTCAATTGGATCGTGCCTCATGTTGAATAACCACTTTTTAAACCCTCACAGTGACCAAAATTGCCATTTTTACAGAGTTTTGCTTACTCAGAAGCTTTCATTTTGACCAATTTCAGGCACAGAAATGACTTTAAACACACTTATTTTAGTTGAAAAAGTAATAATTCACATCCAACAGTAATTTGCAGTCAAAAGATTAAATGTTAAAATTTCATCAGAATTGACCATTTTGGGAACGTTCGACAGCTCCGCGGTCATCGTTTTTCGTCCGAAAATTGATTTTTTGGACTTTACCAAAAATGATTCAAAATGTCAATTGGATCGTGCCTCATGTTGAATAACCACTTTTTAAACCCTCACAGTGACCAAAATTGCCATTTTTACAGAGTTTTGCTTACTCAGAAGCTTCAATTTTGACCAATTTCAGGCAGAGAAATGACTTTAAACACACTTATTTTAGTTAAAAAAGTAATAATTCACATCCAACAGTAATTTGCAGTTAAAAGATTAAATGTTAAAATTTCATCAGAATTGACCATTTTGGGAACGTTCGACAGCTCCGCGGTCATCGTTTTTCGTCCGAAAATTGATTTTTGGGACTTTACCAAAAATGATTCAAAATGTCAATTGGATCGTGCCTCATGTTGAATAACCACTTTTTAAACCCTCACAGTGACCAAAATTGCCACTTTTACAGAGTTTTGCTTACTCAGAAGCTTCAATTTTGACCAATTTCAGGCAGAGAAATGACTTTAAACACACTTATTTTAGTTAAAAAAGTAATAATTCACATCCAACAGTAATTTGCAGTCAAAAGATTAAATGTTAAAATTTCATCAGAATTGACCATTTTGGGAACGTTCGACAGCTCCGCGGTCATCGTTTTTCGTCCGAAAATGGATTTTTTGGACTTTACCAAAAATGATTCAAAATGTCAATTGGATCGTGCCTCATGTTGAATAACCACTTTTTAAACCCTCACAGTGACCAAAATTGCCATTTTTACAGAGTTTTGCTTACTCAAAAGCTTCAATTGTGACCAATTTCAGGCAGAGAAATGACTTTAAACACACTTATTTTAGTTGAAAAAGTAATAATTCACATCCAACAGTAATTTGCAGTCAAAAGATTAAATGTTAAAATTTCATCAGAATTGACCATTTTGGGAACGTTTGACAGCTCCGCGGTCATCGTTTTTCGTCCGAAAATTGATTTTTTGGACTTTACCAAAAATGATTCAAAATGTCAATTGGATCGTGCCTCATGGTGAATAACCACTTTTTAAACCCTCACAGTGACCAAAATTGACATTTTTACAGAGTTTTGCTTACTCAGAAGCTACAATTTTGACCAATTTCAGCTAGAGAAATGACTTTAAACACACTTATTTTAGTTGAAAAGGTAATAATTCACATCCAACAGTAATTTGCAGTCAAAAGATTAAATGTTAAAATTTCATCAGAATTGACCATTTTGGGAACGTTCGACAGCTCCGCGGTCATCGTTTTTTGTCCGAAAATTGATTTTTTGGACTTTACCAAAAATGATTCAAAATGTCAATTGGATCGTGCCTCATGTTGAATAACCACTTTTTAAACCCTCACATTGACCAAAATTGCCATTTTTACAGAGTTTTGCTTACTCAGAAGCTTCAATTTTGACCAATTTCAGGCAGAGAAATGACTTTAAACACACTTATTTTAGTTAAAAAAGTAATAATTCACATCCAACAGTAATTTGCAGTCAAAAGATTAAATGTTAAAATTTCATCAGAATTGACCATTTTGGGAACGTTCGACAGCTCCGCGGTCATCGTTTTTCGTCCGAAAATTGATTTTTTGGACTTTACCAAAAATGATTCAAAATGTCAATTGGATCGTGCCTCATGTTGAATAACCACTTTTTAAACCCTCACAGTGACCAAAATTGCCATTTTTACAGAGTTTTGCTTACTCAGAAGCTTTCATTTTGACCAATTTCAGGCACAGAAATGACTTTAAACACACTTATTTTAGTTGAAAAAGTAATAATTCACATCCAACAGTAATTTGCAGTCAAAAGATTAAATGTTAAAATTTCATCAGAATTGACCATCTCGGGAACGTTCGACAGCTCCGCGGTCATCGTTTTTCATCCGAAAATGGATTTTTTGGACTTTACCAAAAATGATTTAAAATGTCAATTGGATCGTGCCTCATGTTGAATAACCACTTTTTAAACCCTCACAGTGACCAAAATTGCCATTTTTACAGAGTTTTGCTTACTCAGAAGCTTCAATTTTGACCAATTTCAGGCAGAGAAATGACTTTAAACACACTTATTTTAGTTGAAAAAGTAATAATTCACATCCAACAGTAATTTGCAGTCAAAAGATTAAATGTTAAAATTTCATCAGAATTGACCATTTTGGGAACGTTCGACAGCTCCGCGGTCATCGTTTTTTGTCCGAAAATTGATTTTTTGGACTTTACCAAAAATGATTCAAAATGTCAATTGGATCGTGCCTCATGTTGAATAACCACTTTTTAAACCCTCACATTGACCAAAATTGCCATTTTTACAGAGTTTTGCTTACTCAGAAGCTTCAATTTTGACCAATTTCAGGCACAGAAATGACTTTATACACACTTATTTTAGTTGAAAAAGTAATAATTCACATCCAACAGTAATTATGCAGTCAAAAGATTAAATGTTAAAATTTCATCAGAATTGACCATTTTGGGAACGTTCGACAGCTCCGCGGTCATCGTTTTTTGTCCAAAAATTGATTTTTTGGACTTTACCAAAAATGATTCAAAATGTCAATTGGATCATGCCTCATGTTGAATAACCACTTTTTAAACCCTCACAGTGACCAAAATTGCCATTTTTACAGAGTTTTGCTTACTCAGAGCTTCAATTTTGACCAATTTCAGGCACAGAAATGACTTTAAACACACTTATTTTAGTTGAAAAAGTAATAATTCACATCCAACAGTAATTATGCAGTCAAAAGATTAAATGTTAAAATTTCATCAGAATTGACCATTTTGGGAACGTTCGACAGCTCCACGGTCATCGTTTTTTGTCGGAAAATTGATTTTTTGGACTTTACCAAAAATGATTCAAAATGTCAATTGGATCGTGCCTCATGTTGAATAACCACTTTTTAAACCCTCACAGTGACCAAAATTGCCACTTTTACAGAGTTTTGCTTACTCAGAAGCTTCAATTTTGACCAATTTCAGGCAGAGAAATGACTTTAAACACACTTATTTTAGTTAAAAAAGTAATAATTCACATCCAACAGTAATTTGCAGTTAAAAGATTAAATGTTAAAATTTCATCAGAATTGACCATTTTGGGAACGTTCGACAGCTCCGCGGTCGTCGTTTTTCGTCCGAAAATTGATTTTTTGGACTTTACCAAAAATGATTCAAAATGTCAATTGGATCGTGCCTCATGTTGAATAACCACTTTTTAAACCCTCACAGTGACCAAAATTGCCATTTTTACAGAGTTTTGCTTACTCAGAAGCTTCAATTTTGACCAATTTCAGGCACAGAAATGACTTTAAACACACTTATTTTAGTTGAAAAAGTAATAATTCACATCCAACAGTAATTTGCAGTCAAAAGATTAAACGTTAAAATTTCATCAGAATTGACCATTTTGGGAACGTTCGACAGCTCCGCGGTCGTCGTTTTTTGTCCGAAAATTGATTTTTTGGACTTTACCAAAAATGATTCAAAATGTCAATTGGATCGTGCCTCATGTTGAATAACCACTTTTTAAACCCTCACAGTGACCAAAATTGCCATTTTTACAGAGTTTTGCTTACTCAGAAGCTTCAATTTTGACCAATTTCAGGCAGAGAAATGACTTTAAACACACTTATTTTAGTTAAAAAAGTAATAATTCACATCCAACAGTAATTTGCAGTTAAAAGATTAAATGTTAAAATTTCATCAGAATTGACCATTTTGGGAACGTTCGACAGCTCCGCGGTCATCGTTTTTCGTCCGAAAATTGATTTTTTGGACTTTACCAAAAATGATTCAAAATGTCAATTGGATCGTGCCTCATGTTGAATAACCACTTTTTAAACCCTCACAGTGACCAAAATTGCCATTTTTACAGAGTTTTGCTTACTCAGAAGCTTCAATTTTGACCAATTTCAGGCACAGAAATGACTTTAAACACACTTATTTTAGTTGAAAAAGTAATAATTCACATCCAACAGTAATTTGCAGTCAAAAGATTAAATGTTAAAATTTCATCAGAATTGACCATTTTGGGAACGTTCGACAGCTCCGCGGTCATCGTTTTTTGTCCGAAAATTGATTTTTTGGACTTTACCAAAAATGATTCAAAATGTCAATTGGATCGTGCCTCATGTTGAATAACCACTTTTTAAACCCTCACAGTGACCAAAATTGCCATTTTTACAGAGTTTTGCTTACTCAGAAGCTTCAATTTTGACCAATTTCAGGCAGAGAAATGACTTTAAACACACTTATTTTAGTTAAAAAAGTAATAATTCACATCCAACAGTAATTTGCAGTTAAAAGATTAAATGTTAAAATTTCATCAGAATTGACCATTTTGGGAACGTTCGACAGCTCCGCGGTCATCGTTTTTCGTCCGAAAATTGATTTTTGGGACTTTACCAAAAATGATTCAAAATGTCAATTGGATCGTGCCTCATGTTGAATAACCACTTTTTAAACCCTCACAGTGACCAAAATTGCCACTTTTACAGAGTTTTGCTTACTCAGAAGCTTCAATTTTGACAAATTTCAGGCAGAGAAATGACTTTAAACACACTTATTTTAGTTAAAAAAGTAATAATTCACATCCAACAGTAATTTGCAGTCAAAAGATTAAATGTTAAAATTTCATCAGAATTGACCATTTTGGGAACGTTCGACAGCTCCGCGGTCATCGTTTTTCGTCCGAAAATTGATTTTTTGGACTTTACCAAAAATGATTCAAAATGTCAATTGGATCGTGCCTCATGTTGAATAACCACTTTTTAAACCCTCACAGTGACCAAAATTGCCATTTTTACAGAGTTTTGCTTACTCAGAAGCTTTCATTTTGACCAATTTCAGGCACAGAAATGACTTTAAACACACTTATTTTAGTTGAAAAAGTAATAATTCACATCCAACAGTAATTTGCAGTCAAAAGATTAAATGTTAAAATTTCATCAGAATTGACCATTTTGGGAACGTTCGACAGCTCCGCGGTCATCGTTTTTTGTCCGAAAATTGATTTTTTGGACTTTACCAAAAATGATTCAAAATGTCAATTGGATCGTGCCTCATGTTGAATAACCACTTTTTAAACCCTCACAGTGACCAAAATTGCCATTTTTACAGAGTTTTGCTTACTCAGAAGCTTCAATTTTGACCAATTTCAGGCAGAGAAATGACTTTAAACACACTTATTTTAGTTAAAAAAGTAATAATTCACATCCAACAGTAATTTGCAGTTAAAAGATTAAATGTTAAAATTTCATCAGAATTGACCATTTTGGGAACGTTCGACAGCTCCGCGGTCATCGTTTTTCGTCCGAAAATTGATTTTTGGGACTTTACCAAAAATGATTCAAAATGTCAATTGGATCGTGCCTCATGTTGAATAACCACTTTTTAAACCCTCACAGTGACCAAAATTGCCACTTTTACAGAGTTTTGCTTACTCAGAAGCTTCAATTTTGACCAATTTCAGGCAGAGAAATGACTTTAAACACACTTATTTTAGTTAAAAAAGTAATAATTCACATCCAACAGTAATTTGCAGTCAAAAGATTAAATGTTAAAATTTCATCAGAATTGACCATTTTGGGAACGTTCGACAGCTCCGCGGTCATCGTTTTTCGTCCGAAAATTGATTTTTTGGACTTTACCAAAAATGATTCAAAATGTCAATTGGATCGTGCCTCATGTTGAATAACCACTTTTTAAACCCTCACAGTGACCAAAATTGCCATTTTTACAGAGTTTTGCTTACTCAGAAGCTTTCATTTTGACCAATTTCAGGCACAGAAATGACTTTAAACACACTTATTTTAGTTGAAAAAGTAATAATTCACATCCAACAGTAATTTGCAGTCAAAAGATTAAATGTTAAAATTTCATCAGAATTGACCATTTTGGGAACGTTCGACAGCTCCGCGGTCATCGTTTTTCGTCCGAAAATTGATTTTTTGGACTTTACCAAAAATGATTCAAAATGTCAATTGGATCGTGCCTCATGTTGAATAACCACTTTTTAAACCCTCACAGTGACCAAAATTGCCATTTTTACAGAGTTTTGCTTACTCAGAAGCTTCAATTTTGACCAATTTCAGGCACAGAAATGACTTTAAACACACTTATTTTAGTTGAAAAAGTAATAATTCACATCCAACAGTAATTTGCAGTCAAAAGATTAAATGTTAAAATTTCATCAGAATTGACCATTTTGGGAACGTTCGACAGCTCCGCGGTCATCGTTTTTTGTCCGAAAATTGATTTTTTGGACTTTACCAAAAATGATTCAAAATGTCAATTGGATCGTGCCTCATGTTGAATAACCACTTTTTAAACCCTCACAGTGACCAAAATTGCCATTTTTACAGAGTTTTGCTTACTCAGAAGCTTCAATTTTGACCAATTTCAGGCAGAGAAATGACTTTAAACACACTTATTTTAGTTAAAAAAGTAATAATTCACATCCAACAGTAATTTGCAGTTAAAAGATTAAATGTTAAAATTTCATCAGAATTGACCATTTTGGGAACGTTCGACAGCTCCGCGGTCATCGTTTTTCGTCCGAAAATTGATTTTTTGGACTTTACCAAAAATGATTCAAAATGTCAATTGGATCGTGCCTCATGTTGAATAACCACTTTTTAAACCCTCACAGTGACCAAAATTGCCATTTTTACAGAGTTTTGCTTACTCAGAAGCTTTCATTTTGACCAATTTCAGGCACAGAAATGACTTTAAACACACTTATTTTAGTTGAAAAAGTAATAATTCACATCCAACAGTAATTTGCAGTCAAAAGATTAAATGTTAAAATTTCATCAGAATTGACCATTTTGGGAACGTTCGACAGCTCCGCGGTCATCGTTTTTCGTCCGAAAATTGATTTTTTGGACTTTACCAAAAATGATTCAAAATGTCAATTGGATCGTGCCTCATGTTGAATAACCACTTTTTAAACCCTCACAGTGACCAAAATTGCCATTTTTACAGAGTTTTGCTTACTCAGAAGCTTCAATTTTGACCAATTTCAGGCAGAGAAATGACTTTAAACACACTTATTTTAGTTAAAAAAGTAATAATTCACATCCAACAGTAATTTGCAGTTAAAAGATTAAATGTTAAAATTTCATCAGAATTGACCATTTTGGGAACGTTCGACAGCTCCGCGGTCATCGTTTTTCGTCCGAAAATTGATTTTTGGGACTTTACCAAAAATGATTCAAAATGTCAATTGGATCGTGCCTCATGTTGAATAACCACTTTTTAAACCCTCACAGTGACCAAAATTGCCACTTTTACAGAGTTTTGCTTACTCAGAAGCTTCAATTTTGACCAATTTCAGGCAGAGAAATGACTTTAAACACACTTATTTTAGTTAAAAAAGTAATAATTCACATCCAACAGTAATTTGCAGTCAAAAGATTAAATGTTAAAATTTCATCAGAATTGACCATTTTGGGAACGTTCGACAGCTCCGCGGTCATCGTTTTTCGTCCGAAAATGGATTTTTTGGACTTTACCAAAAATGATTCAAAATGTCAATTGGATCGTGCCTCATGTTGAATAACCACTTTTTAAACCCTCACAGTGACCAAAATTGCCATTTTTACAGAGTTTTGCTTACTCAAAAGCTTCAATTGTGACCAATTTCAGGCAGAGAAATGACTTTAAACACACTTATTTTAGTTGAAAAAGTAATAATTCACATCCAACAGTAATTTGCAGTCAAAAGATTAAATGTTAAAATTTCATCAGAATTGACCATTTTGGGAACGTTTGACAGCTCCGCGGTCATCGTTTT
This sequence comes from Lissotriton helveticus, assembly GCF_964261635.1. NCBI lineage: Eukaryota > Metazoa > Chordata > Amphibia > Caudata > Salamandridae > Lissotriton > Lissotriton helveticus. Next base: position 433,134 of record NW_027611882.1, on the reverse strand, counting down.
TCGTCCGAAAATTGATTTTTTGGACTTTACCAAAAATGATTCAAAATGTCAATTGGATCGTGCCTCATGGTGAATAACCACTTTTTAAACCCTCACAGTGACCAAAATTGACATTTTTACAGAGTTTTGCTTACTCAGAAGCTACAATTTTGACCAATTTCAGCTAGAGAAATGACTTTAAACACACTTATTTTAGTTGAAAAGGTAATAATTCACATCCAACAGTAATTTGCAGTCAAAAGATTAAATGTTAAAATTTCATCAGAATTGACCATTTTGGGAACGTTCGACAGCTCCGCGGTCATCGTTTTTTGTCCGAAAATTGATTTTTTGGACTTTACCAAAAATGATTCAAAATGTCAATTGGATCGTGCCTCATGTTGAATAACCACTTTTTAAACCCTCACATTGACCAAAATTGCCATTTTTACAGAGTTTTGCTTACTCAGAAGCTTCAATTTTGACCAATTTCAGGCAGAGAAATGACTTTAAACACACTTATTTTAGTTAAAAAAGTAATAATTCACATCCAACAGTAATTTGCAGTCAAAAGATTAAATGTTAAAATTTCATCAGAATTGACCATTTTGGGAACGTTCGACAGCTCCGCGGTCATCGTTTTTCGTCCGAAAATTGATTTTTTGGACTTTACCAAAAATGATTCAAAATGTCAATTGGATCGTGCCTCATGTTGAATAACCACTTTTTAAACCCTCACAGTGACCAAAATTGCCACTTTTACAGAGTTTTGCTTACTCAGAAGCTTCAATTTTGACCAATTTCAGGCAGAGAAATGACTTTAAACACACTTATTTTAGTTAAAAAAGTAATAATTCACATCCAACAGTAATTTGCAGTCAAAAGATTAAATGTTAAAATTTCATCAGAATTGACCATTTTGGGAACGTTCGACAGCTCCGCGGTCATCGTTTTTCGTCCGAAAATTGATTTTTTGGACTTTACCAAAAATGATTCAAAATGTCAATTGGATCGTGCCTCATGTTGAATAACCACTTTTTAAACCCTCACAGTGACCAAAATTGCCATTTTTACAGAGTTTTGCTTACTCAGAAGCTTTCATTTTGACCAATTTCAGGCACAGAAATGACTTTAAACACACTTATTTTAGTTGAAAAAGTAATAATTCACATCCAACAGTAATTTGCAGTCAAAAGATTAAATGTTAAAATTTCATCAGAATTGACCATCTCGGGAACGTTCGACAGCTCCGCGGTCATCGTTTTTCATCCGAAAATGGATTTTTTGGACTTTACCAAAAATGATTTAAAATGTCAATTGGATCGTGCCTCATGTTGAATAACCACTTTTTAAACCCTCACAGTGACCAAAATTGCCATTTTTACAGAGTTTTGCTTACTCAGAAGCTTCAATTTTGACCAATTTCAGGCAGAGAAATGACTTTAAACACACTTATTTTAGTTGAAAAAGTAATAATTCACATCCAACAGTAATTTGCAGTCAAAAGATTAAATGTTAAAATTTCATCAGAATTGACCATTTTGGGAACGTTCGACAGCTCCGCGGTCATCGTTTTTTGTCCGAAAATTGATTTTTTGGACTTTACCAAAAATGATTCAAAATGTCAATTGGATCGTGCCTCATGTTGAATAACCACTTTTTAAACCCTCACATTGACCAAAATTGCCATTTTTACAGAGTTTTGCTTACTCAGAAGCTTCAATTTTGACCAATTTCAGGCACAGAAATGACTTTATACACACTTATTTTAGTTGAAAAAGTAATAATTCACATCCAACAGTAATTATGCAGTCAAAAGATTAAATGTTAAAATTTCATCAGAATTGACCATTTTGGGAACGTTCGACAGCTCCGCGGTCATCGTTTTTTGTCCAAAAATTGATTTTTTGGACTTTACCAAAAATGATTCAAAATGTCAATTGGATCATGCCTCATGTTGAATAACCACTTTTTAAACCCTCACAGTGACCAAAATTGCCATTTTTACAGAGTTTTGCTTACTCAGAGCTTCAATTTTGACCAATTTCAGGCACAGAAATGACTTTAAACACACTTATTTTAGTTGAAAAAGTAATAATTCACATCCAACAGTAATTATGCAGTCAAAAGATTAAATGTTAAAATTTCATCAGAATTGACCATTTTGGGAACGTTCGACAGCTCCACGGTCATCGTTTTTTGTCGGAAAATTGATTTTTTGGACTTTACCAAAAATGATTCAAAATGTCAATTGGATCGTGCCTCATGTTGAATAACCACTTTTTAAACCCTCACAGTGACCAAAATTGCCACTTTTACAGAGTTTTGCTTACTCAGAAGCTTCAATTTTGACCAATTTCAGGCAGAGAAATGACTTTAAACACACTTATTTTAGTTAAAAAAGTAATAATTCACATCCAACAGTAATTTGCAGTCAAAAGATTAAATGTTAAAATTTCATCAGAATTGACCATTTTGGGAACGTTCGACAGCTCCGCGGTCATCGTTTTTCGTCCGAAAATTGATTTTTTGGACTTTACCAAAAATGATTCAAAATGTCAATTGGATCGTGCCTCATGTTGAATAACCACTTTTTAAACCCTCACAGTGACCAAAATTGAAATTTTTACAGAGTTTTGCTTATTCAGAAGCTTCAATTTTGACCAATTTCAGGCAGAGAAATGACTTTAAACACACTTATTTTAGTTGAAAAGGTAATAATTCACATCCAACAGTAATTTGCAGTCAAAAGATTAAACGTTAAAATTTCATCAGAATTGACCATTTTGGGAACGTTCGACAGCTCCGCGGTCGTCGTTTTTTGTCCGAAAATTGATTTTTTGGACTTTACCAAAAATGATTCAAAATGTCAATTGGATCGTGCCTCATGTTGAATAACCACTTTTTAAACCCTCACAGTGACCAAAATTGCCATTTTTACAGAGTTTTGCTTACTCAGAAGCTTTCATTTTGACCAATTTCAGGCACAGAAATGACTTTAAACACACTTATTTTAGTTGAAAAAGTAATAATTCACATCCAACAGTAATTTGAAGTCAAAAGATTAAATGTTAAAATTTCATCAGAATTGACCATTTTGGGAACGTTCAACAGCTCCGCGGTCATCGTTTTTCATCCGAAAATGGATTTTTTGGACTTTACCAAAAATGATTCAAAATGTCAATTGGATCGTGCCTCATGTTGAATAACCACTTTTTAAACCCTCACAGTGACCAAAATTGCCATTTTTACAGAGTTTTGCTTACTCAGAAGCTTCAATTTTGACCAATTTCAGGCAGAGAAATGACTTTAAACACACTTATTTTAGTTGAAAAAGTAATAATTCACATCCAACAGTAATTTGCAGTCAAAAGATTAAATGTTAAAATTTCATCAGAATTGACCATTTTGGGAACGTTCGACAGCTCCGCGGTCATCGTTTTTCGTCCGAAAATTGATTTTTTGGACTTTACCAAAAATGATTCAAAATGTCAATTGGATCGTGCCTCATGGTGAATAACCACTTTTTAAACCCTTACAGTGACCAAAATTGAAATTTTACAGAGTTTTGCTTACTCAGAAGCTACAATTTTGACCAATTTCAGCTAGAGAAATGACTTTAAACACACTTATTTTAGTTGAAAAGGTAATAATTCACATCCAACAGTAATTTGCAGTCAAAAGATTAAATGTTAAAATTTCATCAGAAGTGACCATTTTGGGAACGTTCGACAGCTCCGCGGTCATCGTTTTTTGTCCGAAAATTGATTTTTTGGACTTTACCAAAAATGATTCAAAATGTCAATTGGATCGTGCCTCATGTTGAATAACCACTTTTTAAACCCTCACATTGACCAAAATTGCCATTTTTACAGAGTTTTGCTTACTCAGAAGCTTCAATTTTGACCAATTTCAGGCACAGAAATGACTTTAAACACACTTATTTTAGTTGAAAAAGTAATAATTCACATCCAACAGTAATTATGCAGTCAAAAGATTAAATGTTAAAATTTCATCAGAATTGACCATTTTGGGAACGTTCGACAGCTCCGCGGTCATCGTTTTTCGTCCGAAAATTGACTTTTTTGGACTTTACCAAAAATGATTCAAAATGTCAATTGGATCGTGCCTCATGTTGAATAACCACTTTTTAAACCCTCACAGTGACCAAAATTGCCATTTTTACAGAGTTTTGCTTACTCAGAAGCTTCAATTTTGACCAATTTCAGGCACAGAAATGACTTTAAACACACTTATTTTAGTTGAAAAAGTAATAATTCACATCCAACAGTAATTTGCAGTCAAAAGATTAAATGTTAAAATTTCATCAGAATTGACCATTTTGGGAACGTTCGACAGCTCCGCGGTCATCGTTTTTCGTCCGAAAATTGATTTTTTGGACTTTACCAAAAATGATTCAAAATGTCAATTGGATCGTGCCTCATGTTGAATAACCACTTTTTAAACCCTCACAGTGACCAAAATTGCCATTTTTACAGAGTTTTCCTTACTCAGAAGCTTCAATTTTGACCAATTTCAGGCACAGAAATGACTTTAAACACACTTATTTTAGTTGAAAAGGTAATAATTCACATCCAACAGTAATTTGCAGTCAAAAGATTAAACGTTAAAATTTCATCAGAATTGACCATTTTGGGAACGTTCGACAGCTCCGCGGTCATCGTTTTTTGTCAGAAAATTGATTTTTAGGACTTTACCAAAAATGATTCAAAATGTCAATTGGATCGTGCCTCATGTTGAATAACCACTTTTTAAACCCTCACAGTGACCAAAATTGCCATTTTTACAGAGTTTTGTTTACTCAGAAGCTTCAATTTTGACCAATTTCAGGCAGAGAAATGACTTTAAACACACTTATTTTAGTTAAAAAAGTAATAATTCACATCCAACAGTAATTTGCAGTTAAAAGATTAAATGTTAAAATTTCATCAGAATTGACCATTTTGGGAACGTTCGACAGCTCCGCGGTCATCGTTTTTCGTCCGAAAATTGATTTTTTGGACTTTACCAAAAATGATTCAAAATGTCAATTGGATCGTGCCTCATGTTGAATAACCACTTTTTAAACCCTCACAGTGACCAAAATTGCCATTTTTACAGAGTTTTGCTTACTCAGAAGCTTCAATTTTGACCAATTTCAGGCACAGAAATGACTTTAAACACACTTATTTTACTTGAAAAAGTAATAATTCACATCCAACAGTAATTTGCAGTCAAAAGATTAAATGTTAAAATTTCATCAGAATTGACCATTTTGGGAACGTTCGACAGCTCCGCGGTCATCGTTTTTCGTCCGAAAATTGATTTTTTGGACTTTACCAAAAATGATTCAAAATGTCAATTGGATCGTGCCTCATGTTGAATAACCACTTTTTAAACCCTCACAGTGACCAAAATTGCCATTTTTACAGAGTTTTGCTTACTCAGAAGCTTCAATTTTGACCAATTTCAGGCAGAGAAATGACTTTAAACACACTTATTTTAGTTAAAAAAGTAATAATTCACATCCAACAGTAATTTGCAGTCAAAAGATTAAACGTTAAAATTTCATCAGAATTGACCATTTTGGGAACGTTCGACAGCTCCGCGGTCATCGTTTTTTTTGTCCGAAAATTGATTTTTTGGACTTTACCAAAAATGATTCAAAATGTCAATTGGATCGTGCCTCATGTTGAATAACCACTTTTTAAACCCTCACAGTGACCAAAATTGCCATTTTTACAGAGTTTTGCTTACTCAGAAGCTTCAATTTTGACCAATTTCAGGCAGAGAAGTGACTTTAAACACACTTATTTTAGTTGAAAAGGTAATAATTCACATCCAACAGTAATTTGCAGTCAAAAGATTAAATGTTAAAATTTCATCAGAATTGACCATTTTGGGAACGTTCGACAGCTCCGCGGTCATCGTTTTTTGTCCGAAAATTGATTTTTTGGACTTTACCAAAAATGATTCAAAATGTCAATTGGATCGTGCCTCATGTTGAATAACCACTTTTTAAACCCTCACAGTGACCAAAATTGCCATTTTTACAGAGTTTTGCTTACTCAGAAGCTTCAATTTTGACCAATTTCAGGCAGAGAAATGACTTTAAACACACTTATTTTAGTTAAAAAAGTAATAATTCACATCCAACAGTAATTTGCTGTTAAAAGATTAAATGTTAAAATTTCATCAGAATTGACCATTTTGGGAACGTTCGACAGCTCCGCGGTCATCGTTTTTCGTCCGAAAATTGATTTTTTGGACTTTACCAAAAATGATTCAAAATGTCAATTGGATCGTGCCTCATGTTGAATAACCACTTTTTAAACCCTCACAGTGACCAAAATTGCCATTTTTACAGAGTTTTGCTTACTCAGAAGCTTCAATTTTGACCAATTTCAGGCAGAGAAATGACTTTAAACACACTTATTTTAGTTAAAAAAGTAATAATTCACATCCAACAGTAATTTGCAGTGAAAAGATTAAATGTTAAAATTTCATCAGAATTGACCATTTTGGGAACGTTCGACAGCTCCGCGGTCATCGTTTTTCGTCCAAAAATTGATTTTTTGGACTTTACCAAAAATGATTCAAAATGTCAATTGGATCGTGCCTCATGTTGAATAACCACTTTTTAAACCCTCACAGTGACCAAAATTGCCACTTTTACAGAGTTTTGCTTACTCAGAAGCTTCAATTTTGACCAATTTCAGGCAGAGAAATGACTTTAAACACACTTATTTTAGTTAAAAAAGTAATAATTCACATCCAACAGTAATTTGCAGTCAAAAGATTAAATGTTAAAATTTCATCAGAATTGACCATTTTGGGAACGTTCGACAGCTCCGCGGTCATCGTTTTTCGTCCGAAAATTGATTTTTTGGACTTTACCAAAAATGATTCAAAATGTCAATTGGATCGTGCCTCATGTTGAATAACCACTTTTTAAACCCTCACAGTGACCAAAATTGCCATTTTTACAGAGTTTTGCTTACTCAGAAGCTTCAATTTTGACCAATTTCAGGCACAGAAATGACTTTAAACACACTTATTTTAGTTGAAAAAGTAATAATTCACATCCAACAGTAATTTGCAGTCAAAAGATTAAATGTTAAAATTTCATCAGAATTGACCATTTTGGGAACGTTCGACAGCTCCGCGGTCATCGTTTTTTGTCCGAAAATTGATTTTTTGGACTTTACCAAAAATGATTCAAAATGTCAATTGGATCGTGCCTCATGTTGAATAACCACTTTTTAAACCCTCACAGTGACCAAAATTGCCATTTTTACAGAGTTTTGCTTACTCAGAAGCTTCAATTTTGACCAATTTCAGGCAGAGAAATGACTTTAAACACACTTATTTTAGTTAAAAAAGTAATAATTCACATCCAACAGTAATTTGCAGTTAAAAGATTAAATGTTAAAATTTCATCAGAATTGACCATTTTGGGAACGTTCGACAGCTCCGCGGTCATCGTTTTTCGTCCGAAAATTGATTTTTTGGACTTTACCAAAAATGATTCAAAATGTCAATTGGATCGTGCCTCATGTTGAATAACCACTTTTTAAACCCTCACAGTGACCAAAATTGCCATTTTTACAGAGTTTTGCTTACTCAGAAGCTTTCATTTTGACCAATTTCAGGCACAGAAATGACTTTAAACACACTTATTTTAGTTGAAAAAGTAATAATTCACATCCAACAGTAATTTGCAGTCAAAAGATTAAATGTTAAAATTTCATCAGAATTGACCATTTTGGGAACGTTCGACAGCTCCGCGGTCATCGTTTTTCGTCCGAAAATTGATTTTTTGGACTTTACCAAAAATGATTCAAAATGTCAATTGGATCGTGCCTCATGTTGAATAACCACTTTTTAAACCCTCACAGTGACCAAAATTGCCATTTTTACAGAGTTTTGCTTACTCAGAAGCTTCAATTTTGACCAATTTCAGGCAGAGAAATGACTTTAAACACACTTATTTTAGTTAAAAAAGTAATAATTCACATCCAACAGTAATTTGCAGTTAAAAGATTAAATGTTAAAATTTCATCAGAATTGACCATTTTGGGAACGTTCGACAGCTCCGCGGTCATCGTTTTTCGTCCGAAAATTGATTTTTGGGACTTTACCAAAAATGATTCAAAATGTCAATTGGATCGTGCCTCATGTTGAATAACCACTTTTTAAACCCTCACAGTGACCAAAATTGCCACTTTTACAGAGTTTTGCTTACTCAGAAGCTTCAATTTTGACCAATTTCAGGCAGAGAAATGACTTTAAACACACTTATTTTAGTTAAAAAAGTAATAATTCACATCCAACAGTAATTTGCAGTCAAAAGATTAAATGTTAAAATTTCATCAGAATTGACCATTTTGGGAACGTTCGACAGCTCCGCGGTCATCGTTTTTCGTCCGAAAATGGATTTTTTGGACTTTACCAAAAATGATTCAAAATGTCAATTGGATCGTGCCTCATGTTGAATAACCACTTTTTAAACCCTCACAGTGACCAAAATTGCCATTTTTACAGAGTTTTGCTTACTCAAAAGCTTCAATTGTGACCAATTTCAGGCAGAGAAATGACTTTAAACACACTTATTTTAGTTGAAAAAGTAATAATTCACATCCAACAGTAATTTGCAGTCAAAAGATTAAATGTTAAAATTTCATCAGAATTGACCATTTTGGGAACGTTTGACAGCTCCGCGGTCATCGTTTTTCGTCCGAAAATTGATTTTTTGGACTTTACCAAAAATGATTCAAAATGTCAATTGGATCGTGCCTCATGGTGAATAACCACTTTTTAAACCCTCACAGTGACCAAAATTGACATTTTTACAGAGTTTTGCTTACTCAGAAGCTACAATTTTGACCAATTTCAGCTAGAGAAATGACTTTAAACACACTTATTTTAGTTGAAAAGGTAATAATTCACATCCAACAGTAATTTGCAGTCAAAAGATTAAATGTTAAAATTTCATCAGAATTGACCATTTTGGGAACGTTCGACAGCTCCGCGGTCATCGTTTTTTGTCCGAAAATTGATTTTTTGGACTTTACCAAAAATGATTCAAAATGTCAATTGGATCGTGCCTCATGTTGAATAACCACTTTTTAAACCCTCACATTGACCAAAATTGCCATTTTTACAGAGTTTTGCTTACTCAGAAGCTTCAATTTTGACCAATTTCAGGCAGAGAAATGACTTTAAACACACTTATTTTAGTTAAAAAAGTAATAATTCACATCCAACAGTAATTTGCAGTCAAAAGATTAAATGTTAAAATTTCATCAGAATTGACCATTTTGGGAACGTTCGACAGCTCCGCGGTCATCGTTTTTCGTCCGAAAATTGATTTTTTGGACTTTACCAAAAATGATTCAAAATGTCAATTGGATCGTGCCTCATGTTGAATAACCACTTTTTAAACCCTCACAGTGACCAAAATTGCCACTTTTACAGAGTTTTGCTTACTCAGAAGCTTCAATTTTGACCAATTTCAGGCAGAGAAATGACTTTAAACACACTTATTTTAGTTAAAAAAGTAATAATTCACATCCAACAGTAATTTGCAGTCAAAAGATTAAATGTTAAAATTTCATCAGAATTGACCATTTTGGGAACGTTCGACAGCTCCGCGGTCATCGTTTTTCGTCCGAAAATTGATTTTTTGGACTTTACCAAAAATGATTCAAAATGTCAATTGGATCGTGCCTCATGTTGAATAACCACTTTTTAAACCCTCACAGTGACCAAAATTGCCATTTTTACAGAGTTTTGCTTACTCAGAAGCTTTCATTTTGACCAATTTCAGGCACAGAAATGACTTTAAACACACTTATTTTAGTTGAAAAAGTAATAATTCACATCCAACAGTAATTTGCAGTCAAAAGATTAAATGTTAAAATTTCATCAGAATTGACCATTTTGGGAACGTTCGACAGCTCCGCGGTCATCGTTTTTCATCCGAAAATGGATTTTTTGGACTTTACCAAAAATGATTTAAAATGTCAATTGGATCGTGCCTCATGTTGAATAACCACTTTTTAAACCCTCACAGTGACCAAAATTGCCATTTTTACAGAGTTTTGCTTACTCAGAAGCTTCAATTTTGACCAATTTCAGGCAGAGAAATGACTTTAAACACACTTATTTTAGTTGAAAAAGTAATAATTCACATCCAACAGTAATTTGCAGTCAAAAGATTAAATGTTAAAATTTCATCAGAATTGACCATTTTGGGAACGTTCGACAGCTCCGCGGTCATCGTTTTTTGTCCGAAAATTGATTTTTTGGACTTTACCAAAAATGATTCAAAATGTCAATTGGATCGTGCCTCATGTTGAATAACCACTTTTTAAACCCTCACATTGACCAAAATTGCCATTTTTACAGAGTTTTGCTTACTCAGAAGCTTCAATTTTGACCAATTTCAGGCACAGAAATGACTTTATACACACTTATTTTAGTTGAAAAAGTAATAATTCACATCCAACAGTAATTATGCAGTCAAAAGATTAAATGTTAAAATTTCATCAGAATTGACCATTTTGGGAACGTTCGACAGCTCCGCGGTCATCGTTTTTTGTCCAAAAATTGATTTTTTGGACTTTACCAAAAATGATTCAAAATGTCAATTGGATCATGCCTCATGTTGAATAACCACTTTTTAAACCCTCACAGTGACCAAAATTGCCATTTTTACAGAGTTTTGCTTACTCAGAGCTTCAATTTTGACCAATTTCAGGCACAGAAATGACTTTAAACACACTTATTTTAGTTGAAAAAGTAATAATTCACATCCAACAGTAATTATGCAGTCAAAAGATTAAATGTTAAAATTTCATCAGAATTGACCATTTTGGGAACGTTCGACAGCTCCACGGTCATCGTTTTTTGTCGGAAAATTGATTTTTTGGACTTTACCAAAAATGATTCAAAATGTCAATTGGATCGTGCCTCATGTTGAATAACCACTTTTTAAACCCTCACAGTGACCAAAATTGCCACTTTTACAGAGTTTTGCTTACTCAGAAGCTTCAATTTTGACCAATTTCAGGCAGAGAAATGACTTTAAACACACTTATTTTAGTTAAAAAAGTAATAATTCACATCCAACAGTAATTTGCAGTCAAAAGATTAAATGTTAAAATTTCATCAGAATTGACCATTTTGGGAACGTTCGACAGCTCCGCGGTCATCGTTTTTCGTCCGAAAATTGATTTTTTGGACTTTACCAAAAATGATTCAAAATGTCAATTGGATCGTGCCTCATGTTGAATAACCACTTTTTAAACCCTCACAGTGACCAAAATTGAAATTTTTACAGAGTTTTGCTTATTCAGAAGCTTCAATTTTGACCAATTTCAGGCAGAGAAATGACTTTAAACACACTTATTTTAGTTGAAAAGGTAATAATTCACATCCAACAGTAATTTGCAGTCAAAAGATTAAACGTTAAAATTTCATCAGAATTGACCATTTTGGGAACGTTCGACAGCTCCGCGGTCGTCGTTTTTTGTCCGAAAATTGATTTTTTGGACTTTACCAAAAATGATTCAAAATGTCAATTGGATCGTGCCTCATGTTGAATAACCACTTTTTAAACCCTCACAGTGACCAAAATTGCCATTTTTACAGAGTTTTGCTTACTCAGAAGCTTTCATTTTGACCAATTTCAGGCACAGAAATGACTTTAAACACACTTATTTTAGTTGAAAAAGTAATAATTCACATCCAACAGTAATTTGAAGTCAAAAGATTAAATGTTAAAATTTCATCAGAATTGACCATTTTGGGAACGTTCAACAGCTCCGCGGTCATCGTTTTTCATCCGAAAATGGATTTTTTGGACTTTACCAAAAATGATTCAAAATGTCAATTGGATCGTGCCTCATGTTGAATAACCACTTTTTAAACCCTCACAGTGACCAAAATTGCCATTTTTACAGAGTTTTGCTTACTCAGAAGCTTCAATTTTGACCAATTTCAGGCAGAGAAATGACTTTAAACACACTTATTTTAGTTGAAAAAGTAATAATTCACATCCAACAGTAATTTGCAGTCAAAAGATTAAATGTTAAAATTTCATCAGAATTGACCATTTTGGGAACGTTCGACAGCTCCGCGGTCATCGTTTTTCGTCCGAAAATTGATTTTTTGGACTTTACCAAAAATGATTCAAAATGTCAATTGGATCGTGCCTCATGGTGAATAACCACTTTTTAAACCCTTACAGTGACCAAAATTGAAATTTTACAGAGTTTTGCTTACTCAGAAGCTACAATTTTGACCAATTTCAGCTAGAGAAATGACTTTAAACACACTTATTTTAGTTGAAAAGGTAATAATTCACATCCAACAGTAATTTGCAGTCAAAAGATTAAATGTTAAAATTTCATCAGAAGTGACCATTTTGGGAACGTTCGACAGCTCCGCGGTCATCGTTTTTTGTCCGAAAATTGATTTTTTGGACTTTACCAAAAATGATTCAAAATGTCAATTGGATCGTGCCTCATGTTGAATAACCACTTTTTAAACCCTCACATTGACCAAAATTGCCATTTTTACAGAGTTTTGCTTACTCAGAAGCTTCAATTTTGACCAATTTCAGGCACAGAAATGACTTTAAACACACTTATTTTAGTTGAAAAAGTAATAATTCACATCCAACAGTAATTATGCAGTCAAAAGATTAAATGTTAAAATTTCATCAGAATTGACCATTTTGGGAACGTTCGACAGCTCCGCGGTCATCGTTTTTCGTCCGAAAATTGACTTTTTTGGACTTTACCAAAAATGATTCAAAATGTCAATTGGATCGTGCCTCATGTTGAATAACCACTTTTTAAACCCTCACAGTGACCAAAATTGCCATTTTTACAGAGTTTTGCTTACTCAGAAGCTTCAATTTTGACCAATTTCAGGCACAGAAATGACTTTAAACACACTTATTTTAGTTGAAAAAGTAATAATTCACATCCAACAGTAATTTGCAGTCAAAAGATTAAATGTTAAAATTTCATCAGAATTGACCATTTTGGGAACGTTCGACAGCTCCGCGGTCATCGTTTTTCGTCCGAAAATTGATTTTTTGGACTTTACCAAAAATGATTCAAAATGTCAATTGGATCGTGCCTCATGTTGAATAACCACTTTTTAAACCCTCACAGTGACCAAAATTGCCATTTTTACAGAGTTTTCCTTACTCAGAAGCTTCAATTTTGACCAATTTCAGGCACAGAAATGACTTTAAACACACTTATTTTAGTTGAAAAGGTAATAATTCACATCCAACAGTAATTTGCAGTCAAAAGATTAAACGTTAAAATTTCATCAGAATTGACCATTTTGGGAACGTTCGACAGCTCCGCGGTCATCGTTTTTTGTCAGAAAATTGATTTTTTGGACTTTACCAAAAATGATTCAAAATGTCAATTGGATCGTGCCTCATGTTGAATAACCACTTTTTAAACCCTCACAGTGACCAAAATTGCCATTTTTACAGAGTTTTGTTTACTCAGAAGCTTCAATTTTGACCAATTTCAGGCAGAGAAATGACTTTAAACACACTTATTTTAGTTAAAAAAGTAATAATTCACATCCAACAGTAATTTGCAGTTAAAAGATTAAATGTTAAAATTTCATCAGAATTGACCATTTTGGGAACGTTCGACAGCTCCGCGGTCATCGTTTTTCGTCCGAAAATTGATTTTTTGGACTTTACCAAAAATGATTCAAAATGTCAATTGGATCGTGCCTCATGTTGAATAACCACTTTTTAAACCCTCACAGTGACCAAAATTGCCATTTTTACAGAGTTTTGCTTACTCAGAAGCTTCAATTTTGACCAATTTCAGGCACAGAAATGACTTTAAACACACTTATTTTACTTGAAAAAGTAATAATTCACATCCAACAGTAATTTGCAGTCAAAAGATTAAATGTTAAAATTTCATCAGAATTGACCATTTTGGGAACGTTCGACAGCTCCGCGGTCATCGTTTTTCGTCCGAAAATTGATTTTTTGGACTTTACCAAAAATGATTCAAAATGTCAATTGGATCGTGCCTCATGTTGAATAACCACTTTTTAAACCCTCACAGTGACCAAAATTGCCATTTTTACAGAGTTTTGCTTACTCAGAAGCTTCAATTTTGACCAATTTCAGGCAGAGAAATGACTTTAAACACACTTATTTTAGTTAAAAAAGTAATAATTCACATCCAACAGTAATTTGCAGTCAAAAGATTAAACGTTAAAATTTCATCAGAATTGACCATTTTGGGAACGTTCGACAGCTCCGCGGTCATCGTTTTTTTTGTCCGAAAATTGATTTTTTGGACTTTACCAAAAATGATTCAAAATGTCAATTGGATCGTGCCTCATGTTGAATAACCACTTTTTAAACCCTCACAGTGACCAAAATTGCCATTTTTACAGAGTTTTGCTTACTCAGAAGCTTCAATTTTGACCAATTTCAGGCAGAGAAGTGACTTTAAACACACTTATTTTAGTTGAAAAGGTAATAATTCACATCCAACAGTAATTTGCAGTCAAAAGATTAAATGTTAAAATTTCATCAGAATTGACCATTTTGGGAACGTTCGACAGCTCCGCGGTCATCGTTTTTTGTCCGAAAATTGATTTTTTGGACTTTACCAAAAATGATTCAAAATGTCAATTGGATCGTGCCTCATGTTGAATAACCACTTTTTAAACCCTCACAGTGACCAAAATTGCCATTTTTACAGAGTTTTGCTTACTCAGAAGCTTCAATTTTGACCAATTTCAGGCAGAGAAATGACTTTAAACACACTTATTTTAGTTAAAAAAGTAATAATTCACATCCAACAGTAATTTGCTGTTAAAAGATTAAATGTTAAAATTTCATCAGAATTGACCATTTTGGGAACGTTCGACAGCTCCGCGGTCATCGTTTTTCGTCCGAAAATTGATTTTTTGGACTTTACCAAAAATGATTCAAAATGTCAATTGGATCGTGCCTCATGTTGAATAACCACTTTTTAAACCCTCACAGTGACCAAAATTGCCATTTTTACAGAGTTTTGCTTACTCAGAAGCTTCAATTTTGACCAATTTCAGGCAGAGAAATGACTTTAAACACACTTATTTTAGTTAAAAAAGTAATAATTCACATCCAACAGTAATTTGCAGTGAAAAGATTAAATGTTAAAATTTCATCAGAATTGACCATTTTGGGAACGTTCGACAGCTCCGCGGTCATCGTTTTTCGTCCAAAAATTGATTTTTTGGACTTTACCAAAAATGATTCAAAATGTCAATTGGATCGTGCCTCATGTTGAATAACCACTTTTTAAACCCTCACAGTGACCAAAATTGCCACTTTTACAGAGTTTTGCTTACTCAGAAGCTTCAATTTTGACCAATTTCAGGCAGAGAAATGACTTTAAACACA
This sequence comes from Lissotriton helveticus, assembly GCF_964261635.1. Taxonomy (NCBI): domain Eukaryota; kingdom Metazoa; phylum Chordata; class Amphibia; order Caudata; family Salamandridae; genus Lissotriton; species Lissotriton helveticus. Next base: position 417,701 of record NW_027611882.1, on the reverse strand, counting down.
CTTATTTTAGTTAAAAAAGTAATAATTCACATCCAACAGTAATTTGCAGTCAAAAGATTAAATGTTAAAATTTCATCAGAATTGACCATTTTGGGAACGTTCGACAGCTCCGCGGTCATCGTTTTTCGTCCGAAAATTGATTTTTTGGACTTTACCAAAAATGATTCAAAATGTCAATTGGATCGTGCCTCATGTTGAATAACCACTTTTTAAACCCTCACAGTGACCAAAATTGCCATTTTTACAGAGTTTTGCTTACTCAGAAGCTTTCATTTTGACCAATTTCAGGCACAGAAATGACTTTAAACACACTTATTTTAGTTGAAAAAGTAATAATTCACATCCAACAGTAATTTGCAGTCAAAAGATTAAATGTTAAAATTTCATCAGAATTGACCATTTTGGGAACGTTCGACAGCTCCGCGGTCATCGTTTTTCATCCGAAAATGGATTTTTTGGACTTTACCAAAAATGATTCAAAATGTCAATTGGATCGTGCCTCATGTTGAATAACCACTTTTTAAACCCTCACAGTGACCAAAATTGCCATTTTTACAGAGTTTTGCTTACTCAGAAGCTTCAATTGTGACCAATTTCAGGCAGAGAAATGACTTTAAACACACTTATTTTAGTTGAAAAAGTAATAATTCACATCCAACAGTAATTTGCAGTCAAAAGATTAAATGTTAAAATTTCATCAGAATTGACCATTTTGGGAACGTTCGACAGCTCCGCGGTCATCGTTTTTCGTCCGAAAATTGATTTTTTGGACTTTACCAAAAATGATTCAAAATGTCAATTGGATCGTGCCTCATGGTGAATAACCACTTTTTAAACCCTCACAGTGACCAAAATTGACATTTTTACAGAGTTTTGCTTACTCAGAAGCTACAATTTTGACCAATTTCAGCTAGAGAAATGACTTTAAACACACTTATTTTAGTTGAAAAGGTAATAATTCACATCCAACAGTAATTTGCAGTCAAAAGATTAAATGTTAAAATTTCATCAGAATTGACCATTTTGGGAACGTTCAACAGCTCCGCGGTCATCGTTTTTTGTCCGAAAATTGATTTTTTGGACTTTACCAAAAATGATTCAAAATGTCAATTGGATCGTGCCTCATGTTGAATAACCACTTTTTAAACCCTCACATTGACCAAAATTGCCATTTTTACAGAGTTTTGCTTACTCAGAAGCTTCAATTTTGACCAATTTCAGGCAGAGAAATGACTTTAAACACACTTATTTTAGTTAAAAAAGTAATAATTCACATCCAACAGTAATTTGCAGTCAAAAGATTAAACGTTAAAATTTCATCAGAATTGACCATTTTGGGAACGTTCGACAGCTCCGCGGTCATCGTTTTTTGTCCGAAAATTGATTTTTTGGACTTTACCAAAAATGATTCAAAATGTCAATTGGATCGTGCCTCATGTTGAATAACCACTTTTTAAACCCTCACAGTGACCACAATTGCCATTTTTACAGAGTTTTGCTTACTCAGAAGCTTCAATTTTGACCAATTTCAGGCAGAGAAATGACTTTAAACACACTTATTTTAGTTAAAAAAGTAATAATTCACATCCAACAGTAATTTGCAGTTAAAAGATTAAATGTTAAAATTTCATCAGAATTGACCATTTTGGGAACGTTCGACAGCTCCGCGGTCATCGTTTTTCGTCCGAAAATTGATTTTTTGGACTTTACCAAAAATGATTCAAAATGTCAATTGGATCGTGCCTCATGTTGAATAACCACTTTTTAAACCCTCACAGTGACCAAAATTGCCACTTTTACAGAGTTTTGCTTACTCAGAAGCTTCAATTTTGACCAATTTCAGGCAGAGAAATGACTTTAAACACACTTATTTTAGTTAAAAAAGTAATAATTCACATCCAACAGTAATTTGCAGTCAAAAGATTAAATGTTAAAATTTCATCAGAATTGACCATTTTGGGAACGTTCGACAGCTCCGCGGTCATCGTTTTTCGTCCGAAAATTGATTTTTTGGACTTTACCAAAAATGATTCAAAATGTCAATTGGATCGTGCCTCATGTTGAATAACCACTTTTTAAACCCTCACAGTGACCAAAATTGCCATTTTTACAGAGTTTTGCTTACTCAGAAGCTTTCATTTTGACCAATTTCAGGCACAGAAATGACTTTAAACACACTTATTTTAGTTGAAAAAGTAATAATTCACATCCAACAGTAATTTGCAGTCAAAAGATTAAATGTTAAAATTTCATCAGAATTGACCATTTTGGGAACGTTCGACAGCTCCTCGGTCATCGTTTTTCATCCGAAAATGGATTTTTTGGACTTTACCAAAAATGATTCAAAATGTCAATTGGATCGTGCCTCATGTTGAATAACCACTTTTTAAACCCTCACAGTGACCAAAATTGCCATTTTTACAGAGTTTTGCTTACTCAGAAGCTTCAATTTTGACCAATTTCAGGCACAGAAATGACTTTAAACACACTTATTTTAGTTGAAAAGGTAATAATTCACATCCAACAGTAATTTGCAGTCAAAAGATTAAACGTTAAAATTTCATCAGAATTGACCATTTTGGGAACGTTCGACAGCTCCGCGGTCATCGTTTTTTGTCCGAAAATTGATTTTTTGGACTTTACCAAAAATGATTCAAAATGTCAATTGGATCGTGCCTCATGTTGAATAACCACTTTTTAAACCCTCACAGTGACCAAAATTGCCATTTTTACAGAGTTTTGCTTACTCAGAAGCTTCAATTTTGACCAATTTCAGGCAGAGAAATGACTTTAAACACACTTATTTTAGTTAAAAAAGTAATAATTCACATCCAACAGTAATTTGCAGTTAAAAGATTAAATGTTAAAATTTCATCAGAATTGACCATTTTGGGAACGTTCGACAGCTCCGCGGTCATCGTTTTTCGTCCGAAAATTGATTTTTTGGACTTTACCAAAAATGATTCAAAATGTCAATTGGATCGTGCCTCATGTTGAATAACCACTTATTAAACCCTCACAGTGACCAAAATTGCCATTTTTACAGAGTTTTGCTTACTCAGAAGCTTCAATTTTGACCAATTTCAGGCACAGAAATGACTTTAAACACACTTATTTTAGTTGAAAAGGTAATAATTCACATCCAACAGTAATTTGCAGTCAAAAGATTAAATGTTAAAATTTCATCAGAATTGACCATTTTGGGAACGTTCGACAGCTCCGTGGTCATCGTTTTTTGTCCGAAAATTGATTTTTTGGACTTTACCAAAAATGATTCAAAATGTCAATTGGATCGTGCCTCATGTCGAATAACCACTTTTTAAACCCTCACAGTGACCAAAATTGCCATTTTTACAGAGTTTTGCTTACTCAGAAGCTTCAATTTTGACCAATTTCAGGCAGAGAAATTACTTTAAACACACTTATTTTAGTTAAAAAAGTAATAATTCACATCCAACAGTAATTTGCAGTCAAAAGATTAAATGTTAAAATTTCATCAGAATTGACCATTCTGGGAACATTCGACAGCTCCGCGGTCATCGTTTTTTGTCCGAAAATTGATTTTTTGGACTTTACCAAAAATGATTCAAAATGTCAATTGGATCGTGCCTCATGTCGAATAACCACTTTTAAAACCCTCACAGTGACCAAAATTGCCATTTTTACAGAGTTTTGCTTACTCAGAAGCTTCAATTTTGACCAATTTCAGGCACAGAAATGACTTTAAACACACTTATTTTAGTTGAAAAAGTAATAATTCACATCCAACAGTAATTTGCAGTCAAAAGATTAAATGTTAAAATTTCATCAGAATTGACCATTTTGGGAACGTTCGACATCTCCGCGGTCATCGTTTTTCGTCCGAAAATTGATTTTTTGGACTTTACCAAAAATGATTCAAAATGTCAATTGGATCGTGCCTCATGTTGAATAACCACTTTTTAAACCCTCACAGTGACCAAAATTGCCATTTTTACAGAGTTTTGCTTACTCAGAAGCTTCAATTTTGACCAATTTCAGGCAGAGAAATGACTTTAAACACACTTATTTTAGTTAAAAAAGTAATAATTCACATCCAACAGTAATTTGCAGTTAAAAGATTAAATGTTAAAATTTCATCAGAATTGACCATTTTGGGAACGTTCGACAGCTCCGCGGTCATCGTTTTTCGTCCGAAAATTGATTTTTTGGACTTTACCAAAAATGATTCAAAATGTCAATTGGATCGTGCCTCATGTTGAATAACCACTTTTTAAACCCTCACAGTGACCAAAATTGCCATTTTTACAGAGTTTTGCTTACTCAGAAGCTTCAATTTTGACCAATTTCAGGCACAGAAATGACTTTAAACACACTTATTTTAGTTGAAAAAGTAATAATTCACATCCAACAGTAATTTGCAGTCAAAAGATTAAATGTTAAAATTTCATCAGAATTGACCATTTTGGGAACGTTCGACAGCTCCGCGGTCATCGTTTTTCGTCCGAAAATTGATTTTTTGGACTTTACCAAAAATGATTCAAAATGTCAATTGGATCGTGCCTCATGTTGAATAACCACTTTTTAAACCCTCACAGTGACCAAAATTGCCATTTTTACAGAGTTTTGCTTACTCAGAAGCTTCAATTTTGACCAATTTCAGGCACAGAAATGACTTTAAACACACTTATTTTAGTTGAAAAAGTAATAATTCACATCCAACAGTAATTTGCAGTCAAAAGATTAAATGTTAAAATTTCATCAGAATTGACCATTTTGGGAACGTTCGACAGCTCCGCGGTCATCGTTTTTCGTCCGAAAATTGATTTTTTGGACTTTACCAAAAATGATTCAAAATGTCAATTGGATCGTGCCTCATGTTGAATAACCACTTTTTAAACCCTCACAGTGACCAAAATTGCCATTTTTACAGAGTTTTGCTTACTCAGAAGCTTCAATTTTGACCAATTTCAGGCAGAGAAATGACTTTAAACACACTTATTTTAGTTGAAAAGGTAATAATTCACATCCAACAGTAATTTGCAGTCAAAAGATTAAATGTTAAAATTTCATCAGAATTGACCATTTTGGGAACGTTCGACAGCTCCGCGGTCATCGTTTTTTGTCCGAAAATTGATTTTTTGGACTTTACCAAAAATGATTCAAAATGTCAATTGGATCGTGCCTCATGTTGAATAACCACTTTTTAAACCCTCACAGTGACCAAAATTGCCATTTTTACAGAGTTTTGCTTACTCAGAAGCTTCAATTTTGACCAATTTCAGGCAGAGAAATGACTTTAAACACACTTATTTTAGTTAAAAAAGTAATAATTCACATCCAACAGTAATTTGCAGTCAAAAGATTAAATGTTAAAATTTCATCAGAATTGACCATTTTGGGAACGTTCGACAGCTCCGCGGTCATCGTTTTTCGTCCGAAAATTGATTTTTTGGACTTTACCAAAAATGATTCAAAATGTCAATTGGATCGTGCCTCATGTGAATAACCACTTTTTAAACCCTCACAGTGACCAAAATTGCCATTTTTACAGAGTTTTGCTTACTCAGAAGCTTTCATTTTGACCAATTTCAGGCACAGAAATGACTTTAAACACACTTATTTTAGTTGAAAAAGTAATAATTCACATCCAACAGTAATTTGCAGTCAAAAGATTAAATGTTAAAATTTCATCAGAATTGACCATTTTGGGAACATTCGACAGCTCCGCGGTCATCGTTTTTCATCCGAAAATGGATTTTTTGGACTTTACCAAAAATGATTCAAAATGTCAATTGGATCGTGCCTCATGTTGAATAACCACTTTTTAAACCCTCACAGTGACCAAAATTGCCATTTTTACAGAGTTTTGCTTACTCAGAAGCTTCAATTTTGACCAATTTCAGGCAGAGAAATGACTTTAAACACACTTATTTTAGTTGAAAAAGTAATAATTCACATCCAACAGTAATTTGCAGTCAAAAGATTAAATGTTAAAATTTCATCAGAATTGACCATTTTGGGAACGTTCGACAGCTCCGCGGTCATCGTTTTTCGTCCGAAAATTGATTTTTTGGACTTTACCAAAAATGATTCAAAATGTCAATTGGATCGTGCCTCATGGTGAATAACCACTTTTTAAACCCTCACAGTGACCAAAATTGACATTTTTACAGAGTTTTGCTTACTCAGAAGCTACAATTTTGACCAATTTCAGCTAGAGAAATGACTTTAAACACACTTATTTTAGTTGAAAAAGTAATAATTCACATCCAACAGTAATTTGCAGTCAAAAGATTAAATGTTAAAATTTCATCAGAAGTGACCATTTTGGGAACGTTCGACAGCTCCGCGGTCATCGTTTTTTGTCCGAAAATTGATTTTTTGGACTTTACCAAAAATGATTCAAAATGTCAATTGGATCGTGCCTCATGTTGAATAACCACTTTTTAAACCCTCACATTGACCAAAATTGCCATTTTTACAGAGTTTTGCTTACTCAGAAGCTTCAATTTTGACCAATTTCAGGCACAGAAATGACTTTAAACACACTTATTTTAGTTGAAAAAGTAATAATTCACATCCAACAGTAATTATGCAGTCAAAAGATTAAATGTTAAAATTTCATCAGAATTGACCATTTTGGGAACGTTCGACAGCTCCACGGTCATCGTTTTTTGTCCGAAAATTGATTTTTTGGACTTTACCAAAAATGATTCAAAATGTCAATTGGATCGTGCCTCATGTTGAATAACCACTTTTTAAACCCTCACAGTGACCAAAATTGCCACTTTTACAGAGTTTTGCTTACTCAGAAGCTTCAATTTTGACCAATTTCAGGCAGAGAAATGACTTTAAACACACTTATTTTAGTTAAAAAAGTAATAATTCACATCCAACAGTAATTTGCAGTCAAAAGATTAAATGTTAAAATTTCATCAGAATTGACCATTTTGGGAACGTTCGACAGCTCCGCGGTCATCGTTTTTCGTCCGAAAATTGATTTTTTGGACTTTACCAAAAATGATTCAAAATGTAAATTGGATCGTGCCTCATGTTGAATAACCACTTTTTAAACCCTCACAGTGACCAAAATTGCCACTTTTACAGAGTTTTGCTTACTCAGAAGCTTCAATTTTGACCAATTTCAGGCAGAGAAATGACTTTAAACACACTTATTTTAGTTGAAAAGGTAATAATTCACATCCAACAGTAATTTGCAGTCAAAAGATTAAACGTTAAAATTTCATCAGAATTGACCATTTTGGGAACGTTCGACAGCTCCGCGGTCATCGTTTTTTGTCCGAAAATTGATTTTTTGGACTTTACCAAAAATGATTCAAAATGTCAATTGGATCGTGCCTCATGTTGAATAACCACTTTTTAAACCCTCACAGTGACCAAAATTGCCATTTTTACAGAGTTTTGCTTACTCAGAAGCTTCAATTTTGACCAATTTCAGGCAGAGAAATGACTTTAAACACACTTATTTTAGTTAAAAAAGTAATAATTCACATCCAACAGTAATTTGCAGTTAAAAGATTAAATGTTAAAATTTCATCAGAATTGACCATTTTGGGAACGTTCGACAGCTCCGCGGTCATCGTTTTTCGTCCGAAAATTGATTTTTTGGACTTTACCAAAAATGATTCAAAATGTCAATTGGATCGTGCCTCATGTTGAATAACCACTTTTTAAACCCTCACAGTGACCAAAATTGCCATTTTTACAGAGTTTTGCTGACTCAGAAGCTTCAATTTTGACCAATTTCAGGCACAGAAATGACTTTAAACACACTTATTTTAGTTGAAAAAGTAATAATTCACATCCAACAGTAATTTGCAGTCAAAAGATTAAATGTTAAAATTTCATCAGAAATGACCATTTTGGGAACGTTCGACAGCTCCGCGGTCATCGTTTTTTGTCCGAAAATTGATTTTTTGGACTTTACCAAAAATGATTCAAAATGTCAATTGGATCGTGCCTCATGTTGAATAACCACTTTTTAAACCCTCACAGTGACCAAAATTGCCATTTTTTACAGAGTTTTGCTTACTCAGAAGCTTCAATTTTGACCAATTTCAGGCACAGAAATGACTTTAAACACACTTATTTTAGTTGAAAAAGTAATAATTCACATCCAACAGTAATTATGCAGTCAAAAGATTAAATGTTAAAATTTCATCAGAATTGACCATTTTGGGAACGTTCGACAGCTCCGCGGTCATCGTTTTTTGTCCGAAAATTGATTTTTTGGACTTTACCAAAAATGATTCAGAATGTCAATTGGATCGTGCCTCATGTCGAATAACCACTTTTAAAACCCTCACAGTGACCAAAATTGCCATTTTTACAGAGTTTTGCTTACTCAGAAGCTTCAATTTTGACCAATTTCAGGCACAGAAATGACTTTAAACACACTTATTTTAGTTAAAAAAGTAATAATTCACATCCAACAGTAATTTGCAGTTAAAAGATTAAATGTTAAAATTTCATCAGAATTGACCATTTTGGGAACGTTCGACAGCTCCGCGGTCATCGTTTTTCGTCCGAAAATTGATTTTTTGGACTTTACCAAAAATGATTCAAAATGTCAATTGGATCGTGCCTCATGTTGAATAACCACTTTTTAAACCCTCACAGTGACCAAAATTGCCATTTTTACAGAGTTTTGCTGACTCAGAAGCTTCAATTTTGACCAATTTCAGGCACAGAAATGACTTTAAACACACTTATTTTAGTTGAAAAAGTAATAATTCACATCCAACAGTAATTTGCAGTCAAAAGATTAAATGTTAAAATTTCATCAGAATTGACCATTTTGGGAACGTTCGACAGCTCCGCGGTCATCGTTTTTTGTCCGAAAATTGATTTTTTGGACTTTACCAAAAATGATTCAAAATGTCAATTGGATCGTGCCTCATGTTGAATAACCACTTTTTAAACCCTCACAGTGACCAAAATTGCCATTTTTTACAGAGTTTTGCTTACTCAGAAGCTTCAATTTTGACCAATTTCAGGCACAGAAATGACTTTAAACACACTTATTTTAGTTGAAAAAGTAATAATTCACATCCAACAGTAATTATGCAGTCAAAAGATTAAATGTTAAAATTTCATCAGAATTGACCATTTTGGGAACGTTCGACAGCTCCGCGGTCATCGTTTTTTGTCCGAAAATTGATTTTTTGGACTTTACCAAAAATGATTCAAAATGTCAATTGGATCGTGCCTCATGTCGAATAACCACTTTTAAAACCCTCACAGTGACCAAAATTGCCATTTTTACAGAGTTTTGCTTACTCAGAAGCTTCAATTTTGACCAATTTCAGGCACAGAAATGACTTTAAACACACTTATTTTAGTTGAAAAAGTAATAATTCACATCCAACAGTAATTTGCAGTCAAAAGATTAAATGTTAAAATTTCATCAGAATTGACCATTTTGGGAACGTTCGACAGCTCCGCGGTCATCGTTTTTCGTCCGAAAATTGATTTTTTGGACTTTACCAAAAATGATTCAAAATGTCAATTGGATCGTGCCTCATGTTGAATAACCACTTTTTAAACCCTCACAGTGACCAAAATTGCCATTTTTACAGAGTTTTGCTTACTCAGAAGCTTCAATTTTGACCAATTTCAGGCAGAGAAATGACTTTAAACACACTTATTTTAGTTGAAAAGGTAATAATTCACATCCAACAGTAATTTGCAGTCAAAAGATTAAATGTTAAAATTTCATCAAAATTGACCATTTTGGGAACGTTCGACAGCTCCGCGGTCATCGTTTTTTGTCCGAAAATTGATTTTTTGGACTTTACCAAAAATGATTCAAAATGTCAATTGGATCGTGCCTCATGTTGAATAACCACTTTTTAAACCCTCACAGTGACCAAAATTGCCATTTTTACAGAGTTTTGCTTACTCAGAAGCTTTCATTTTGACCAATTTCAGGCACAGAAATGACTTTAAACACATTTATTTTAGTTGAAAAAGTAATAATTCACATCCAACAGTAATTTGCAGTCAAAAGATTAAATGTTAAAATTTCATCAGAATTGACCATTTTGGGAACGTTCGACAGCTCCTCGGTCATCGTTTTTCATCCGAAAATGGATTTTTTGGACTTTACCAAAAATGATTCAAAATGTCAATTGGATCGTGCCTCATGTTGAATAACCACTTTTTAAACCCTCACAGTGACCAAAATTGCCATTTTTACAGAGTTTTGCTTACTCAGAAGCTTCAATTTTGACCAATTTCAGGCACAGAAATGACTTTAAACACACTTATTTTAGTTGAAAAGGTAATAATTCACATCCAACAGTAATTTGCAGTCAAAAGATTAAACGTTAAAATTTCATCAGAATTGACCATTTTGGGAACGTTCGACAGCTCCGCGGTCATCGTTTTTCGTCCGAAAATTGATTTTTTGGACTTTACCAAAAATGATTCAAAATGTCAATTGGATCGTGCCTCATGTTGAATAACCACTTTTTAAACCCTCACAGTGACCAAAATTGCCATTTTTACAGAGTTTTGCTTACTCAGAAGCTTCAATTTTGACCAATTTCAGGCACAGAAATGACTTTAAACACACTTATTTTAGTTGAAAAAGTAATAATTCACATCCAACAGTAATTTGCAGTCAAAAGATTAAATGTTAAAATTTCATCAGAATTGACCATTTTGGGAACGTTCGACAGCTCCGCGGTCATCGTTTTTCGTCCGAAAATTGATTTTTTGGACTTTACCAAAAATGATTCAAAATGTCAATTGGATCGTGCCTCATGTTGAATAACCACTTTTTAAACCCTCACAGTGACCAAAATTGCCATTTTTACAGAGTTTTGCTTACTCAGAAGCTTCAATTTTGACCAATTTCAGGCAGAGAAATGACTTTAAACACACTTATTTTAGTTGAAAAGGTAATAATTCACATCCAACAGTAATTTGCAGTCAAAAGATTAAATGTTAAAATTTCATCAGAATTGACCATTTTGGGAACGTTCGACAGCTCCTCGGTCATCGTTTTTCATCCGAAAATGGATTTTTTGGACTTTACCAAAAATGATTCAAAATGTCAATTGGATCGTGCCTCATGTTGAATAACCACTTTTTAAACGCTCACAGTGACCAAAATTGCCATTTTTACAGAGTTTTGCTTACTCAGAAGCTTCAATTTTGACCAATTTCAGGCACAGAAATGACTTTAAACACACTTATTTTAGTTGAAAAGGTAATAATTCACATCCAACAGTAATTTGCAGTCAAAAGATTAAACGTTAAAATTTCATCAGAATTGACCATTTTGGGAACGTTCGACAGCTCCGCGGTCATCGTTTTTTGTCCGAAAATTGATTTTTTGGACTTTACCAAAAATTATTCAAAATGTCAATTGGATCGTGCCTCATGTTGAATAACCACTTTTTAAACCCTCACAGTGACCAAAATTGCCATTTTTACAGAGTTTTGCTTACTCAGAAGCTTCAATTTTGACCAATTTCAGGCAGAGAAATGACTTTAAACACACTTATTTTAGTTAAAAAAGTAATAATTCACATCCAACAGTAATTTGCAGTTAAAAGATTAAATGTTAAAATTTCATCAGAATTGACCATTTTGGGAACGTTCGACAGCTCCGCGGTCATCGTTTTTCGTCCGAAAATTGATTTTTGGGACTTTACCAAAAATGATTCAAAATGTCAATTGGATCGTGCCTCATGTTGAATAACCACTTTTTAAACCCTCACAGTGACCAAAATTGCCACTTTTACAGAGTTTTGCTTACTCAGAAGCTTCAATTTTGACCAATTTCAGGCAGAGAAATGACTTTAAACACACTTATTTTAGTTAAAAAAGTAATAATTCACATCCAACAGTAATTTGCAGTCAAAAGATTAAATGTTAAAATTTCATCAGAATTGACCATTTTGGGAACGTTCGACAGCTCCGCGGTCATCGTTTTTCGTCCGAAAATTGATTTTTTGGACTTTACCAAAAATGATTCAAAATGTCAATTGGATCGTGCCTCATGTTGAATAACCACTTTTTAAACCCTCACAGTGACCAAAATTGAAATTTTTACAGAGTTTTGCTTATTCAGAAGCTTCAATTTTGACCAATTTCAGGCAGAGAAATGACTTTAAACACACTTATTTTAGTTGAAAAGGTAATAATTCACATCCAACAGTAATTTGCAGTCAAAAGATTAAACGTTAAAATTTCATCAGAATTGACCATTTTGGGAACGTTCGACAGCTCCGCGGTCGTCGTTTTTTGTCCGAAAATTGATTTTTTGGACTTTACCAAAAATGATTCAAAATGTCAATTGGATCGTGCCTCATGTTGAATAACCACTTTTTAAACCCTCACAGTGACCAAAATTGCCATTTTTACAGAGTTTTGCTTACTCAGAAGCTTCAATTTTGACCAATTTCAGGCAGAGAAATGACTTTAAACACACTTATTTTAGTTAAAAAAGTAATAATTCACATCCAACAGTAATTTGCAGTTAAAAGATTAAATGTTAAAATTTCATCAGAATTGACCATTTTGGGAACGTTCGACAGCTCCGCGGTCGTCGTTTTTCGTCCGAAAATTGATTTTTTGGACTTTACCAAAAATGATTCAAAATGTCAATTGGATCGTGCCTCATGTTGAATAACCACTTTTTAAACCCTCACAGTGACCAAAATTGCCATTTTTACAGAGTTTTGCTTACTCAGAAGCTTCAATTTTGACCAATTTCAGGCACAGAAATGACTTTAAACACACTTATTTTAGTTGAAAAAGTAATAATTCACATCCAACAGTAATTTGCAGTCAAAAGATTAAACGTTAAAATTTCATCAGAATTGACCATTTTGGGAACGTTCGACAGCTCCGCGGTCGTCGTTTTTTGTCCGAAAATTGATTTTTTGGACTTTACCAAAAATGATTCAAAATGTCAATTGGATCGTGCCTCATGTTGAATAACCACTTTTTAAACCCTCACAGTGACCAAAATTGCCATTTTTACAGAGTTTTGCTTACTCAGAAGCTTCAATTTTGACCAATTTCAGGCAGAGAAATGACTTTAAACACACTTATTTTAGTTAAAAAAGTAATAATTCACATCCAACAGTAATTTGCAGTTAAAAGATTAAATGTTAAAATTTCATCAGAATTGACCATTTTGGGAACGTTCGACAGCTCCGCGGTCATCGTTTTTCGTCCGAAAATTGATTTTTTGGACTTTACCAAAAATGATTCAAAATGTCAATTGGATCGTGCCTCATGTTGAATAACCACTTTTTAAACCCTCACAGTGACCAAAATTGCCATTTTTACAGAGTTTTGCTTACTCAGAAGCTTCAATTTTGACCAATTTCAGGCACAGAAATGACTTTAAACACACTTATTTTAGTTGAAAAAGTAATAATTCACATCCAACAGTAATTTGCAGTCAAAAGATTAAATGTTAAAATTTCATCAGAATTGACCATTTTGGGAACGTTCGACAGCTCCGCGGTCATCGTTTTTTGTCCGAAAATTGATTTTTTGGACTTTACCAAAAATGATTCAAAATGTCAATTGGATCGTGCCTCATGTTGAATAACCACTTTTTAAACCCTCACAGTGACCAAAATTGCCATTTTTACAGAGTTTTGCTTACTCAGAAGCTTCAATTTTGACCAATTTCAGGCAGAGAAATGACTTTAAACACACTTATTTTAGTTAAAAAAGTAATAATTCACATCCAACAGTAATTTGCAGTTAAAAGATTAAATGTTAAAATTTCATCAGAATTGACCATTTTGGGAACGTTCGACAGCTCCGCGGTCATCGTTTTTCGTCCGAAAATTGATTTTTGGGACTTTACCAAAAATGATTCAAAATGTCAATTGGATCGTGCCTCATGTTGAATAACCACTTTTTAAACCCTCACAGTGACCAAAATTGCCACTTTTACAGAGTTTTGCTTACTCAGAAGCTTCAATTTTGACCAATTTCAGGCAGAGAAATGACTTTAAACACACTTATTTTAGTTAAAAAAGTAATAATTCACATCCAACAGTAATTTGCAGTCAAAAGATTAAATGTTAAAATTTCATCAGAATTGACCATTTTGGGAACGTTCGACAGCTCCGCGGTCATCGTTTTTCGTCCGAAAATTGATTTTTTGGACTTTACCAAAAATGATTCAAAATGTCAATTGGATCGTGCCTCATGTTGAATAACCACTTTTTAAACCCTCACAGTGACCAAAATTGCCATTTTTACAGAGTTTTGCTTACTCAGAAGCTTTCATTTTGACCAATTTCAGGCACAGAAATGACTTTAAACACACTTATTTTAGTTGAAAAAGTAATAATTCACATCCAACAGTAATTTGCAGTCAAAAGATTAAATGTTAAAATTTCATCAGAATTGACCATTTTGGGAACGTTCGACAGCTCCGCGGTCATCGTTTTTCGTCCGAAAATTGATTTTTTGGACTTTACCAAAAATGATTCAAAATGTCAATTGGATCGTGCCTCATGTTGAATAACCACTTTTTAAACCCTCACAGTGACCAAAATTGCCATTTTTACAGAGTTTTGCTTACTCAGAAGCTTCAATTTTGACCAATTTCAGGCACAGAAATGACTTTAAACACACTTATTTTAGTTGAAAAAGTAATAATTCACATCCAACAGTAATTTGCAGTCAAAAGATTAAATGTTAAAATTTCATCAGAATTGACCATTTTGGGAACGTTCGACAGCTCCGCGGTCATCGTTTTTTGTCCGAAAATTGATTTTTTGGACTTTACCAAAAATGATTCAAAATGTCAATTGGATCGTGCCTCATGTTGAATAACCACTTTTTAAACCCTCACAGTGACCAAAATTGCCATTTTTACAGAGTTTTGCTTACTCAGAAGCTTCAATTTTGACCAATTTCAGGCAGAGAAATGACTTTAAACACACTTATTTTAGTTAAAAAAGTAATAATTCACATCCAACAGTAATTTGCAGTTAAAAGATTAAATGTTAAAATTTCATCAGAATTGACCATTTTGGGAACGTTCGACAGCTCCGCGGTCATCGTTTTTCGTCCGAAAATTGATTTTTTGGACTTTACCAAAAATGATTCAAAATGTCAATTGGATCGTGCCTCATGTTGAATAACCACTTTTTAAACCCTCACAGTGACCAAAATTGCCATTTTTACAGAGTTTTGCTTACTCAGAAGCTTTCATTTTGACCAATTTCAGGCACAGAAATGACTTTAAACACACTTATTTTAGTTGAAAAAGTAATAATTCACATCCAACAGTAATTTGCAGTCAAAAGATTAAATGTTAAAATTTCATCAGAATTGACCATTTTGGGAACGTTCGACAGCTCCGCGGTCATCGTTTTTCGTCCGAAAATTGATTTTTTGGACTTTACCAAAAATGATTCAAAATGTCAATTGGATCGTGCCTCATGTTGAATAACCACTTTTTAAACCCTCACAGTGACCAAAATTGCCATTTTTACAGAGTTTTGCTTACTCAGAAGCTTCAATTTTGACCAATTTCAGGCAGAGAAATGACTTTAAACACACTTATTTTAGTTAAAAAAGTAATAATTCACATCCAACAGTAATTTGCAGTTAAAAGATTAAATGTTAAAATTTCATCAGAATTGACCATTTTGGGAACGTTCGACAGCTCCGCGGTCATCGTTTTTCGTCCGAAAATTGATTTTTGGGACTTTACCAAAAATGATTCAAAATGTCAATTGGATCGTGCCTCATGTTGAATAACCACTTTTTAAACCCTCACAGTGACCAAAATTGCCACTTTTACAGAGTTTTGCTTACTCAGAAGCTTCAATTTTGACCAATTTCAGGCAGAGAAATGACTTTAAACACACTTATTTTAGTTAAAAAAGTAATAATTCACATCCAACAGTAATTTGCAGTCAAAAGATTAAATGTTAAAATTTCATCAGAATTGACCATTTTGGGAACGTTCGACAGCTCCGCGGTCATCGTTTTTCGTCCGAAAATGGATTTTTTGGACTTTACCAAAAATGATTCAAAATGTCAATTGGATCGTGCCTCATGTTGAATAACCACTTTTTAAACCCTCACAGTGACCAAAATTGCCATTTTTACAGAGTTTTGCTTACTCAAAAGCTTCAATTGTGACCAATTTCAGGCAGAGAAATGACTTTAAACACACTTATTTTAGTTGAAAAAGTAATAATTCACATCCAACAGTAATTTGCAGTCAAAAGATTAAATGTTAAAATTTCATCAGAATTGACCATTTTGGGAACGTTTGACAGCTCCGCGGTCATCGTTTTTCGTCCGAAAATTGATTTTTTGGACTTTACCAAAAATGATTCAAAATGTCAATTGGATCGTGCCTCATGGTGAATAACCACTTTTTAAACCCTCACAGTGACCAAAATTGACATTTTTACAGAGTTTTGCTTACTCAGAAGCTACAATTTTGACCAATTTCAGCTAGAGAAATGACTTTAAACACACTTATTTTAGTTGAAAAGGTAATAATTCACATCCAACAGTAATTTGCAGTCAAAAGATTAAATGTTAAAATTTCATCAGAATTGACCATTTTGGGAACGTTCGACAGCTCCACGGTCATCGTTTTTTGTCGGAAAATTGATTTTTTGGACTTTACCAAAAATGATTCAAAATGTCAATTGGATCGTGCCTCATGTTGAATAACCACTTTTTAAACCCTCACAGTGACCAAAATTGCCACTTTTACAGAGTTTTGCTTACTCAGAAGCTTCAATTTTGACCAATTTCAGGCAGAGAAATGACTTTAAACACACTTATTTTAGTTAAAAAAGTAATAATTCACATCCAACAGTAATTTGCAGTCAAAAGATTAAATGTTAAAATTTCATCAGAATTGACCATTTTGGGAACGTTCGACAGCTCCGCGGTCATCGTTTTTCGTCCGAAAATTGATTTTTTGGACTTTACCAAAAATGATTCAAAATGTCAATTGGATCGTGCCTCATGTTGAATAACCACTTTTTAAACCCTCACAGTGACCAAAATTGAAATTTTTACAGAGTTTTGCTTATTCAGAAGCTTCAATTTTGACCAATTTCAGGCAGAGAAATGACTTTAAACACACTTATTTTAGTTGAAAAGGTAATAATTCACATCCAACAGTAATTTGCAGTCAAAAGATTAAACGTTAAAATTTCATCAGAATTGACCATTTTGGGAACGTTCGACAGCTCCGCGGTCGTCGTTTTTTGTCCGAAAATTGATTTTTTGGACTTTACCAAAAATGATTCAAAATGTCAATTGGATCGTGCCTCATGTTGAATAACCACTTTTTAAACCCTCACAGTGACCAAAATTGCCATTTTTACAGAGTTTTGCTTACTCAGAAGCTTTCATTTTGACCAATTTCAGGCACAGAAATGACTTTAAACACACTTATTTTAGTTGAAAAAGTAATAATTCACATCCAACAGTAATTTGAAGTCAAAAGATTAAATGTTAAAATTTCATCAGAATTGACCATTTTGGGAACGTTCGACAGCTCCGCGGTCATCGTTTTTCATCCGAAAATGGATTTTTTGGACTTTACCAAAAATGATTCAAAATGTCAATTGGATCGTGCCTCATGTTGAATAACCACTTTTTAAACCCTCACAGTGACCAAAATTGCCATTTTTACAGAGTTTTGCTTACTCAGAAGCTTCAATTTTGACCAATTTCAGGCAGAGAAATGACTTTAAACACACTTATTTTAGTTGAAAAAGTAATAATTCACATCCAACAGTAATTTGCAGTCAAAAGATTAAATGTTAAAATTTCATCAGAATTGACCATTTTGGGAACGTTCGACAGCTCCGCGGTCATCGTTTTTCGTCCGAAAATTGATTTTTTGGACTTTACCAAAAATGATTCAAAATGTCAATTGGATCGTGCCTCATGGTGAATAACCACTTTTTAAACCCTTACAGTGACCAAAATTGAAATTTTACAGAGTTTTGCTTACTCAGAAGCTACAATTTTGACCAATTTCAGCTAGAGAAATGACTTTAAACACACTTATTTTAGTTGAAAAGGTAATAATTCACATCCAACAGTAATTTGCAGTCAAAAGATTAAATGTTAAAATTTCATCAGAAGTGACCATTTTGGGAACGTTCGACAGCTCCGCGGTCATCGTTTTTTGTCCGAAAATTGATTTTTTGGACTTTACCAAAAATGATTCAAAATGTCAATTGGATCGTGCCTCATGTTGAATAACCACTTTTTAAACCCTCACATTGACCAAAATTGCCATTTTTACAGAGTTTTGCTTACTCAGAAGCTTCAATTTTGACCAATTTCAGGCACAGAAATGACTTTAAACACACTTATTTTAGTTGAAAAAGTAATAATTCACATCCAACAGTAATTATGCAGTCAAAAGATTAAATGTTAAAATTTCATCAGAATTGACCATTTTGGGAACGTTCGACAGCTCCGCGGTCATCGTTTTTCGTCCGAAAATTGATTTTTTGGACTTTACCAAAAATGATTCAAAATGTCAATTGGATCGTGCCTCATGTTGAATAACCACTTTTTAAACCCTCACAGTGACCAAAATTGCCATTTTTACAGAGTTTTGCTTACTCAGAAGCTTCAATTTTGACCAATTTCAGGCACAGAAATGACTTTAAACACACTTATTTTAGTTGAAAAAGTAATAATTCACATCCAACAGTAATTTGCAGTCAAAAGATTAAATGTTAAAATTTCATCAGAATTGACCATTTTGGGAACGTTCGACAGCTCCGCGGTCATCGTTTTTCGTCCGAAAATTGATTTTTTGGACTTTACCAAAAATGATTCAAAATGTCAATTGGATCGTGCCTCATGTTGAATAACCACTTTTTAAACCCTCACAGTGACCAAAATTGCCATTTTTACAGAGTTTTCCTTACTCAGAAGCTTCAATTTTGACCAATTTCAGGCACAGAAATGACTTTAAACACACTTATTTTAGTTGAAAAGGTAATAATTCACATCCAACAGTAATTTGCAGTCAAAAGATTAAACGTTAAAATTTCATCAGAATTGACCATTTTGGGAACGTTCGACAGCTCCGCGGTCATCGTTTTTTGTCAGAAAATTGATTTTTTGGACTTTACCAAAAATGATTCAAAATGTCAATTGGATCGTGCCTCATGTTGAATAACCACTTTTTAAACCCTCACAGTGACCAAAATTGCCATTTTTACAGAGTTTTGTTTACTCAGAAGCTTCAATTTTGACCAATTTCAGGCAGAGAAATGACTTTAAACACACTTATTTTAGTTAAAAAAGTAATAATTCACATCCAACAGTAATTTGCAGTTAAAAGATTAAATGTTAAAATTTCATCAGAATTGACCATTTTGGGAACGTTCGACAGCTCCGCGGTCATCGTTTTTCGTCCGAAAATTGATTTTTTGGACTTTACCAAAAATGATTCAAAATGTCAATTGGATCGTGCCTCATGTTGAATAACCACTTTTTAAACCCTCACAGTGACCAAAATTGCCATTTTTACAGAGTTTTGCTTACTCAGAAGCTTCAATTTTGACCAATTTCAGGCACAGAAATGACTTTAAACACACTTATTTTACTTGAAAAAGTAATAATTCACATCCAACAGTAATTTGCAGTCAAAAGATTAAATGTTAAAATTTCATCAGAATTGACCATTTTGGGAACGTTCGACAGCTCCGCGGTCATCGTTTTTCGTCCGAAAATTGATTTTTTGGACTTTACCAAAAATGATTCAAAATGTCAATTGGATCGTGCCTCATGTTGAATAACCACTTTTTAAACCCTCACAGTGACCAAAATTGCCATTTTTACAGAGTTTTGCTTACTCAGAAGCTTCAATTTTGACCAATTTCAGGCAGAGAAATGACTTTAAACACACTTATTTTAGTTAAAAAAGTAATAATTCACATCCAACAGTAATTTGCAGTCAAAAGATTAAACGTTAAAATTTCATCAGAATTGACCATTTTGGGAACGTTCGACAGCTCCGCGGTCATCGTTTTTTTTGTCCGAAAATTGATTTTTTGGACTTTACCAAAAATGATTCAAAATGTCAATTGGATCGTGCCTCATGTTGAATAACCACTTTTTAAACCCTCACAGTGACCAAAATTGCCATTTTTACAGAGTTTTGCTTACTCAGAAGCTTCAATTTTGACCAATTTCAGGCAGAGAAGTGACTTTAAACACACTTATTTTAGTTGAAAAGGTAATAATTCACATCCAACAGTAATTTGCAGTCAAAAGATTAAATGTTAAAATTTCATCAGAATTGACCATTTTGGGAACGTTCGACAGCTCCGCGGTCATCGTTTTTTGTCCGAAAATTGATTTTTTGGACTTTACCAAAAATGATTCAAAATGTCAATTGGATCGTGCCTCATGTTGAATAACCACTTTTTAAACCCTCACAGTGACCAAAATTGCCATTTTTACAGAGTTTTGCTTACTCAGAAGCTTCAATTTTGACCAATTTCAGGCAGAGAAATGACTTTAAACACACTTATTTTAGTTAAAAAAGTAATAATTCACATCCAACAGTAATTTGCTGTTAAAAGATTAAATGTTAAAATTTCATCAGAATTGACCATTTTGGGAACGTTCGACAGCTCCGCGGTCATCGTTTTTCGTCCGAAAATTGATTTTTTGGACTTTACCAAAAATGATTCAAAATGTCAATTGGATCGTGCCTCATGTTGAATAACCACTTTTTAAACCCTCACAGTGACCAAAATTGCCATTTTTACAGAGTTTTGCTTACTCAGAAGCTTCAATTTTGACCAATTTCAGGCAGAGAAATGACTTTAAACACACTTATTTTAGTTAAAAAAGTAATAATTCACATCCAACAGTAATTTGCAGTGAAAAGATTAAATGTTAAAATTTCATCAGAATTGACCATTTTGGGAACGTTCGACAGCTCCGCGGTCATCGTTTTTCGTCCGAAAATTGATTTTTTGGACTTTACCAAAAATGATTCAAAATGTCAATTGGATCGTGCCTCATGTTGAATAACCACTTTTTAAACCCTCACAGTGACCAAAATTGCCACTTTTACAGAGTTTTGCTTACTCAGAAGCTTCAATTTTGACCAATTTCAGGCAGAGAAATGACTTTAAACACACTTATTTTAGTTAAAAAAGTAATAATTCACATCCAACAGTAATTTGCAGTCAAAAGATTAAATGTTAAAATTTCATCAGAATTGACCATTTTGGGAACGTTCGACAGCTCCGCGGTCATCGTTTTTCGTCCGAAAATTGATTTTTTGGACTTTACCAAAAATGATTCAAAATGTCAATTGGATCGTGCCTCATGTTGAATAACCACTTTTTAAACCCTCACAGTGACCAAAATTGCCATTTTTACAGAGTTTTGCTTACTCAGAAGCTTTCATTTTGACCAATTTCAGGCACAGAAATGACTTTAAACACACTTATTTTAGTTGAAAAAGTAATAATTCACATCCAACAGTAATTTGCAGTCAAAAGATTAAATGTTAAAATTTCATCAGAATTGACCATTTTGGGAACGTTCGACAGCTCCGCGGTCATCGTTTTTCATCCGAAAATGGATTTTTTGGACTTTACCAAAAATGATTCAAAATGTCAATTGGATCGTGCCTCATGTTGAATAACCACTTTTTAAACCCTCACAGTGACCAAAATTGCCATTTTTACAGAGTTTTGCTTACTCAGAAGCTTCAATTGTGACCAATTTCAGGCAGAGAAATGACTTTAAACACACTTATTTTAGTTGAAAAAGTAATAATTCACATCCAACAGTAATTTGCAGTCAAAAGATTAAATGTTAAAATTTCATCAGAATTGACCATTTTGGGAACGTTCGACAGCTCCGCGGTCATCGTTTTTCGTCCGAAAATTGATATTTGGACTTTACCAAAAATGATTCAAAATGTCAATTGGATCGTGCCTCATGGTGAATAACCACTTTTTAAACCCTCACAGTGACCAAAATTGACATTTTTACAGAGTTTTGCTTACTCAGAAGCTACAATTTTGACCAATTTCAGCTAGAGAAATGACTTTAAACACACTTATTTTAGTTGAAAAGGTAATAATTCACATCCAACAGTAATTTGCAGTCAAAAGATTAAATGTTAAAATTTCATCAGAATTGACCATTTTGGGAACGTTCGACAGCTCCGCGGTCATCGTTTTTTGTCCGAAAATTGATTTTTTGGACTTTACCAAAAATGATTCAAAATGTCAATTGGATCGTGCCTCATGTTGAATAACCACTTTTTAAACCCTCACATTGACCAAAATTGCCATTTTTACAGAGTTTTGCTTACTCAGAAGCTTCAATTTTGACCAATTTCAGGCAGAGAAATGACTTTAAACACACTTATTTTAGTTAAAAAAGTAATAATTCACATCCAACAGTAATTTGCAGTCAAAAGATTAAACGTTAAAATTTCATCAGAATTGACCATTTTGGGAACGTTCGACAGCTCCGCGGTCATCGTTTTTTGTCCGAAAATTGATTTTTTGGACTTTACCAAAAATGATTCAAAATGTCAATTGGATCGTGCCTCATGTTGAATAACCACTTTTTAAACCCTCACAGTGACCACAATTGCCATTTTTACAGAGTTTTGCTTACTCAGAAGCTTCAATTTTGACCAATTTCAGGCAGAGAAATGACTTTAAACACACTTATTTTAGTTAAAAAAGTAATAATTCACATCCAACAGTAATTTGCAGTTAAAAGATTAAATGTTAAAATTTCATCAGAATTGACCATTTTGGGAACGTTCGACAGCTCCGCGGTCATCGTTTTTCGTCCGAAAATTGATTTTTTGGACTTTACCAAAAATGATTCAAAATGTCAATTGGATCGTGCCTCATGTTGAATAACCACTTTTTAAACCCTCACAGTGACCAAAATTGCCACTTTTACAGAGTTTTGCTTACTCAGAAGCTTCAATTTTGACCAATTTCAGGCAGAGAAATGACTTTAAACACACTTATTTTAGTTAAAAAAGTAATAATTCACATCCAACAGTAATTTGCAGTCAAAAGATTAAATGTTAAAATTTCATCAGAATTGACCATTTTGGGAACGTTCGACAGCTCCGCGGTCATCGTTTTTCGTCCGAAAATTGATTTTTTGGACTTTACCAAAAATGATTCAAAATGTCAATTGGATCGTGCCTCATGTTGAATAACCACTTTTTAAACCCTCACAGTGACCAAAATTGCCATTTTTACAGAGTTTTGCTTACTCAGAAGCTTTCATTTTGACCAATTTCAGGCACAGAAATGACTTTAAACACACTTATTTTAGTTGAAAAAGTAATAATTCACATCCAACAGTAATTTGCAGTCAAAAGATTAAATGTTAAAATTTCATCAGAATTGACCATTTTGGGAACGTTCGACAGCTCCTCGGTCATCGTTTTTCATCCGAAAATGGATTTTTTGGACTTTACCAAAAATGATTCAAAATGTCAATTGGATCGTGCCTCATGTTGAATAACCACTTTTTAAACCCTCACAGTGACCAAAAT
Organism: Lissotriton helveticus; assembly: GCF_964261635.1. Lineage (NCBI taxonomy): Eukaryota > Metazoa > Chordata > Amphibia > Caudata > Salamandridae > Lissotriton > Lissotriton helveticus. The sequence continues at coordinate 394,138 of NW_027611882.1, read as the reverse complement.
TGCCATTTTTACAGAGTTTTGCTTACTCAGAAGCTTCAATTTTGACCAATTTCAGGCACAGAAATGACTTTAAACACACTTATTTTAGTTGAAAAGGTAATAATTCACATCCAACAGTAATTTGCAGTCAAAAGATTAAACGTTAAAATTTCATCAGAATTGACCATTTTGGGAACGTTCGACAGCTCCGCGGTCATCGTTTTTTGTCCGAAAATTGATTTTTTGGACTTTACCAAAAATGATTCAAAATGTCAATTGGATCGTGCCTCATGTTGAATAACCACTTTTTAAACCCTCACAGTGACCAAAATTGCCATTTTTACAGAGTTTTGCTTACTCAGAAGCTTCAATTTTGACCAATTTCAGGCAGAGAAATGACTTTAAACACACTTATTTTAGTTAAAAAAGTAATAATTCACATCCAACAGTAATTTGCAGTTAAAAGATTAAATGTTAAAATTTCATCAGAATTGACCATTTTGGGAACGTTCGACAGCTCCGCGGTCATCGTTTTTCGTCCGAAAATTGATTTTTTGGACTTTACCAAAAATGATTCAAAATGTCAATTGGATCGTGCCTCATGTTGAATAACCACTTATTAAACCCTCACAGTGACCAAAATTGCCATTTTTACAGAGTTTTGCTTACTCAGAAGCTTCAATTTTGACCAATTTCAGGCACAGAAATGACTTTAAACACACTTATTTTAGTTGAAAAGGTAATAATTCACATCCAACAGTAATTTGCAGTCAAAAGATTAAATGTTAAAATTTCATTAGAATTGACCATTTTGGGAACGTTCGACAGCTCCGTGGTCATCGTTTTTTGTCCGAAAATTGATTTTTTGGACTTTACCAAAAATGATTCAAAATGTCAATTGGATCGTGCCTCATGTCGAATAACCACTTTTTAAACCCTCACAGTGACCAAAATTGCCATTTTTACAGAGTTTTGCTTACTCAGAAGCTTCAATTTTGACCAATTTCAGGCAGAGAAATTACTTTAAACACACTTATTTTAGTTAAAAAAGTAATAATTCACATCCAACAGTAATTTGCAGTCAAAAGATTAAATGTTAAAATTTCATCAGAATTGACCATTCTGGGAACATTCGACAGCTCCGCGGTCATCGTTTTTTGTCCGAAAATTGATTTTTTGGACTTTACCAAAAATGATTCAAAATGTCAATTGGATCGTGCCTCATGTCGAATAACCACTTTTAAAACCCTCACAGTGACCAAAATTGCCATTTTTACAGAGTTTTGCTTACTCAGAAGCTTCAATTTTGACCAATTTCAGGCACAGAAATGACTTTAAACACACTTATTTTAGTTGAAAAAGTAATAATTCACATCCAACAGTAATTTGCAGTCAAAAGATTAAATGTTAAAATTTCATCAGAATTGACCATTTTGGGAACGTTCGACATCTCCGCGGTCATCGTTTTTCGTCCGAAAATAGATTTTTTGGACTTTACCAAAAATGATTCAAAATGTCAATTGGATCGTGCCTCATGTTGAATAACCACTTTTTAAACCCTCACAGTGACCAAAATTGCCATTTTTACAGAGTTTTGCTTACTCAGAAGCTTCAATTTTGACCAATTTCAGGCAGAGAAATGACTTTAAACACACTTATTTTAGTTAAAAAAGTAATAATTCACATCCAACAGTAATTTGCAGTTAAAAGATTAAATGTTAAAATTTCATCAGAATTGACCATTTTGGGAACGTTCGACAGCTCCGCGGTCATCGTTTTTCGTCCGAAAATTGATTTTTTGGACTTTACCAAAAATGATTCAAAATGTCAATTGGATCGTGCCTCATGTTGAATAACCACTTTTTAAACCCTCACAGTGACCAAAATTGCCATTTTTACAGAGTTTTGCTTACTCAGAAGCTTCAATTTTGACCAATTTCAGGCACAGAAATGACTTTAAACACACTTATTTTAGTTGAAAAAGTAATAATTCACATCCAACAGTAATTTGCAGTCAAAAGATTAAATGTTAAAATTTCATCAGAATTGACCATTTTGGGAACGTTCGACAGCTCCGCGGTCATCGTTTTTCGTCCGAAAATTGATTTTTTGGACTTTACCAAAAATGATTCAAAATGTCAATTGGATCGTGCCTCATGTTGAATAACCACTTTTTAAACCCTCACAGTGACCAAAATTGCCATTTTTACAGAGTTTTGCTTACTCAGAAGCTTCAATTTTGACCAATTTCAGGCACAGAAATGACTTTAAACACACTTATTTTAGTTGAAAAAGTAATAATTCACATCCAACAGTAATTTGCAGTCAAAAGATTAAATGTTAAAATTTCATCAGAATTGACCATTTTGGGAACGTTCGACAGCTCCGCGGTCATCGTTTTTCGTCCGAAAATTGATTTTTTGGACTTTACCAAAAATGATTCAAAATGTCAATTGGATCGTGCCTCATGTTGAATAACCACTTTTTAAACCCTCACAGTGACCAAAATTGCCATTTTTACAGAGTTTTGCTTACTCAGAAGCTTCAATTTTGACCAATTTCAGGCAGAGAAATGACTTTAAACACACTTATTTTAGTTGAAAAGGTAATAATTCACATCCAACAGTAATTTGCAGTCAAAAGATTAAATGTTAAAATTTCATCAGAATTGACCATTTTGGGAACGTTCGACAGCTCCGCGGTCATCGTTTTTTGTCCGAAAATTGATTTTTTGGACTTTACCAAAAATGATTCAAAATGTCAATTGGATCGTGCCTCATGTTGAATAACCACTTTTTAAACCCTCACAGTGACCAAAATTGCCATTTTTACAGAGTTTTGCTTACTCAGAAGCTTCAATTTTGACCAATTTCAGGCAGAGAAATGACTTTAAACACACTTATTTTAGTTAAAAAAGTAATAATTCACATCCAACAGTAATTTGCAGTCAAAAGATTAAATGTTAAAATTTCATCAGAATTGACCATTTTGGGAACGTTCGACAGCTCCGCGGTCATCGTTTTTCGTCCGAAAATTGATTTTTTGGACTTTACCAAAAATGATTCAAAATGTCAATTGGATCGTGCCTCATGTTGAATAACCACTTTTTAAACCCTCACAGTGACCAAAATTGCCATTTTTACAGAGTTTTGCTTACTCAGAAGCTTTCATTTTGACCAATTTCAGGCACAGAAATGACTTTAAACACACTTATTTTAGTTGAAAAAGTAATAATTCACATCCAACAGTAATTTGCAGTCAAAAGATTAAATGTTAAAATTTCATCAGAATTGACCATTTTGGGAACATTCGACAGCTCCGCGGTCATCGTTTTTCATCCGAAAATGGATTTTTTGGACTTTACCAAAAATGATTCAAAATGTCAATTGGATCGTGCCTCATGTTGAATAACCACTTTTTAAACCCTCACAGTGACCAAAATTGCCATTTTTACAGAGTTTTGCTTACTCAGAAGCTTCAATTTTGACCAATTTCAGGCAGAGAAATGACTTTAAACACACTTATTTTAGTTGAAAAAGTAATAATTCACATCCAACAGTAATTTGCAGTCAAAAGATTAAATGTTAAAATTTCATCAGAATTGACCATTTTGGGAACGTTCGACAGCTCCGCGGTCATCGTTTTTCGTCCGAAAATTGATTTTTTGGACTTTACCAAAAATGATTCAAAATGTCAATTGGATCGTGCCTCATGGTGAATAACCACTTTTTAAACCCTCACAGTGACCAAAATTGACATTTTTACAGAGTTTTGCTTACTCAGAAGCTACAATTTTGACCAATTTCAGCTAGAGAAATGACTTTAAACACACTTATTTTAGTTGAAAAGGTAATAATTCACATCCAACAGTAATTTGCAGTCAAAAGATTAAATGTTAAAATTTTATCAGAAGTGACCATTTTGGGAACGTTCGACAGCTCCGCGGTCATCGTTTTTTGTCCGAAAATTGATTTTTTGGACTTTACCAAAAATGATTCAAAATGTCAATTGGATCGTGCCTCATGTTGAATAACCACTTTTTAAACCCTCACATTGACCAAAATTGCCATTTTTACAGAGTTTTGCTTACTCAGAAGCTTCAATTTTGACCAATTTCAGGCACAGAAATGACTTTAAACACACTTATTTTAGTTGAAAAAGTAATAATTCACATCCAACAGTAATTATGCAGTCAAAAGATTAAATGTTAAAATTTCATCAGAATTGACCATTTTGGGAACGTTCGACAGCTCCACGGTCATCGTTTTTTGTCCGAAAATTGATTTTTTGGACTTTACCAAAAATGATTCAAAATGTCAATTGGATCGTGCCTCATGTTGAATAACCACTTTTTAAACCCTCACAGTGACCAAAATTGCCACTTTTACAGAGTTTTGCTTACTCAGAAGCTTCAATTTTGACCAATTTCAGGCAGAGAAATGACTTTAAACACACTTATTTTAGTTAAAAAAGTAATAATTCACATCCAACAGTAATTTGCAGTCAAAAGATTAAATGTTAAAATTTCATCAGAATTGACCATTTTGGGAACGTTCGACAGCTCCGCGGTCATCGTTTTTCGTCCGAAAATTGATTTTTTGGACTTTACCAAAAATGATTCAAAATGTAAATTGGATCGTGCCTCATGTTGAATAACCACTTTTTAAACCCTCACAGTGACCAAAATTGCCACTTTTACAGAGTTTTGCTTACTCAGAAGCTTCAATTTTGACCAATTTCAGGCAGAGAAATGACTTTAAACACACTTATTTTAGTTGAAAAGGTAATAATTCACATCCAACAGTAATTTGCAGTCAAAAGATTAAACGTTAAAATTTCATCAGAATTGACCATTTTGGGAACGTTCGACAGCTCCGCGGTCATCGTTTTTTGTCCGAAAATTGATTTTTTGGACTTTACCAAAAATGATTCAAAATGTCAATTGGATCGTGCCTCATGTTGAATAACCACTTTTTAAACCCTCACAGTGACCAAAATTGCCATTTTTACAGAGTTTTGCTTACTCAGAAGCTTCAATTTTGACCAATTTCAGGCAGAGAAATGACTTTAAACACACTTATTTTAGTTAAAAAAGTAATAATTCACATCCAACAGTAATTTGCAGTTAAAAGATAAAATGTTAAAATTTCATCAGAATTGACCATTTTGGGAACGTTCGACAGCTCCGCGGTCATCGTTTTTCGTCCGAAAATTGATTTTTTGGACTTTACCAAAAATGATTCAAAATGTCAATTGGATCGTGCCTCATGTTGAATAACCACTTTTTAAACCCTCACAGTGACCAAAATTGCCATTTTTACAGAGTTTTGCTGACTCAGAAGCTTCAATTTTGACCAATTTCAGGCACAGAAATGACTTTAAACACACTTATTTTAGTTGAAAAAGTAATAATTCACATCCAACAGTAATTTGCAGTCAAAAGATTAAATGTTAAAATTTCATCAGAAATGACCATTTTGGGAACGTTCGACAGCTCCGCGGTCATCGTTTTTTGTCCGAAAATTGATTTTTTGGACTTTACCAAAAATGATTCAAAATGTCAATTGGATCGTGCCTCATGTTGAATAACCACTTTTTAAACCCTCACAGTGACCAAAATTGCCATTTTTTACAGAGTTTTGCTTACTCAGAAGCTTCAATTTTGACCAATTTCAGGCACAGAAATGACTTTAAACACACTTATTTTAGTTGAAAAAGTAATAATTCACATCCAACAGTAATTATGCAGTCAAAAGATTAAATGTTAAAATTTCATCAGAATTGACCATTTTGGGAACGTTCGACAGCTCCGCGGTCATCGTTTTTTGTCCGAAAATTGATTTTTTGGACTTTACCAAAAATGATTCAAAATGTCAATTGGATCGTGCCTCATGTCGAATAACCACTTTTAAAACCCTCACAGTGACCAAAATTGCCATTTTTACAGAGTTTTGCTTACTCAGAAGCTTCAATTTTGACCAATTTCAGGCACAGAAATGACTTTAAACACACTTATTTTAGTTAAAAAAGTAATAATTCACATCCAACAGTAATTTGCAGTTAAAAGATTAAATGTTAAAATTTCATCAGAATTGACCATTTTGGGAACGTTCGACAGCTCCGCGGTCATCGTTTTTCGTCCGAAAATTGATTTTTTTGGACTTTACCAAAAAATGATTCAAAATGTCAATTGGATCGTGCCTCATGTTGAATAACCACTTTTAAACCCTCACAGTGACCAAAATTGCCATTTTTACAGAGTTTTGCTGACTCAGAAGCTTCAATTTTGACCAATTTCAGGCACAGAAATGACTTTAAACACACTTATTTTTAGTTGAAAAAGTAATAATTCACATCCAACAGTAATTTGCAGTCAAAAGATTAAATGTTAAAATTTCATCAGAATTGACCATTTTGGGAACGTTCGACAGCTCCGCGGTCATCGTTTTTTGTCCGAAAATTGATTTTTTGGACTTTACCAAAAATGATTCAAAATGTCAATTGGATCGTGCCTCATGTTGAATAACCACTTTTTAAACCCTCACAGTGACCAAAATTGCCATTTTTTACAGAGTTTTGCTTACTCAGAAGCTTCAATTTTGACCAATTTCAGGCACAGAAATGACTTTAAACACACTTATTTTAGTTGAAAAAGTAATAATTCACATCCAACAGTAATTATGCAGTCAAAAGATTAAATGTTAAAATTTCATCAGAATTGACCATTTTGGGAACGTTCGACAGCTCCGCGGTCATCGTTTTTTGTCCGAAAATTGATTTTTTGGACTTTACCAAAATGATTCAAAATGTCAATTGGATCGTGCCTCATGTCGAATAACCACTTTTAAAACCCTCACAGTGACCAAAATTGCCATTTTTACAGAGTTTTGCTTACTCAGAAGCTTCAATTTTGACCAATTTCAGGCACAGAAATGACTTTAAACACACTTATTTTAGTTGAAAAAGTAATAATTCACATCCAACAGTAATTTGCAGTCAAAAGATTAAATGAAATTTCATCAGAATTGACCATTTTGGGAACGTTCGACAGCTCCCGCGGTCATCGTTTTTCGTCCGAAAATTGATTTTTTGGACTTTACCAAAAATGATTCAAAATGTCAATTGGATCGTGCCTCATGTTGAATAACCACTTTTTAAACCCTCACAGTGACCAAAATTGCCATTTTTACAGAGTTTTGCTTACTCAGAAGCTTCAATTTTGACCAATTTCAGGCAGAGAAATGACTTTAAACACACTTATTTTAGTTGAAAAGGTAATAATTCACATCCAACAGTAATTTGCAGTCAAAAGATTAAATGTTAAAATTTCATCAAAATTGACCATTTTGGGAACGTTCGACAGCTCCGCGGTCATCGTTTTTTGTCCGAAAATTGATTTTTTGGACTTTACCAAAAATGATTCAAAATGTCAATTGGATCGTGCCTCATGTTGAATAACCACTTTTTAAACCCTCACAGTGACCAAAATTGCCATTTTTACAGAGTTTTGCTTACTCAGAAGCTTTCATTTTGACCAATTTCAGGCACAGAAATGACTTTAAACACATTTATTTTAGTTGAAAAAGTAATAATTCACATCCAACAGTAATTTGCAGTCAAAAGATTAAATGTTAAAATTTCATCAGAATTGACCATTTTGGGAACGTTCGACAGCTCCTCGGTCATCGTTTTTCATCCGAAAATGGATTTTTTGGACTTTACCAAAAATGATTCAAAATGTCAATTGGATCGTGCCTCATGTTGAATAACCACTTTTTTAAACCCTCACAGTGACCAAAATTGCCATTTTTACAGAGTTTTGCTTACTCAGAAGCTTCAATTTTGACCAATTTCAGGCACAGAAATGACTTTAAACACACTTATTTTAGTTGAAAAGGTAATAATTCACATCCAACAGTAATTTGCAGTCAAAAGATTAAACGTTAAAATTTCATCAGAATTGACCATTTTGGGAACGTTCGACAGCTCCGCGGTCATCGTTTTTCGTCCGAAAATTGATTTTTTGGACTTTACCAAAAATGATTCAAAATGTCAATTGGATCGTGCCTCATGTTGAATAACCACTTTTAAACCCTCACAGTGACCAAAATTGCCATTTTTACAGAGTTTTGCTTACTCAGAAGCTTCAATTTTGACCAATTTCAGGCACAGAAATGACTTTAAACACACTTATTTTAGTTGAAAAAGTAATAATTCACATCCAACAGTAATTTGCAGTCAAAAGATTAAATGTTAAAATTTCATCAGAATTGACCATTTTGGGAACGTTCGACAGCTCCGCGGTCATCGTTTTTCGTCCGAAAATTGATTTTTTGGACTTTACCAAAAATGATTCAAAATGTCAATTGGATCGTGCCTCATGTTGAATAACCACTTTTTAAACCCTCACAGTGACCAAAATTGCCATTTTTACAGAGTTTTGCTTACTCAGAAGCTTCAATTTTGACCAATTTCAGGCAGAGAAATGACTTTAAACACACTTATTTTAGTTGAAAAGGTAATAATTCACATCCAACAGTAATTTGCAGTCAAAAGATTAAATGTTAAAATTTCATCAGAATTGACCATTTTGGGAACGTTCGACAGCTCCTCGGTCATCGTTTTTCATCCGAAAATGGATTTTTTGGACTTTACCAAAAATGATTCAAAATGGTCAATTGGATCGTGCCTCATGTTGAATAACCACTTTTTAAACCCTCACAGTGACCAAAATTGCCATTTTTACAGAGTTTTGCTTACTCAGAAGCTTCAATTTTGACCAATTTCAGGCACAGAAATGACTTTAAACACACTTATTTTAGTTGAAAAGGTAATAATTCACATCCAACAGTAATTTGCAGTCAAAAGATTAAACGTTAAAATTTCATCAGAATTGACCATTTTGGGAACGTTCGACAGCTCCGCGGTCATCGTTTTTTGTCCGAAAATTGATTTTTTGGACTTTACCAAAAATGATTCAAAATGTCAATTGGATCGTGCCTCATGTTGAATAACCACTTTTTAAACCCTCACAGTGACCAAAATTGCCATTTTTACAGAGTTTTGCTTACTCAGAAGCTTCAATTTTGACCAATTTCAGGCAGAGAAATGACTTTAAACACACTTATTTTAGTTAAAAAAGTAATAATTCACATCCAACAGTAATTTGCAGTTAAAAGATTAAATGTTAAAATTTCATCAGAATTGACCATTTTGGGAACGTTCGACAGCTCCGCGGTCATCGTTTTTCGTCCGAAAATTGATTTTTTGGACTTTACCAAAAATGATTCAAAATGTCAATTGGATCGTGCCTCATGTTGAATAACCACTTATTAAACCCTCACAGTGACCAAAATTGCCATTTTTACAGAGTTTTGCTTACTCAGAAGCTTCAATTTTGACCAATTTCAGGCACAGAAATGACTTTAAACACACTTATTTTAGTTGAAAAGGTAATAATTCACATCCAACAGTAATTTGCAGTCAAAAGATTAAATGTTAAAATTTCATCAGAATTGACCATTTTGGGAACGTTCGACAGCTCCGTGGTCATCGTTTTTTGTCCGAAAATTGATTTTTTGGACTTTACCAAAAATGATTCAAAATGTCAATTGGATCGTGCCTCATGTTGAATAACCACTTTTTAAACCCTCACAGTGACCAAAATTGCCATTTTTACAGAGTTTTGCTTACTCAGAAGCTTCAATTTTGACCAATTTCAGGCAGAGAAATTACTTTAAACACACTTATTTTAGTTAAAAAAGTAATAATTCACATCCAACAGTAATTTGCAGTCAAAAGATTAAATGTTAAAATTTCATCAGAATTGACCATTTTGGGAACATTCGACAGCTCCGCGGTCATCGTTTTTTGTCCGAAAATGGATTTTTTGGACTTTACCAAAAATGATTCAAAATGTCAATTGGATCGTGCCTCATGTCGAATAACCACTTTTAAAACCCTCACAGTGACCAAAATTGCCATTTTTACAGAGTTTTGCTTACTCAGAAGCTTCAATTTTGACCAATTTCAGGCACAGAAATGACTTTAAACACACTTATTTTAGTTGAAAAAGTAATAATTCACATCCAACAGTAATTTGCAGTCAAAAGATTAAATGTTAAAATTTCATCAGAATTGACCATTTTGGGAACGTTCGACAGCTCCGCGGTCATCGTTTTTCGTCCGAAAATTGATTTTTTGGACTTTACCAAAAATGATTCAAAATGTCAATTGGATCGTGCCTCATGTTGAATAACCACTTTTAAACCCTCATAGTGACCAAAATTGCCATTTTTACAGAGTTTTGCTTACTCAGAAGCTTCAATTTTGACCAATTTCAGGCAGAGAAATGACTTTAAACACACTTATTTTAGTTGAAAAGGTAATAATTCACATCCAACAGTAATTTGCAGTCAAAAGATTAAATGTTAAAATTTCATCAGAATTGACCATTTTGGGAACGTTCGACAGCTCCGCGGTCATCGTTTTTTGTCCGAAAATTGATTTTTTGGACTTTACCAAAAATGATTCAAAATGTCAATTGGATCGTGCCTCATGTTGAATAACCACTTTTTAAACCCTCACAGTGACCAAAATTGCCATTTTTACAGAGTTTTGCTTACTCAGAAGCTTTCATTTTGACCAATTTCAGGCACAGAAATGACTTTAAACACACTTATTTTAGTTGAAAAAGTAATAATTCACATCCAACAGTAATTTGCAGTCAAAAGATTAAATGTTAAAATTTCATCAGAATTGACCATTTTGGGAACGTTCGACAGCTCCTCGGTCATCGTTTTTCATCCGAAAATGGATTTTTTGGACTTTACCAAAAATGATTCAAAATGTCAATTGGATCGTGCCTCATGTTGAATAACCACTTTTTAAACCCTCACAGTGACCAAAATTGCCATTTTTACAGAGTTTTGCTTACTCAGAAGCTTCAATTTTGACCAATTTCAGGCACAGAAATGACTTTAAACACACTTATTTTAGTTGAAAAGGTAATAATTCACATCCAACAGTAATTTGCAGTCAAAAGATTAAACGTTAAAATTTCATCAGAATTGACCATTTTGGGAACGTTCGACAGCTCCGCGGTCATCGTTTTTTGTCCGAAAATTGATTTTTTGGACTTTACCAAAAATGATTCAAAATGTCAATTGGATCGTGCCTCATGTTGAATAACCACTTTTTAAACCCTCACAGTGACCAAAATTGCCATTTTTACAGAGTTTTGCTTACTCAGAAGCTTCAATTTTGACCAATTTCAGGCAGAGAAATGACTTTAAACACACTTATTTTAGTTAAAAAAGTAATAATTCACATCCAACAGTAATTTGCAGTTAAAAGATTAAATGTTAAAATTTCATCAGAATTGACCATTTTGGGAACGTTCGACAGCTCCGCGGTCATCGTTTTTCGTCCGAAAATTGATTTTTTGGACTTTACCAAAAATGATTCAAAATGTCAATTGGATCGTGCCTCATGTTGAATAACCACTTATTAAACCCTCACAGTGACCAAAATTGCCATTTTTACAGAGTTTTGCTTACTCAGAAGCTTCAATTTTGACCAATTTCAGGCACAGAAATGACTTTAAACACACTTATTTTAGTTGAAAAGGTAATAATTCACATCCAACAGTAATTTGCAGTCAAAAGATTAAATGTTAAAATTTCATCAGAATTGACCATTTTGGGAACGTTCGACAGCTCCGTGGTCATCGTTTTTTGTCCGAAAATTGATTTTTTGGACTTTACCAAAAATGATTCAAAATGTCAATTGGATCGTGCCTCATGTTGAATAACCACTTTTAAAACCCTCACAGTGACCAAAATTGCCATTTTTACAGAGTTTTCCTTACTCTGAAGCTTCAATTTTGACCAATTTCAGGCAGAGAAATGACTTTAAACACACTTATTTTAGTTGAAAAGGTAATAATTCACATCCAACAGTAATTTGCAGTCAAAAGATTAAATGTTAAAATTTCATCAGAATTGACCATTTTGGGAACGTTCGACAGCTCCGCGGTCATCGTTTTTTGTCCGAAAATTGATTTTTTGGACTTTACCAAAAATGATTTAAAATGTCAATTGGATCGTGCCTCATGTTGAATAACCACTTTTTAAACCCTCACAGTGACCAAAATTGCCATTTTTTACAGAGTTTTGCTTACTCAGAAGCTTCAATTTTGACCAATTTCAGGCACAGAAATGACTTTAAACACACTTATTTTAGTTGAAAAAGTAATAATTCACATCCAACAGTAATTATGCAGTCAAAAGATTAAATGTTAAAATTTCATCAGAATTGACCATTTTGGGAACGTTCGACAGCTCCGCGGTCATCGTTTTTCATCCGAAAATGGATTTTTTGGACTTTACCAAAAATGATTCAAAATGTCAATTGGATCGTGGCTCATGTTGAATAACCACTTTTTAAACCCTCACAGTGACCAAAATTGCCATTTTTACAGAGTTTTGCTTACTCAGAAGCTTCAATTTTGACCAATTTCAGGCAGAGAAATGACTTTAAACACACTTATTTTAGTTGAAAAGGTAATAATTCACACCCAACAGTAATTTGCAGTCAAAAGATTAAATGTTAAAATTTCATCAGAATTGACCATTTTGGGAACGTTCGACAGCTCCGCGGTCATCGTTTTTCGTCCGAAAATTGATTTTTTGAACGTTACCAAAAATGATTCAAAATGTCAATTGGATCGTGCCTCATGTTGAATAACCACTTTTTAAACCCTCACAGTGACCAAAATTGCCATTTTTACAGAGTTTTGCTTACTCAGAAGCTTCAATTTTGACCAATTTCAGGCAGAGAAATTACTTTAAACACACTTATTTTAGTTAAAAAAGTAATAATTCACATCCAACAGTAATTTGCAGTCAAAAGATTAAATGTTAAAATTTCATCAGAATTGACCATTTTGGGAACGTTCGACAGCTCCGCGGTCATCGTTTTCCGTCCGAAAATTGATTTTTTGGACTTTACCAAAAATGATTCAAAATGTCAATTGGATCGTGCCTCATGTTGAATAACCACTTTTTAAACCCTCACAGTGACCAAAATTGCCATTTTTACAGAGTTTTGCTTACTCAGAAGCTTTCATTTTGACCAATTTCAGGCACAGAAATGACTTTAAACACACTTATTTTAGTTGAAAAAGTAATAATTCACATCCAACAGTAATTTGCAGTCAAAAGATTAAATGTTAAAATTTCATCAGAATTGACCATTTTGGGAACGTTCGACAGCTCCTCGGTCATCGTTTTTCATCCGAAAATGGATTTTTTGGACTTTACCAAAAATGATTCAAAATGTCAATTGGATCGTGCCTCATGTTGAATAACCACTTTTTAAACCCTCACAGTGACCAAAATTGCCATTTTTACAGAGTTTTGCTTACTCAGAAGCTTCAATTTTGACCAATTTCAGGCACAGAAATGACTTTAAACACACTTATTTTAGTTGAAAAGGTAATAATTCACATCCAACAGTAATTTGCAGTCAAAAGATTAAACGTTAAAATTTCATCAGAATTGACCATTTTGGGAACGTTCGACAGCTCCGCGGTCATCGTTTTTTGTCCGAAAATTGATTTTTTGGACTTTACCAAAAATGATTCAAAATGTCAATTGGATCGTGCCTCATGTTGAATAACCACTTTTTAAACCATCACAGTGACCAAAATTGCCATTTTTACAGAGTTTTGTTTACTCAGAAGCTTCAATTTTGACCAATTTCAGGCAGAGAAATGACTTTAAACACACTTATTTTAGTTAAAAAAGTAATAATTCACACCCAACAGTAATTTGCAGTTAAAAGATTAAATGTTAAAATTTCATCAGAATTGACCATTTTGGGAACGTTCGACAGCTCCGCGGTCATCGTTTTTCGTCCGAAAATTGATTTTTTGGACTTTACCAAAAATGATTCCAAATGTCAATTGGATCGTGCCTCATGTTGAATAACCACTTTTTAAACCCTCACAGTGACCAAAATTGCCATTTTTACAGAGTTTTGCTTACTCAGAAGCTTCAATTTTGACCAATTTCAGGCACAGAAATGACTTTAAACACACTTATTTTAGTTGAAAAAGTAATAATTCACATCCAACAGTAATTTGCAGTCAAAAGATTAAATGTTAAAATTTCATCAGAATTGACCATTTTGGGAACGTTCGACAGCTCCGCGGTCATCGTTTTTCGTCCGAAAATTGATTTTTTGGACTTTACCAAAAATGATTCAAAATGTCAATTGGATCGTGCCTCATGTTGAATAACCACTTTTTAAACCCTCACAGTGACCAAAATTGCCATTTTTACAGAGTTTTGCTTACTCAGAAGCTTCAATTTTGACCAATTTCAGGCAGAGAAATGACTTTAAACACACTTATTTTAGTTGAAAAGGTAATAATTCACATCCAACAGTAATTTGCAGTCAAAAGATTAAACGTTAAAATTTCATCAGAATTGACCATTTTGGGAACGTTCGACAGCTCCGCGGTCATCGTTTTTTGTCCGAAAATTGATTTTTTGGACTTTACCAAAAATGATTCAAAATGTCAATTGGATCGTGCCTCATGTTGAATAACCACTTTTTAAACCATCACAGTGACCAAAATTTCCATTTTTACAGAGTTTTGTTTACTCAGAAGCTTCAATTTTGACCAATTTCAGGCAGAGAAATGACTTTAAACACACTTATTTTAGTTAAAAAAGTAATAATTCACACCCAACAGTAATTTGCAGTTAAAAGATTAAATGTTAAAATTTCATCAGAATTGACCATTTTGGGAACGTTCGACAGCTCCGCGGTCATCGTTTTTCGTCCGAAAATTGATTTTTTGGACTTTACCAAAAATGATTCAAAATGTCAATTGGATCGTGCCTCATGTTGAATAACCACTTTTTAAACCCTCACAGTGACCAAAATTGCCATTTTTACAGAGTTTTGCTTACTCAGAAGCTTCAATTTTGACCAATTTCAGGCACAGAAATGACTTTAAACACACTTATTTTAGTTGAAAAAGTAATAATTCACATCCAACAGTAATTTGCAGTCAAAAGATTAAATGTTAAAATTTCATCAGAATTGACCATTTTGGGAACGTTCGACAGCTCCGCGGTCATCGTTTTTCGTCCGAAAATTGATTTTTGGGACTTTACCAAAAATGATTCAAAATGTCAATTGGATCGTGCCTCATGTTGAATAACCACTTTTTAAACCCTCACAGTGACCAAAATTGCCATTTTTACAGAGTTTTGCTTACTCAGAAGCTTCAATTTTGACCAATTTCAGGCAGAGAAATGACTTTAAACACACTTATTTTAGTTGAAAAGGTAATAATTCACATCCAACAGTAATTTGCAGTCAAAAGATTAAATGTTAAAATTTCATCAGAATTGACCATTTTGGGAACGTTCGACAGCTCCGCGGTCATCGTTTTTTGTCCGAAAATTGATTTTTTGGACTTTACCAAAAATGATTCAAAATGTCAATTGGATCGTGCCTCATGTTGAATAACCACTTTTTAAACCCTCACAGTGACCAAAATTGCCATTTTTACAGAGTTTTGCTTACTCAGAAGCTTCAATTTTGACCAATTTCAGGCAGAGAAATGACTTTAAACACACTTATTTTAGTTAAAAAAGTAATAATTCACATCCAACAGTAATTTGCAGTCAAAAGATTAAACGTTAAAATTTCATCAGAATTGACCATTTTGGGAACGTTCGACAGCTCCGCGGTCATCGTTTTTTGTCAGAAAATTGATTTTTTGGACTTTACCAAAAATGATTCAAAATGTCAATTGGATCGTGCCTCATGTTGAATAACCACTTTTTAAACCCTCACAGTGACCAAAATTGCCATTTTTACAGAGTTTTGCTTACTCAGAAGCTTCAATTTTGACCAATTTCAGGCACAGAAATGACTTTAAACACACTTATTTTAGTTGAAAAGGTAATAATTCACATCCAACAGTAATTTGCAGTCAAAAGATTAAATGTTAAAATTTCATCAGAATTGACCATTTTGGGAACGTTCGACAGCTCCGCGGTCATCGTTTTTTGTCCGAAAATTGATTTTTTGGACTTTACCAAAAATGATTCAAAATGTCAATTGGATCGTGCCTCATGTTGAATAACCACTTTTTAAACCCTCACAGTGACCAAAATTGCCATTTTTACAGAGTTTTGCTTACTCAGAAGCTTCAATTTTGACCAAATTCAGGCAGAGAAATTACTTTAAACACACTTATTTTAGTTAAAAAAGTAATAATTCACATCCAACATTAATTTGCAGTCAAAAGATTAAATGTTAAAATTTCATCAGAATTGACCATTTTGGGACGTTCGACAGCTCCGCGGTCATCGTTTTCCGTCCGAAAATTGATTTTTTGGACTTTACCAAAAATGATTCAAAATGTCAATTGGATCGTGCCTCATGTTGAATAACCACTTTTTAAACCCTCACAGTGACCAAAATTGCCATTTTTACAGAGTTTTGCTTACTCAGAAGCTTTCATTTTGACCAATTTCAGGCACAGAAATGACTTTAAACACACTTATTTTAGTTGAAAAAGTAATAATTCACATCCAACAGTAATTTGCAGTCAAAAGATTAAATGTTAAAATTTCATCAGAATTGACCATTTTGGGAACGTTCGACAGCTCCGCGGTCATCGTTTTTCATCCGAAAATGGATTTTTTGGACTTTACCAAAAATGATTCAAAATGTCAATTGGATCGTGCCTCATGTTGAATAACCACTTTTTAAACCCTCACAGTGACCAAAATTGCCATTTTTACAGAGTTTTGCTTACTCAGAAGCTTCAATTTTGACCAATTTCAGGCAGAGAAATGACTTTAAACACACTTATTTTAGTTGAAAAGGTAATAATTCACATCCAACAGTAATTTGCAGTCAAAAGATTAAATGTTAAAATTTCATCAGAATTGACCATTTTGGGAACGTTCGACAGCTCCGCGGTCATCGTTTTTCGTCCGAAAATTGATTTTTTGAACGTTACCAAAAATGATTCAAAATGTCAATTGGATCGTGCCTCATGTTGAATAACCACTTTTTAAACCCTCACAGTGACCAAAATTGCCATTTTTACAGAGTTTTGCTTACTCAGAAGCTTCAATTTTGACCAATTTCAGGCACAGAAATGACTTTAAACACACTTATTTTAGTTGAAAAAGTAATAATTCACATCCAACAGTAATTATGCAGTCAAAAGATTAAATGTTAAAATTTCATCAGAATTGACCATTTTGGGAACATTCGACAGCTCCGCGGTCATCGTTTTTTGTCCGAAAATTGATTTTTTGGACTTTACCAAAAATGATTCAAAATGTCAATTGGATCGTGCCTCATGTTGAATAACCACTTTTTAAACCCTCACAGTGACCAAAATTGCCATTTTTTACAGAGTTTTGCTTACTCAGAAGCTTCAATTTTGACCAATTTCAGGCACAGAAATGACTTTAAACACACTTATTTTAGTTGAAAAAGTAATAATTCACATCCAACAGTAATTATGCAGTCAAAAGATTAAATGTTAAAATTTCATCAGAATTTACCATTTTGGGAACATTCGACAGCTCCGCGGTCATCGTTTTTTGTCCGAAAATTGATTTTTTGGACTTTACCAAAAATGATTCAAAATGTCAATTGGATCGTGCCTCATGTTGAATAACCACTTTTAAAACCCTCACAGTGACCAAAATTGCCATTTTTACAGAGTTTTCCTTACTCTGAAGCTTCAATTTTGACCAATTTCAGGCAGAGAAATGACTTTAAACACACTTATTTTAGTTGAAAAGGTAATAATTCACATCCAACAGTAATTTGCAGTCAAAAGATTAAATGTTAAAATTTCATCAGAATTGACCATTTTGGGAACGTTCGACAGCTCCGCGGTCATCGTTTTTTGTCCGAAAATTGATTTTTTGGACTTTACCAAAAATGATTCAAAATGTCAATTGGATCGTGCCTCATGTTGAATAACCACTTTTTAAACCCTCACAGTGACCAAAATTGCCATTTTTACAGAGTTTTGCTTACTCAGAAGCTTCAATTTTGACCAATTTCAGGCAGAGAAATTACTTTAAACACACTTATTTTAGTTAAAAAAGTAATAATTCACATCCAACAGTAATTTGCAGTCAAAAGATTAAATGTTAAAATTTCATCAGAATTGACCATTTTGGGAACGTTCGACAGCTCCGCGGTCATCGTTTTTCATCTGAAAATGGATTTTTTGGACTTTACCAAAAATGATTCAAAATGTCAATTGGATCGTGCCTCATGTTGAATAACCACTTTTTAAACCCTCACAGTGACCAAAATTGCCATTTTTACAGAGTTTTGCTTACTCAGAAGCTTCAATTTTGACCAATTTCAGGCAGAGAAATGACTTTAAACACACTTATTTTAGTTGAAAAGGTAATAATTCACATCCAACAGTAATTTGCAGTCAAAAGATTAAATGTTAAAATTTCATCAGAATTGACCATTTTGGGAACGTTCGACAGCTCCTCGGTCATCGTTTTTCATCCGAAAATGGATTTTTTGGACTTTACCAAAAATGATTCAAAATGTCAATTGGATCGTGCCTCATGTTGAATAACCACTTTTTAAACCCTCACAGTGACCAAAATTGCCATTTTTACAGAGTTTTGCTTACTCAGAAGCTTCAATTTTGACCAATTTCAGGCACAGAAATGACTTTAAACACACTTATTTTAGTTGAAAAGGTAATAATTCACATCCAACAGTAATTTGCAGTCAAAAGATTAAACGTTAAAATTTCATCAGAATTGACCATTTTGGGAACGTTCGACAGCTCCGCGGTCATCGTTTTTTGTCCGAAAATTGATTTTTTGGACTTTACCAAAAATGATTCAAAATGTCAATTGGATCGTGCCTCATGTTGAATAACCACTTTTTAAACCCTCACAGTGACCAAAATTGCCATTTTTACAGAGTTTTGCTTACTCAGAAGCTTCAATTTTGACCAATTTCAGGCAGAGAAATGACTTTAAACACACTTATTTTAGTTAAAAAAGTAATAATTCACATCCAACAGTAATTTGCAGTTAAAAGATTAAATGTTAAAATTTCATCAGAATTGACCATTTTGGGAACGTTCGACAGCTCCGCGGTCATCGTTTTTCGTCCGAAAATTGATTTTTTGGACTTTACCAAAAATGATTCAAAATGTCAATTGGATCGTGCCTCATGTTGAATAACCACTTATTAAACCCTCACAGTGACCAAAATTGCCATTTTTACAGAGTTTTGCTTACTCAGAAGCTTCAATTTTGACCAATTTCAGGCACAGAAATGACTTTAAACACACTTATTTTAGTTGAAAAGGTAATAATTCACATCCAACAGTAATTTGCAGTCAAAAGATTAAATGTTAAAATTTCATCAGAATTGACCATTTTGGGAACGTTCGACAGCTCCGTGGTCATCGTTTTTTGTCCGAAAATTGATTTTTTGGACTTTACCAAAAATGATTCAAAATGTCAATTGGATCGTGCCTCATGTTGAATAACCACTTTTTAAACCCTCACAGTGACCAAAATTGCCATTTTTACAGAGTTTTGCTTACTCAGAAGCTTCAATTTTGACCAATTTCAGGCAGAGAAATTACTTTAAACACACTTATTTTAGTTAAAAAAGTAATAATTCACATCCAACAGTAATTTGCAGTCAAAAGATTAAATGTTAAAATTTCATCAGAATAGACCATTTTGGGAACATTCGACAGCTCCGCGGTCATCGTTTTTTGTCCGAAAATTGATTTTTTGGACTTTACCAAAAATGATTCAAAATGTCAATTGGATCGTGCCTCATGTTGAATAACCACTTTTAAAACCCTCACAGTGACCAAAATTGCCATTTTTACAGAGTTTTCCTTACTCTGAAGCTTCAATTTTGACCAATTTCAGGCAGAGAAATGACTTTAAACACACTTATTTTAGTTGAAAAGGTAATAATTCACATCCAACAGTAATTTGCAGTCAAAAGATTAAATGTTAAAATTTCATCAGAATTGACCATTTTGGGAACGTTCGACAGCTCCGCGGTCATCGTTTTTTGTCCGAAAATTGATTTTTTGGACTTTACCAAAAATGATTCAAAATGTCAATTGGATCGTGCCTCATGTTGAATAACCACTTTTTAAACCCTCACAGTGACCAAAATTGCCATTTTTACAGAGTTTTGCTTACTCAGAAGCTTCAATTTTGACCAATTTCAGGCACAGAAATGACTTTACACACTTATTTTAGTTGAAAAAGTAATAATTCACATCCAACAGTAATTTGCAGTCAAAAGATTAAATGTTAAAATTTCATCAGAATTGACCATTTTGGGAACGTTCGACAGCTCCGCGGTCATCGTTTTTTGTCCGAAAATTGATTTTTTGGACTTTACCAAAAATGATTTAAAATGTCAATTGGATCGTGCCTCATGTTGAATAACCACTTTTTAAACCCTCACAGTGACCAAAATTGCCATTTTTTACAGAGTTTTGCTTACTCAGAAGCTTCAATTTTGACCAATTTCAGGCACAGAAATGACTTTAAACACACTTATTTTAGTTGAAAAAGTAATAATTCACATCCAACAGTAATTATGCAGTCAAAAGATTAAATGTTAAAATTTCATCAGAATTGACCATTTTGGGAACGTTCGACAGCTCCGCGGTCATCGTTTTTTGTCCGAAAATTGATTTTTTGGACTTTACCAAAAATGATTCAAAATGTCAATTGGGTCGTGCCTCATGTTGAATAACCACTTTTAAAACCCTCACAGTGACCAAAATTGCCATTTTTACAGAGTTTTCCTTACTCTGAAGCTTCAATTTTGACCAATTTCAGGCAGAGAAATGACTTTAAACACACTTATTTTAGTTGAAAAGGTAATAATTCACATCCAACAGTAATTTGCAGTCAAAAGATTAAATGTTAAAATTTCATCAGAATTGACCATTTTGGGAACGTTCGACAGCTCCGCGGTCATTGTTTTTTGTCCGAAAATTGATTTTTTGGACTTTACCAAAAATGATTCAAAATGTCAATTGGATCGTGCCTCATGTTGAATAACTTTTTAAACCCTCACAGTGACCAAAATTGCCATTTTTACAGAGTTTTGCTTACTCAGAAGCTTCAATTTTGACCAATTTCAGGCAGAGAAATTACTTTAAACACACTTATTTTAGTTAAAAAAGTAATAATTCACATCCAACAGTAATTTGCAGTCAAAAGATTAAATGTTAAAATTTCATCAGAATTGACCATTTTGGGAACGTTCGACAGCTCCGCGGTCATCGTTTTCCGTCCGAAAATTGATTTTTTGGACTTTACCAAAAATGATTCAAAATGTCAATTGGA
This sequence comes from Lissotriton helveticus, assembly GCF_964261635.1. Lineage (NCBI taxonomy): Eukaryota > Metazoa > Chordata > Amphibia > Caudata > Salamandridae > Lissotriton > Lissotriton helveticus. Next base: position 372,725 of record NW_027611882.1, on the reverse strand, counting down.
TCGTGCCTCATGTTGAATAACCACTTTTTAAACCCTCACAGTGACCAAAATTGCCATTTTTACAGAGTTTTGCTTACTCAGAAGCTTTCATTTTGACCAATTTCAGGCACAGAAATGACTTAAACACACTTATTTTAGTTGAAAAAGTAATAATTCACATCCAACAGTAATTTGCAGTCAAAAGATTAAATGTTAAAATTTCATCAGAATTGACCATTTTGGGAACGTTCGACAGCTCCGCGGTCATCGTTTTTCATCCGAAAATGGATTTTTTGGACTTTACCAAAAATGATTCAAAATGTCAATTGGATCGTGGCTCATGTTGAATAACCACTTTTTAAACCCTCACAGTGACCAAAATTGCCATTTTTACAGAGTTTTGCTTACTCAGAAGCTTCAATTTTGACCAATTTCAGGCAGAGAAATGACTTTAAACACACTTATTTTAGTTGAAAAGGTAATAATTCACACCCAACAGTAATTTGCAGTCAAAAGATTAAATGTTAAAATTTCATCAGAATTGACCATTTTGGGAACGTTCGACAGCTCCGCGGTCATCGTTTTTCGTCCGAAAATTGATTTTTTGAACGTTACCAAAAATGATTCAAAATGTCAATTGGATCGTGCCTCATGTCGAATAACCACTTTTAAAACCCTCACAGTGACCAAAATTGCCATTTTTACAGAGTTTTGCTTACTCAGAAGCTTCAATTTTGACCAATTTCAGGCACAGAAATGACTTTAAACACACTTATTTTAGTTGAAAAGGTAATAATTCACATCCAACAGTAATTTGCAGTCAAAAGATTAAATGTTAAAATTTCATCAGAATTGACCATTTTGGGAACGTTCGACAGCTCCGTGGTCATCGTTTTTTGTCCGAAAATTGATTTTTTGGACTTTACCAAAAATGATTCAAAATGTCAATTGGATCGTGCCTCATGTTGAATAACCACTTTTTAAACCCTCACAGTGACCAAAATTGCCATTTTTACAGAGTTTTGCTTACTCAGAAGCTTCAATTTTGACCAATTTCAGGCAGAGAAATTACTTTAAACACACTTATTTTAGTTAAAAAAGTAATAATTCACATCCAACAGTAATTTGCAGTCAAAAGATTAAATGTTAAAATTTCATCAGAATAGACCATTTTGGGAACATTCGACAGCTCCGCGGTCATCGTTTTTTGTCCGAAAATTGATTTTTTGGACTTTACCAAAAATGATTCAAAATGTCAATTGGATCGTGCCTCATGTTGAATAACCACTTTTAAAACCCTCACAGTGACCAAAATTGCCATTTTTACAGAGTTTTCCTTACTCTGAAGCTTCAATTTTGACCAATTTCAGGCAGAGAAATGACTTTAAACACACTTATTTTAGTTGAAAAGGTAATAATTCACATCCAACAGTAATTTGCAGTCAAAAGATTAAATGTTAAAATTTCATCAGAATTGACCATTTTGGGAACGTTCGACAGCTCCGCGGTCATCGTTTTTTGTCCGAAAATTGATTTTTTGGACTTTACCAAAAATGATTCAAAATGTCAATTGGATCGTGCCTCATGTTGAATAACCACTTTTTAAACCCTCACAGTGACCAAAATTGCCATTTTTACAGAGTTTTGCTTACTCAGAAGCTTCAATTTTGACCAATTTCAGGCACAGAAATGACTTTACACACTTATTTTAGTTGAAAAAGTAATAATTCACATCCAACAGTAATTTGCAGTCAAAAGATTAAATGTTAAAATTTCATCAGAATTGACCATTTTGGGAACGTTCGACAGCTCCGCGGTCATCGTTTTTTGTCCGAAAATTGATTTTTTGGACTTTACCAAAAATGATTTAAAATGTCAATTGGATCGTGCCTCATGTTGAATAACCACTTTTTAAACCCTCACAGTGACCAAAATTGCCATTTTTTACAGAGTTTTGCTTACTCAGAAGCTTCAATTTTGACCAATTTCAGGCACAGAAATGACTTTAAACACACTTATTTTAGTTGAAAAAGTAATAATTCACATCCAACAGTAATTATGCAGTCAAAAGATTAAATGTTAAAATTTCATCAGAATTGACCATTTTGGGAACGTTCGACAGCTCCGCGGTCATCGTTTTTTGTCCGAAAATTGATTTTTTGGACTTTACCAAAAATGATTCAAAATGTCAATTGGGTCGTGCCTCATGTTGAATAACCACTTTTAAAACCCTCACAGTGACCAAAATTGCCATTTTTACAGAGTTTTCCTTACTCTGAAGCTTCAATTTTGACCAATTTCAGGCAGAGAAATGACTTTAAACACACTTATTTTAGTTGAAAAGGTAATAATTCACATCCAACAGTAATTTGCAGTCAAAAGATTAAATGTTAAAATTTCATCAGAATTGACCATTTTGGGAACGTTCGACAGCTCCGCGGTCATTGTTTTTTGTCCGAAAATTGATTTTTTGGACTTTACCAAAAATGATTCAAAATGTCAATTGGATCGTGCCTCATGTTGAATAACTTTTTAAACCCTCACAGTGACCAAAATTGCCATTTTTACAGAGTTTTGCTTACTCAGAAGCTTCAATTTTGACCAATTTCAGGCAGAGAAATTACTTTAAACACACTTATTTTAGTTAAAAAAGTAATAATTCACATCCAACAGTAATTTGCAGTCAAAAGATTAAATGTTAAAATTTCATCAGAATTGACCATTTTGGGAACGTTCGACAGCTCCGCGGTCATCGTTTTCCGTCCGAAAATTGATTTTTTGGACTTTACCAAAAATGATTCAAAATGTCAATTGGATCGTGCCTCATGTTGAATAACCACTTTTTAAACCCTCACAGTGACCAAAATTGCCATTTTTACAGAGTTTTGCTTACTCAGAAGCTTTCATTTTGACCAATTTCAGGCACAGAAATGACTTAAACACACTTATTTTAGTTGAAAAAGTAATAATTCACATCCAACAGTAATTTGCAGTCAAAAGATTAAATGTTAAAATTTCATCAGAATTGACCATTTTGGGAACGTTCGACAGCTCCGCGGTCATCGTTTTTCATCCGAAAATGGATTTTTTGGACTTTACCAAAAATGATTCAAAATGTCAATTGGATCGTGGCTCATGTTGAATAACCACTTTTTAAACCCTCACAGTGACCAAAATTGCCATTTTTACAGAGTTTTGCTTACTCAGAAGCTTCAATTTTGACCAATTTCAGGCAGAGAAATGACTTTAAACACACTTATTTTAGTTGAAAAGGTAATAATTCACACCCAACAGTAATTTGCAGTCAAAAGATTAAATGTTAAAATTTCATCAGAATTGACCATTTTGGGAACGTTCGACAGCTCCGCGGTCATCGTTTTTCGTCCGAAAATTGATTTTTTGAACGTTACCAAAAATGATTCAAAATGTCAATTGGATCGTGCCTCATGTTGAATAACCACTTTTTAAACCCTCACAGTGACCAAAATTGCCATTTTTACAGAGTTTTGCTTACTCAGAAGCTTCAATTTTGACCAATTTCAGGCAGAGAAATTACTTTAAACACACTTATTTTAGTTAAAAAAGTAATAATTCACATCCAACAGTAATTTGCAGTCAAAAGATTAAATGTTAAAATTTCATCAGAATTGACCATTTTGGGAACGTTCGACAGCTCCGCGGTCATCGTTTTCCGTCCGAAAATTGATTTTTTGGACTTTACCAAAAATGATTCAAAATGTCAATTGGATCGTGCCTCATGTTGAATAACCACTTTTTAAACCCTCACAGTGACCAAAATTGCCATTTTTACAGAGTTTTGCTTACTCAGAAGCTTCAATTTTGACCAATTTCAGGCACAGAAATGACTTTAAACACACTTATTTTAGTTGAAAAGGTAATAATTCACATCCAACAGTAATTTGCAGTCAAAAGATTAAACGTTAAAATTTCATCAGAATTGACCATTTTGGGAACGTTCGACAGCTCCGCGGTCATCGTTTTTTGTCCGAAAATTGATTTTTTGGACTTTACCAAAAATGATTCAAAATGTCAATTGGATCGTGCCTCATGTTGAATAACCACTTTTTAAACCATCACAGTGACCAAAATTGCCATTTTTACAGAGTTTTGTTTACTCAGAAGCTTCAATTTTGACCAATTTCAGGCAGAGAAATGACTTTAAACACACTTATTTTAGTTAAAAAAGTAATAATTCACACCCAACAGTAATTTGCAGTTAAAAGATTAAATGTTAAAATTTCATCAGAATTGACCATTTTGGGAACGTTCGACAGCTCCGCGGTCATCGTTTTTCGTCCGAAAATTGATTTTTTGGACTTTACCAAAAATGATTCAAAATGTCAATTGGATCGTGCCTCATGTTGAATAACCACTTTTTAAACCCTCACAGTGACCAAAATTGCCATTTTTACAGAGTTTTGCTTACTCAGAAGCTTCAATTTTGACCAATTTCAGGCACAGAAATGACTTTAAACACACTTATTTTAGTTGAAAAAGTAATAATTCACATCCAACAGTAATTTGCAGTCAAAAGATTAAATGTTAAAATTTCATCAGAATTGACCATTTTGGGAACGTTCGACAGCTCCGCGGTCATCGTTTTTCGTCCGAAAATTGATTTTTTGGACTTTACCAAAAATGATTCAAAATGTCAATTGGATCGTGCCTCATGTTGAATAACCACTTTTTAAACCCTCACAGTGACCAAAATTGCCATTTTTACAGAGTTTTGCTTACTCAGAAGCTTCAATTTTGACCAATTTCAGGCAGAGAAATGACTTTAAACACACTTATTTTAGTTGAAAAGGTAATAATTCACATCCAACAGTAATTTGCAGTCAAAAGATTAAACGTTAAAATTTCATCAGAATTGACCATTTTGGGAACGTTCGACAGCTCCGCGGTCATCGTTTTTTGTCCGAAAATTGATTTTTTGGACTTTACCAAAAATGATTCAAAATGTCAATTGGATCGTGCCTCATGTTGAATAACCACTTTTTAAACCATCACAGTGACCAAAATTTCCATTTTTACAGAGTTTTGTTTACTCAGAAGCTTCAATTTTGACCAATTTCAGGCAGAGAAATGACTTTAAACACACTTATTTTAGTTAAAAAAGTAATAATTCACACCCAACAGTAATTTGCAGTTAAAAGATTAAATGTTAAAATTTCATCAGAATTGACCATTTTGGGAACGTTCGACAGCTCCGCGGTCATCGTTTTTCGTCCGAAAATTGATTTTTTGGACTTTACCAAAAATGATTCAAAATGTCAATTGGATCGTGCCTCATGTTGAATAACCACTTTTTAAACCCTCACAGTGACCAAAATTGCCATTTTTACAGAGTTTTGCTTACTCAGAAGCTTCAATTTTGACCAATTTCAGGCACAGAAATGACTTTAAACACACTTATTTTAGTTGAAAAAGTAATAATTCACATCCAACAGTAATTTGCAGTCAAAAGATTAAATGTTAAAATTTCATCAGAATTGACCATTTTGGGAACGTTCGACAGCTCCGCGGTCATCGTTTTTCGTCCGAAAATTGATTTTTTGGACTTTACCAAAAATGATTCAAAATGTCAATTGGATCGTGCCTCATGTTGAATAACCACTTTTTAAACCCTCACAGTGACCAAAATTGCCATTTTTACAGAGTTTTGCTTACTCAGAAGCTTCAATTTTGACCAATTTCAGGCAGAGAAATGACTTTAAACACACTTATTTTAGTTGAAAAGGTAATAATTCACATCCAACAGTAATTTGCAGTCAAAAGATTAAATGTTAAAATTTCATCAGAATTGACCATTTTGGGAACGTTCGACAGCTCCGCGGTCATCGTTTTTTGTCCGAAAATTGATTTTTTGGACTTTACCAAAAATGATTCAAAATGTCAATTGGATCGTGCCTCATGTTGAATAACCACTTTTTAAACCCTCACAGTGACCAAAATTGCCATTTTTACAGAGTTTTGCTTACTCAGAAGCTTCAATTTTGACCAATTTCAGGCAGAGAAATGACTTTAAACACACTTATTTTAGTTAAAAAAGTAATAATTCACATCCAACAGTAATTTGCAGTCAAAAGATTAAACGTTAAAATTTCATCAGAATTGACCATTTTGGGAACGTTCGACAGCTCCGCGGTCATCGTTTTTTGTCCGAAAATTGATTTTTTGGACTTTACCAAAAATGATTCAAAATGTCAATTGGATCGTGCCTCATGTTGAATAACCACTTTTTAAACCCTCACAGTGACCAAAATTGCCATTTTTACAGAGTTTTGCTTACTCAGAAGCTTCAATTTTGACCAATTTCAGGCAGAGAAATGACTTTAAACACACTTATTTTAGTTAAAAAAGTAATAATTCACATCCAACAGTAATTTGCAGTTAAAAGATTAAATGTTAAAATTTCATCAGAATTGACCATTTTGGGAACGTTCGACAGCTCCGCGGTCATCGTTTTTCGTCCGAAAATTGATTTTTTGGACTTTACCAAAAATGATTCAAAATGTCAATTGGATCGTGCCTCATGTTGAATAACCACTTATTAAACCCTCACAGTGACCAAAATTGCCATTTTTACAGAGTTTTGCTTACTCAGAAGCTTCAATTTTGACCAATTTCAGGCACAGAAATGACTTTAAACACACTTATTTTAGTTGAAAAGGTAATAATTCACATCCAACAGTAATTTGCAGTCAAAAGATTAAATGTTAAAATTTCATCAGAATTGACCATTTTGGGAACGTTCGACAGCTCCGCGGTCATCGTTTTTTGTCCGAAAATTGATTTTTTGGACTTTACCAAAAATGATTCAAAATGTCAATTGGATCGTGCCTCATGTTGAATAACCACTTTTTAAACCCTCACAGTGACCAAAATTGCCATTTTTACAGAGTTTTGCTTACTCAGAAGCTTCAATTTTGACCAAATTCAGGCAGAGAAATTACTTTAAACACACTTATTTTAGTTAAAAAAGTAATAATTCACATCCAACATTAATTTGCAGTCAAAAGATTAAATGTTAAAATTTCATCAGAATTGACCATTTTGGGACGTTCGACAGCTCCGCGGTCATCGTTTTCCGTCCGAAAATTGATTTTTTGGACTTTACCAAAAATGATTCAAAATGTCAATTGGATCGTGCCTCATGTTGAATAACCACTTTTTAAACCCTCACAGTGACCAAAATTGCCATTTTTACAGAGTTTTGCTTACTCAGAAGCTTTCATTTTGACCAATTTCAGGCACAGAAATGACTTTAAACACACTTATTTTAGTTGAAAAAGTAATAATTCACATCCAACAGTAATTTGCAGTCAAAAGATTAAATGTTAAAATTTCATCAGAATTGACCATTTTGGGAACGTTCGACAGCTCCGCGGTCATCGTTTTTCATCCGAAAATGGATTTTTTGGACTTTACCAAAAATGATTCAAAATGTCAATTGGATCGTGCCTCATGTTGAATAACCACTTTTTAAACCCTCACAGTGACCAAAATTGCCATTTTTACAGAGTTTTGCTTACTCAGAAGCTTCAATTTTGACCAATTTCAGGCAGAGAAATGACTTTAAACACACTTATTTTAGTTGAAAAGGTAATAATTCACATCCAACAGTAATTTGCAGTCAAAAGATTAAATGTTAAAATTTCATCAGAATTGACCATTTTGGGAACGTTCGACAGCTCCGCGGTCATCGTTTTTCGTCCGAAAATTGATTTTTTGAACGTTACCAAAAATGATTCAAAATGTCAATTGGATCGTGCCTCATGTTGAATAACCACTTTTTAAACCCTCACAGTGACCAAAATTGCCATTTTTACAGAGTTTTGCTTACTCAGAAGCTTCAATTTTGACCAATTTCAGGCAGAGAAATTACTTTAAACACACTTATTTTAGTTAAAAAAGTAATAATTCACATCCAACAGTAATTTGCAGTCAAAAGATTAAATGTTAAAATTTCATCAGAATTGACCATTTTGGGAACGTTCGACAGCTCCGCGGTCATCGTTTTTTGTCCGAAAATTGATTTTTTGGACTTTACCAAAAATGATTCAAAATGTCAATTGGATCGTGCCTCATGTTGAATAACCACTTTTTAAACCCTCACAGTGACCAAAATTGCCATTTTTTACAGAGTTTTGCTTACTCAGAAGCTTCAATTTTGACCAATTTCAGGCACAGAAATGACTTTAAACACACTTATTTTAGTTGAAAAAGTAATAATTCACATCCAACAGTAATTATGCAGTCAATAGATTAAATGTTAAAATTTCATCAGAATTGACCATTTTGGGAACGTTCGACAGCTCCGCGGTCATCGTTTTTTGTCCGAAAATTGATTTTTTGGACTTTACCAAAAATGATTCAAAATGTCAATTGGATCGTGCCTCATGTTGAATAACCACTTTTTAAACCCTCACAGTGACCAAAATTGCCATTTTTTACAGAGTTTTGCTTACTCAGAAGCTTCAATTTTGACCAATTTCAGGCACAGAAATGACTTTAAACACACTTATTTTAGTTGAAAAAGTAATAATTCACATCCAACAGTAATTATGCAGTCAATAGATTAAATGTTAAAATTTCATCAGAATTGACCATTTTGGGAACATTCGACAGCTCCGCGGTCATCGTTTTTTGTCCGAAAATTGATTTTTTGGACTTTACCAAAAATGATTCAAAATGTCAATTGGATCGTGCCTCATGTTGAATAACCACTTTTAAAACCCTCACAGTGACCAAAATTGCCATTTTTACAGAGTTTTCCTTACTCTGAAGCTTCAATTTTGACCAATTTCAGGCAGAGAAATGACTTTAAACACACTTATTTTAGTTGAAAAGGTAATAATTCACATCCAACAGTAATTTGCAGTCAAAAGATTAAATGTTAAAATTTCATCAGAATTGACCATTTTGGGAACGTTCGACAGCTCCGCGGTCATCGTTTTTTGTCCGAAAATTGATTTTTTGGACTTTACCAAAAATGATTCAAAATGTCAATTGGATCGTGCCTCATGTTGAATAACCACTTTTTAAACCCTCACAGTGACCAAAATTGCCATTTTTACAGAGTTTTGCTTACTCAGAAGCTTCAATTTTGACCAATTTCAGGCAGAGAAATTACTTTAAACACACTTATTTTAGTTAAAAAAGTAATAATTCACATCCAACAGTAATTTGCAGTCAAAAGATTAAATGTTAAAATTTCATCAGAATTGACCATTTTGGGAACGTTCGACAGCTCCGCGGTCATCGTTTTTTGTCCGAAAATTGATTTTTTGGACTTTACCAAAAATGATTCAAAATGTCAATTGGATCGTGCCTCATGTTGAATAACCACTTTTTAAACCCTCACAGTGACCAAAATTGCCATTTTTACAGAGTTTTGCTTACTCAGAAGCTTCAATTTTGACCAATTTCAGGCAGAGAAATTACTTTAAACACACTTATTTTAGTTAAAAAAGTAATAATTCACATCCAACAGTAATTTGCAGTCAAAAGATTAAATGTTAAAATTTCATCAGAATTGACCATTTTGGGAACGTTCGACAGCTCCGCGGTCATCGTTTTTTGTCCGAAAATTGATTTTTTGGACTTTACCAAAAATGATTCAAAATGTCAATTGGATCGTGCCTCATGTTGAATAACCACTTTTTAAACCCTCACAGTGACCAAAATTGCCATTTTTTACAGAGTTTTGCTTACTCAGAAGCTTCAATTTTGACCAATTTCAGGCACAGAAATGACTTTAAACACACTTATTTTAGTTGAAAAAGTAATAATTCACATCCAACAGTAATTATGCAGTCAAAAGATTAAATGTTAAAATTTCATCAGAATTGACCATTTTGGGAACATTCGACAGCTCCGCGGTCATCGTTTTTTGTCCGAAAATTGATTTTTTGGACTTTACCAAAAATGATTCAAAATGTCAATTGGATCGTGCCTCATGTTGAATAACCACTTTTAAAACCCTCACAGTGACCAAAATTGCCATTTTTACAGAGTTTTCCTTACTCTGAAGCTTCAATTTTGACCAATTTCAGGCAGAGAAATGACTTTAAACACACTTATTTTAGTTGAAAAGGTAATAATTCACATCCAACAGTAATTTGCAGTCAAAAGATTAAATGTTAAAATTTCATCAGAATTGACCATTTTGGGAACGTTTGACAGCTCCGCGGTCATCGTTTTTTGTCCGAAAATTGATTTTTTGGACTTTACCAAAAATGATTCAAAATGTCAATTGGATCGTGCCTCATGTTGAATAACCACTTTTTAAACCCTCACAGTGACCAAAATTGCCATTTTTACAGAGTTTTGCTTACTCAGAAGCTTCAATTTTGACCAATTTCAGGCAGAGAAATTACTTTAAACACACTTATTTTAGTTAAAAAAGTAAAAATTCACATCCAACAGTAATTTGCAGTCAAAAGATTAAATGTTAAAATTTCATCAGAATTGACCATTTTGGGAACGTTCGACAGCTCCGCGGTCATCGTTTTTCATCTGAAAATGGATTTTTTGGACTTTACCAAAAATGATTCAAAATGTCAATTGGATCGTGCCTCATGTTGAATAACCACTTTTTAAACCCTCACAGTGACCAAAATTGCCATTTTTACAGAGTTTTGCTTACTCAGAAGCTTCAATTTTGACCAATTTCAGGCAGAGAAATGACTTTAAACACACTTATTTTAGTTGAAAAGGTAATAATTCACATCCAACAGTAATTTGCAGTCAAAAGATTAAATGTTAAAATTTCATCAGAATTGACCATTTTGGGAACGTTCGACAGCTCCGCGGTCATCGTTTTTCGTCCGAAAATTGATTTTTTGAACGTTACCAAAAAAGATTCAAAATGTCAATTGGATCGTGCCTCATGTTGAATAACCACTTTTTAAACCCTCACAGTGACCAAAATTGCCATTTTTACAGAGTTTTGCTTACTCAGAAGCTTCAATTTTGACCAATTTCAGGCAGAGAAATTACTTTAAACACACTTATTTTAGTTAAAAAAGTAATAATTCACATCCAACAGTAATTTGCAGTCAAAAGATTAAATGTTAAAATTTCATCAGAATTGACCATTTTGGGAACGTTCGACAGCTCCGCGGTCATCGTTTTTTGTCCGAAAATTGATTTTTTGGACTTTACCAAAAATGATTCAAAATGTCAATTGGATCGTGCCTCATGTTGAATAACCACTTTTTAAACCCTCACAGTGACCAAAATTGCCATTTTTTACAGAGTTTTGCTTACTCAGAAGCTTCAATTTTGACCAATTTCAGGCACAGAAATGACGTTAAACACACTTATTTTAGTTGAAAAAGTAATAATTCACATCCAACAGTAATTATGCAGTCAAAAGATTAAATGTTAAAATTTCATCAGAATTGACCATTTTGGGAACGTTCGACAGCTCCGCGGTCATCGTTTTTTGTCCGAAAATTGATTTTTTGGACTTTACCAAAAATGATTCAAAATGTCAATTGGATCGTGCCTCATGTTGAATAACCACTTTTAAAACCCTCACAGTGACCAAAATTGCCATTTTTACAGAGTTTTCCTTACTCTGAAGCTTCAATTTTGACCAATTTCAGGCAGAGAAATGACTTTAAACACACTTATTTTAGTTGAAAAGGTAATAATTCACATCCAACAGTAATTTGCAGTCAAAAGATTAAATGTTAAAATTTCATCAGAATTGACCATTTTGGGAACGTTCGACAGCTCCGCGGTCATCGTTTTTTGTCCGAAAATTGAATTTTTGGACTTTACCAAAAATGATTCAAAATGTCAATTGGATCGTGCCTCATGTTGAATAACCACTTTTTAAACCCTCACAGTGACCAAAATTGCCATTTTTACAGAGTTTTGCTTACTCAGAAGCTTCAATTTTGACCAATTTCAGGCAGAGAAATTACTTTAAACACACTTATTTTAGTTAAAAAAGTAATAATTCACATCCAACAGTAATTTGCAGTCAAAAGATTAAATGTTAAAATTTCATCAGAATTGACCATTTAGGGAACGTTCGACAGCTCCGCGGTCATCGTTTTCCGTCCGAAAATTGATTTTTTGGACTTTACCAAAAATGATTCAAAATGTCAATTGGATCGTGCCTCATGTTGAATAACCACTTTTTAAACCCTCACAGTGACCAAAATTGCAATTTTTACAGAGTTTTGCTTACTCAGAAGCTTTCATTTTGACCAATTTCAGGCACAGAAATGACTTTAAACACACTTATTTTAGTTGAAAAAGTAATAATTCACATCCAACAGTAATTTGCAGTCAAAAGATTAAATGTTAAAATTTCATCAGAATTGACCATTTTGGGAACGTTCGACAGCTCCGCGGTCATCGTTTTTCATCCGAAAATGGATTTTTTGGACTTTACCAAAAATGATTCAAAATGTCAATTGGATCGTGCCTCATGTTGAATAACCACTTTTTAAACCCTCACAGTGACCAAAATTGCCATTTTTACAGAGTTTTGCTTACTCAGAAGCTTCAATTTTGACCAATTTCAGGCAGAGAAATGACTTTAAACACACTTATTTTAGTTGAAAAGGTAATAATTCACATCCAACAGTAATTTGCAGTCAAAAGATTAAATGTTAAAATTTCATCAGAATTGACCATTTTGGGAACGTTCGACAGCTCCGCGGTCATCGTTTTTCGTCCGAAAATTGATTTTTTGAACGTTACCAAAAATGATTCAAAATGTCAATTGGATCGTGCCTCATGTTGAATAACCACTTTTTAAACCCTCACAGTGACCAAAATTGCCATTTTTTACAGAGTTTTGCTTACTCAGAAGCTTCAATTTTGACCAATTTCAGGCACAGAAATGACTTTAAACACACTTATTTTAGTTGAAAAAGTAATAATTCACATCCAACAGTAATTATGCAGTCAATAGATTAAATGTTAAAATTTCATCAGAATTGACCATTTTGGGAACATTCGACAGCTCCGCGGTCATCGTTTTTTGTCCGAAAATTGATTTTTTGGACTTTACCAAAAATGATTCAAAATGTCAATTGGATCGTGCCTCATGTTGAATAACCACTTTTAAAACCCTCACAGTGACCAAAATTGCCATTTTTACAGAGTTTTCCTTACTCTGAAGCTTCAATTTTGACCAATTTCAGGCAGAGAAATGACTTTAAACACACTTATTTTAGTTGAAAAGGTAATAATTCACATCCAACAGTAATTTGCAGTCAAAAGATTAAATGTTAAAATTTCATCAGAATTGACCATTTTGGGAACGTTCGACAGCTCCGCGGTCATCGTTTTTTGTCCGAAAATTGATTTTTTGGACTTTACCAAAAATGATTCAAAATGTCAATTGGATCGTGCCTCATGTTGAATAACCACTTTTTAAACCCTCACAGTGACCAAAATTGCCATTTTTACAGAGTTTTGCTTACTCAGAAGCTTCAATTTTGACCAATTTCAGGCAGAGAAATTACTTTAAACACACTTATTTTAGTTAAAAAAGTAATAATTCACATCCAACAGTAATTTGCAGTCAAAAGATTAAATGTTAAAATTTCATCAGAATTGACCATTTTGGGAACGTTCGACAGCTCCGCGGTCATCGTTTTTTGTCCGAAAATTGATTTTTTGGACTTTACCAAAAATGATTCAAAATGTCAATTGGATCGTGCCTCATGTTGAATAACCACTTTTTAAACCCTCACAGTGACCAAAATTGCCATTTTTTACAGAGTTTTGCTTACTCAGAAGCTTCAATTTTGACCAATTTCAGGCACAGAAATGACTTTAAACACACTTATTTTAGTTGAAAAAGTAATAATTCACATCCAACAGTAATTATGCAGTCAAAAGATTAAATGTTAAAATTTCATCAGAATTGACCATTTTGGGAACATTCGACAGCTCCGCGGTCATCGTTTTTTGTCCGAAAATTGATTTTTTGGACTTTACCAAAAATGATTCAAAATGTCAATTGGATCGTGCCTCATGTTGAATAACCACTTTTAAAACCCTCACAGTGACCAAAATTGCCATTTTTACAGAGTTTTCCTTACTCTGAAGCTTCAATTTTGACCAATTTCAGGCAGAGAAATGACTTTAAACACACTTATTTTAGTTGAAAAGGTAATAATTCACATCCAACAGTAATTTGCAGTCAAAAGATTAAATGTTAAAATTTCATCAGAATTGACCATTTTGGGAACGTTCGACAGCTCCGCGGTCATCGTTTTTTGTCCGAAAATTGATTTTTTGGACTTTACCAAAAATGATTCAAAATGTCAATTGGATCGTGCCTCATGTTGAATAACCACTTTTTAAACCCTCACAGTGACCAAAATTGCCATTTTTACAGAGTTTTGCTTACTCAGAAGCTTCAATTTTGACCAATTTCAGGCAGAGAAATTACTTTAAACACACTTATTTTAGTTAAAAAAGTAAAAATTCACATCCAACAGTAATTTGCAGTCAAAAGATTAAATGTTAAAATTTCATCAGAATTGACCATTTTGGGAACGTTCGACAGCTCCGCGGTCATCGTTTTTCATCTGAAAATGGATTTTTTGGACTTTACCAAAAATGATTCAAAATGTCAATTGGATCGTGCCTCATGTTGAATAACCACTTTTTAAACCCTCACAGTGACCAAAATTGCCATTTTTACAGAGTTTTGCTTACTCAGAAGCTTCAATTTTGACCAATTTCAGGCAGAGAAATGACTTTAAACACACTTATTTTAGTTGAAAAGGTAATAATTCACATCCAACAGTAATTTGCAGTCAAAAGATTAAATGTTAAAATTTCATCAGAATTGACCATTTTGGGAACGTTCGACAGCTCCGCGGTCATCGTTTTTCGTCCGAAAATTGATTTTTTGAACGTTACCAAAAAAGATTCAAAATGTCAATTGGATCGTGCCTCATGTTGAATAACCACTTTTTAAACCCTCACAGTGACCAAAATTGCCATTTTTACAGAGTTTTGCTTACTCAGAAGCTTCAATTTTGACCAATTTCAGGCAGAGAAATTACTTTAAACACACTTATTTTAGTTAAAAAAGTAATAATTCACATCCAACAGTAATTTGCAGTCAAAAGATTAAATGTTAAAATTTCATCAGAATTGACCATTTTGGGAACGTTCGACAGCTCCGCGGTCATCGTTTTTTGTCCGAAAATTGATTTTTTGGACTTTACCAAAAATGATTCAAAATGTCAATTGGATCGTGCCTCATGTTGAATAACCACTTTTTAAACCCTCACAGTGACCAAAATTGCCATTTTTTACAGAGTTTTGCTTACTCAGAAGCTTCAATTTTGACCAATTTCAGGCACAGAAATGACGTTAAACACACTTATTTTAGTTGAAAAAGTAATAATTCACATCCAACAGTAATTATGCAGTCAAAAGATTAAATGTTAAAATTTCATCAGAATTGACCATTTTGGGAACGTTCGACAGCTCCGCGGTCATCGTTTTTTGTCCGAAAATTGATTTTTTGGACTTTACCAAAAATGATTCAAAATGTCAATTGGATCGTGCCTCATGTTGAATAACCACTTTTAAAACCCTCACAGTGACCAAAATTGCCATTTTTACAGAGTTTTCCTTACTCTGAAGCTTCAATTTTGACCAATTTCAGGCAGAGAAATGACTTTAAACACACTTATTTTAGTTGAAAAGGTAATAATTCACATCCAACAGTAATTTGCAGTCAAAAGATTAAATGTTAAAATTTCATCAGAATTGACCATTTTGGGAACGTTCGACAGCTCCGCGGTCATCGTTTTTTGTCCGAAAATTGAATTTTTGGACTTTACCAAAAATGATTCAAAATGTCAATTGGATCGTGCCTCATGTTGAATAACCACTTTTTAAACCCTCACAGTGACCAAAATTGCCATTTTTACAGAGTTTTGCTTACTCAGAAGCTTCAATTTTGACCAATTTCAGGCAGAGAAATTACTTTAAACACACTTATTTTAGTTAAAAAAGTAATAATTCACATCCAACAGTAATTTGCAGTCAAAAGATTAAATGTTAAAATTTCATCAGAATTGACCATTTAGGGAACGTTCGACAGCTCCGCGGTCATCGTTTTCCGTCCGAAAATTGATTTTTTGGACTTTACCAAAAATGATTCAAAATGTCAATTGGATCGTGCCTCATGTTGAATAACCACTTTTTAAACCCTCACAGTGACCAAAATTGCAATTTTTACAGAGTTTTGCTTACTCAGAAGCTTTCATTTTGACCAATTTCAGGCACAGAAATGACTTTAAACACACTTATTTTAGTTGAAAAAGTAATAATTCACATCCAACAGTAATTTGCAGTCAAAAGATTAAATGTTAAAATTTCATCAGAATTGACCATTTTGGGAACGTTCGACAGCTCCGCGGTCATCGTTTTTCATCCGAAAATGGATTTTTTGGACTTTACCAAAAATGATTCAAAATGTCAATTGGATCGTGCCTCATGTTGAATAACCACTTTTTAAACCCTCACAGTGACCAAAATTGCCATTTTTACAGAGTTTTGCTTACTCAGAAGCTTCAATTTTGACCAATTTCAGGCAGAGAAATGACTTTAAACACACTTATTTTAGTTGAAAAGGTAATAATTCACATCCAACAGTAATTTGCAGTCAAAAGATTAAATGTTAAAATTTCATCAGAATTGACCATTTTGGGAACGTTCGACAGCTCCGCGGTCATCGTTTTTCGTCCGAAAATTGATTTTTTGAACGTTACCAAAAATGATTCAAAATGTCAATTGGATCGTGCCTCATGTTGAATAACCACTTTTTAAACCCTCACAGTGACCAAAATTGCCATTTTTACAGAGTTTTGCTTACTCAGAAGCTTCAATTTTGACCAATTTCAGGCAGAGAAATTACTTTAAACACACTTATTTTAGTTAAAAAAGTAATAATTCACATCCAACAGTAATTTGCAGTCAAAAGATTAAATGTTAAAATTTCATCAGAATTGACCATTTTGGGAACGTTCGACAGCTCCGCGGTCATCGTTTTTTGTCCGAAAATTGATTTTTTGGACTTTACCAAAAATGATTCAAAATGTCAATTGGATCGTGCCTCATGTTGAATAACCACTTTTTAAACCCTCACAGTGACCAAAATTGCCATTTTTTACAGAGTTTTGCTTACTCAGAAGCTTCAATTTTGACCAATTTCAGGCACAGAAATGACGTTAAACACACTTATTTTAGTTGAAAAAGTAATAATTCACATCCAACAGTAATTATGCAGTCAAAAGATTAAATGTTAAAATTTCATCAGAATTGACCATTTTGGGAACGTTCGACAGCTCCGCGGTCATCGTTTTTTGTCCGAAAATTGATTTTTTGGACTTTACCAAAAATGATTCAAAATGTCAATTGGATCGTGCCTCATGTTGAATAACCACTTTTAAAACCCTCACAGTGACCAAAATTGCCATTTTTACAGAGTTTTCCTTACTCTGAAGCTTCAATTTTGACCAATTTCAGGCAGAGAAATGACTTTAAACACACTTATTTTAGTTGAAAAGGTAATAATTCACATCCAACAGTAATTTGCAGTCAAAAGATTAAATGTTAAAATTTCATCAGAATTGACCATTTTGGTACCGTTCGACAGCTCCGCGGTCATCGTTTTTTGTCCGAAAATTGATTTTTTGGACTTTACCAAAAATGATTCAAAATGTCAATTGGATCGTGCCTCATGTTGAATAACCACTTTTTAAACCCTCACAGTGACCAAAATTGCCATTTTTACAGAGTTTTGCTTACTCAGAAGCTTCAATTTTGACCAATTTCAGGCAGAGAAATGACTTTAAACACACCTATTTTAGTTGAAAAAGTAATAATTCACATCCAACAGTAATTTGCAGTCAAAAGATTAAATGTTAAAATTTCATCAGAATTGACCATTTTGGGAACGTTCGACAGCTCCGCGGTCATCGTTTTTCGTCCGAAAATTGATTTTTTGGACTTTACCAAAAATGATTCAAAATGTCAATTGGATCGTGCCTCATGTTGAATAACCACTTTTTAAACCCTCACAGTGACCAAAATTGCCATTTTTACAGAGTTTTGCTTACTCAGAAGCTTCAATTTTGACCAATTTCAGGCAGAGAAATGACTTTAAACACACTTATTTTAGTTAAAAAAGTAATAATTCACATCCAACAGTAATTTGCAGTCAAAAGATTAAATGTTAAAATTTCATCAGAATTGACCATTTTGGGAAAGTTCGACAGCTCCGCGGTCATCGTTTTTCGTCCGAAAATTGATTTTTTGGACTTTACCAAAAATGATTCAAAATGTCAATTGGATCGTGCCTCATGTTGAATGACCACTTTTTAAACCCTCACAGTGACCAAAATTGCCATTTTTACAGAGTTTTGCTTACTCAGAAGCTTCAATTTTGACCAATTTCAGGCACAGAAATGACTTTAAACACACTTATTTTAGTTGAAAAAGTAATAATTCACATCCAACAGTAATTTGCAGTCAAAAGATTAAATGTTAAAATTTCATCAGAATTGACCATTTTGGGAACGTTCGACAGCTCCGCGGTCATCGTTTTTCGTCCGAAAATTTATTTTTTGGACTTTACCAAAAATGATTCAAAATGTCAATTGGATCGTGCCTCATGTTGAATAACCACTTTTTAAACCCTCACAGTGACCAAAATTGACATTTTTACAGAGTTTTGCTTACTCAGAAGCTTCAATTTTGACCAATTTCAGGCAGAGAAATTACTTTAAACACACTTATTTTAGTTGAAAAAGTAATAATTCATATCCAACAGTAATTTGCAGTCAAAAGATTAAATGTTAAAATTTCATCAGAATTGACCATTTTGGGAACGTTCGACAGCTCCGCGGTCATCGTTTTTTGTCCAAAATTTATTTTTTGGACTTTACCAAAAATGATTCAAAATGTCAATTGGATCGTGCCTCATGTTGAATAACCACTTTTTAAACCCTCACAGTGACCAAAATTGACATTTTTACAGAGTTTTGCTTACTCAGAAGCTTCAATTTTGACCAATTTCAGGCAGAGAAATGACTTTAAACACACTTATTTTAGTTGAAAAGGTAATAATTCACATCCAACAGTAATTTGCACTCAAAAGATTAAATGTTAAAATTTCATCAGAATTGACCATTTTGGGAACGTTCGACAGCTCCGCGGTCATCGTTTTTCGTCCGAAAATTGATTTTTTGGACTTTACCAAAAATGATTCAAAATGTCAATTGGATCGTGCCTCATGTTGAATAACCACTTATTAAACCCTCACAGTGACCAAAATTGCCATTTTTACAGAGTTTTGCTTACTCAGAAGCTTCAATTTTGACCAATTTCAGGCACAGAAATGACTTTAAAAACACTTATTTTAGTTGAAAAAGTAATAATTCACATCCAACAGTAATTATGCAGTCAAAAGATTAAATGTTAAAATTTCATCAGAATTGACCATTTTGGGAACATTCGACAGCTCCGCGGTCATCGTTTTTTGTCCGAAAATTAATATTTTGGACTTTACCAAAAATGATTCAAAATGTCAATTGGGTCGTGCCTCATGTTGAATAATCACTTTTTAAACCCTCACAGTGACCAAAATTGCCATTTTTACAGAGTTTTGCTTACTCAGCAGCTTCAATTTTGACCAATTTCAGGCAGAGAAATTACTTTAAACACACTTATTTTAGTTGAAAAAGTAATAATTCATATCCAACAGTAATTTGCAGTCAAAAGATTAAATGTTAAAATTTCATCAGAATTGACCATTTTGGGAACGTTCGACAGCTCCGCGGTCATCGTTTTTTGTCCGAAAATTAATTTTTTGGACTTTACCAAAAATGATTCAAAATGTCAATTGGATCGTGCCTCATGTTGAATAACCACTTTTTAAACCCTCACAGTGACCAAAATTGCAATTTTTACAGAGTTTTGCTTACTCAGAAGCTTCAATTTTGACCAATTTCAGGCAGAGAAATGACTTTAAACACACTTATTTTAGTTGAAAAGGTAATAATTCACATCCAACAGTAATTTGCAGTCAAAAGATTAAATGTTATAATTTCATCAGAATTGACCATTTTGGGAACGTTCGACAGCTCCGCAGTCATCGTTTTTCGTCCGAAAATTGATTTTTTGGACTTTACCAAAAATGATTCAAAATGTCAATTGGATCGTGCCTCATGTTGAATAACCACTTTTTAAACCCTCACAGTGACCAAAATTGCCATTTTTACAGAGTTTTGCTTACTCAGAAGCTTCAATTTTGACCAATTTCAGGCACAGAAATGACTTTAAACACACTTATTTTAGTTGAAAAAGTAATAATTCACATCCAACAGTAATTTGCAGTCAAAAGATTAAATGTTAAAATTTCATCAGAATTGACCATTTTGGGAACGTTCGACAGCTCCGCGGTCATCGTTTTTCGTCCGAAAATTGATTTTTTGGACTTTACCAAAAATGATTCAAAATGTCAATTGGATCGTGCCTCATGTTGAATAACCACTTTTTAAACCCTCACAGTGACCAAAATTGACATTTTTACAGAGTTTTGCTTACTCAGAAGCTTCAATTTTGATCAATTTCAGGCAGAGAAATTACTTTAAACACACTTATTTTAGTTGAAAAAGTAATAATTCATATCCAACAGTAATTTGCAGTCAAAACATTAAATGTTAAAATTTCATCAGAATTGACCATTTTGGGAACGTTCGACAGCTCCGCGATCATCGTTTTTTGTCCAAAATTTATTTTTTGGACTTTACCAAAAATGATTCAAAATGTCAATTGGATCGTGCCTCATGTTGAATAACCACTTTTTAAACCCTCACAGTGACCAAAATTGACATTTTTACAGAGTTTTGCTTACTCAGAAGCTTCAATTTTGACCAATTTCAGGCAGAGAAATGACTTTAAACACACTTATTTTAGTTGAAAAGGTAATAATTCACATCCAACAGTAATTTGCACTCAAAAGATTAAATGTTAAAATTTCATCAAAATTGACCATTTTGGGAACGTTCGACAGCTCCGCGGTCATCGTTTTTCGTCCGAAAATTGATTTTTTGGACTTTACCAAAAATGATTCAAAATGTCAATTGGATCGTGCCTCATGTTGAATAACCTCTTTTTAAACCCTCACAGTGACCAAAATTGCCATTTTTACAGAGTTTTGCTTACTCAGAAGCTTCAATTTTGACCAATTTCAGGCACAGAAATGACTTTAAACACACTTATTTTAGTTGAAAAAGTAATAATTCATATCCAACAGTAAATATGCAGTCAAAAGATTAAATGTTAAAATTTCATCAGAATTGACCATTTTGGGAACGTTCGACAGCTCCGCGGTCATCGTTTTTCGTCCGAAAATTGATTTTTTGGACTTAACCAAAAATGATTCAAAATGTCAATTGGATCGTGCCTCATGTTGAATAACCACTTTTTAAACCCTCACAGTGACCGAAATTGCCAGTTTTACAGAGTTTTGCTTACTCAGAAGCTTCAATTTTGACCAATTTCAGGCACAGAAATGACTTTAAACACACTTATTTTAGTTAAAAAAGTAATAATTCACATCCAACAGTAATTTGCAGTCAAAAGATTAAATGTTAAAATTTCATCAGAATTGACCATTTTGGGAACGTTCGACAGCTCCGCGGTCATCGTTTTTCGTCCGAAAATTGATTTTTTGGACTTTACCAAAAATGATTCAAAATGTCAATTGGATCGTGCCTCATGTTGAATAACCACTTTTTAAACCCTTACAGTGACCAAAATTGCCATTTTTACAGAGTTTTGCTTACTCAGAAGCTTCAATTTTGACCAATTTCAGGCAGAGAAATTACTTTAAACACACTTATTTTAGTTGAAAAGGTAATAATTCACATCCAACAGTAATTTGCAGTCAAAAGATTAAATGTTAAAATTTCATCAGAATTGACCATTTTGGGAACGTTCGACAGCTCCGCGGTCATCGTTTTTTGTCAGAAAATTGATTTTTTGGACTTTACCAAAAATGATTCAAAATGTCAATTGGATCGTGCCTCATGTTGAATAACCACTTTTTAAACCCTCACAGTGACCAAAATTGCCATTTTTACAGAGTTTTGCTTACTCAGAAGCTTCAATTTTGACCAATTTCAGGCACAG
Organism: Lissotriton helveticus; assembly: GCF_964261635.1. NCBI lineage: Eukaryota > Metazoa > Chordata > Amphibia > Caudata > Salamandridae > Lissotriton > Lissotriton helveticus. The sequence continues at coordinate 350,522 of NW_027611882.1, read as the reverse complement.
AAATTACTTTAAACACACTTATTTTAGTTGAAAAAGTAATAATTCACATCCAACAGTAATTTGCAGTCAAAAGATTAAATGTTAAAATTTCATCAGAATTGACCATTTTGGGAACGTTCGACAGCTCCGCGGTCATTGTTTTTCGTCCGAAAATTGATTTTTTGGACTTTACCAAAAATGATTCAAAATGTCAATTGGATCGTGCCTCATGTTGAATAACCACTTTTTAAACCCTCACAGTGACCAAAATTGCCATTTTTACAGAGTTTTGCTTACTCAGAAGCTTCAATTTTGACCAATTTCAGGCAGAGAAATGACTTTAAACACACTTATTTTAGTTGAAAAAGTAATAATTCACATCCAACAGTAATTATGCAGTCAAAAGATTAAATGTTAAAATTTCATCAGAATTGACCATTTTGGGAACGTTCGACAGCTCCGCGGTCATCATTTTTTGTCCGAAAATTGATTTTTTGGACTTTACCAAAAATGATTCAAAATGTCAATTGGATCGTGCCTCATGTTGAATAACCACGTTTTAAACCCTCACAGTGACCAAAATTGCCATTTTTACAGAGTTTTGCTTACTCAGAAGCTTCAATTTTGACCAATTTCAGGCACAGAAATGACTTTAAACACACTTATTTTAGTTGAAAAAGTAATAATTCACATCCAACAGTAATTATGCAGTCAAAAGATTAAATGTTAAAATTTCATCAGAATTGACCATTTTGGGAACGTTCGACAGCTCCGCGGTCATCGTTTTTCCGCCGAAAATTGATTTTTTGGACTTTACCAAAAATGATTCAAAATGTCAATTGGATCGTGCCTCATGTTGAATAACCACTTTTTAAACCCTCACAGTGACCAAAATTGCCAGTTTTACAGAGTTTTGCTTACTCAGAAGCTTCAATTTTGACCAATTTCAGGCACAGAAATGACTTTAAACACACTTATTTTAGTTGAAAAAGTAATAATTCAAATCCAACAGTAATTATGCAGTCAAAAGATTAAATGTTAAAATTTCATCAGAATTGACCATTTTGGGAACGTTCGACAGCTCCGCGGTCATCGTTTTTTGTCCGAAAATTGATTTTTTGGACTTTACCAAAAATGATTCAAAATGTCAATTGGATCGTGCCTCATGTTGAATAACCACTTTTTAAACCCTCACAGTGACCAAAATTGCCATTTTTACAGAGTTTTGCTTACTCAGAAGCTTCAATTTTGACCAATTTCAGGCACAGAAATGACTTTAAACACACTTATTTTAGTTGAAAAAGTAATAATTCACATCCAACAGTAATTATGCAGTCAAAAGATTAAATGTTAAAATTTCATCAGAATTGACCATTTTGGGAACATTCGACAGCTCCGCGGTCATCGTTTTTTGTCCGAAAATTGATTTTTTGGACTTTACCAAAAATGATTCAAAATGTCAATTGGGTCGTGCCTCATGTTGAATAATCACTTTTTAAACCCTCACAGTGACCAAAATTGCCATTTTTACAGAGTTTTGCTTACTCAGAAGCTTCAATTTTGACCAATTTCAGGCAGAGAAATTACTTTAAACACACTTATTTTAGTTGAAAAAGTAATAATTCATATCCAACAGTAATTTGCAGTCAAAAGATTAAATGTTAAAATTTCATCAGAATTGACCATTTTGGGAACGTTCGACAGCTCCGCGGTCATCGTTTTTTGTCCGAAAATTGATTTTTTGGACTCTACCAAAAATGATTCAAAATGTCAATTGGATCGTGCCTCATGTTGAATAACCACTTTTTAAACCCTCACAGTGACCAAAATTGCCATTTTTACAGAGTTTTGCTTACTCAGAAGCTTCAATTTTGACCAATTTCAGGCACAGAAATGACTTTAAACACACCTATTTTAGTTGAAAAAGTAATAATTCACATCCAACAGTAATTTGCAGTCAAAAGATTAAATGTTAAAATTTCATCAGAATTGACCATTTTTGGAACGTTCGACAGCTCCGCGGTCATCGTTTTTCGTCCGAAAATTGATTTTTTGGACTCTACCAAAAATGATTCAAAATGTCAATTGGATCGTGCCTCATGTTGAATAACCACTTTTTAAACCCTCACAGTGACCAAAATTGCCATTTTTACAGAGTTTTGCTTACTCAGAAGCTTCAATTTTGACCAATTTCAGGCAGAGAAATGACTTTAAACACACTTATTTTAGTTAAAAAAGTAATAATTCACATCCAACAGTAATTTGCAGTCAAAAGATTAAATGTTAAAATTTCATCAGAATTGACCATTTTGGGAACGTTCGACAGCTCCGCGGTCATCGTTTTTCGTCCGAAAATTGATTTTTTGGACTTTACCAAAAATGATTCAAAATGTCAATTGGATCGTGCCTCATGTTGAATGACCACTTTTTAAACCCTCACAGTGACCAAAATTGCCATTTTTACAGAGTTTTGCTTACTCAGAAGCTTCAATTTTGACCAATTTCAGGCACAGAAATGACTTTAAACACACTTATTTTAGTTGAAAAAGTAATAATTCACATCCAACAGTAATTTGCAGTCAAAAGATTAAATGTTAAAATTTCATCAGAATTGACCATTTTGGGAACGTTCGACAGCTCCGCGGTCATCGTTTTTCGTCCGAAAATTGATTTTTTGGACTTTACCAAAAATGATTCAAAATGTCAATTGGATCGTGCCTCATGTTGAATAACCACTTTTTAAACCCTCACAGTGACCAAAATTGATATTTTTACAGAGTTTTGCTTACTCAGAAGCTTCAATTTTGACCAATTTCAGGCAGAGAAATTACTTTTAACACACTTATTTTAGTTGAAAAAGTAATAATTCATATCCAACAGTAATTTGCAGTCAAAAGATTAAATGTTAAAATTTCATCAGAATTGACCATTTTGGGAACGTTCGACAGCTCCGCGGTCATCGTTTTTCGTCCAAAATTTATTTTTTGGACTTTACCAAAAATGATTCAAAATGTCAATTGGATCGTGCCTCATGTTGAATAACCACTTTTTAAACCCTCACAGTGACCAAAATTGACATTTTTACAGAGTTTTGCTTACTCAGAAGCTTCAATTTTGACCAATTTCAGGCAGAGAAATGACTTTAAACACACTTATTTTAGTTGAAAAAGTAATAATTCATATCCAACAGTAATTTGCAGTCAAAAGATTAAATGTTAAAATTTCATCAGAATTGACCCGTTTGGGAACGTTCGACAGCTCCGCGGTCATCGTTTTTTGTCCGAAAATTGATTTTTTGGACTTTACCAAAAATGATTCAAAATGTCAATTGGATCGTGCCTCATGTTGAATAACCACTTTTTAAACCCTCACAGTGACCAAAATTGCCATTTTTACAGAGTTTTGCTTACTCAGAAGCTTCAATTTTGACCAATTTCAGGCACAGAAATGACTTTAAACACACTTATTTTAGTTGAAAAAGTAATAATTCACATCCAACAGTAATTATGCAGTCAAAAGATTAAATGTTAAAATTTCATCAGAATTGACCATTTTGGGAACGTTCGACAGCTCCGCGGTCATCGTTTTTTGTCCGAAAATTGATTTTTTGGACTTTACCAAAAATGATTCAAAATGTCAATTGGTTCGTGCCTCATGTTGAATAACCACTTTTTAAACCCTCACAGTGACCAAAATTGCCATTTTTACAGAGTTTTGCTTACTCAGAAGCTTCAATTTTGACCAATTTCAGGCAGAGAAATTACTTTAAACACACTTATTTTAGTTGAAAAAGTAATAATTCATATCCAACAGTAATTTGCAATCAAAAGATTAAATGTTAAAATTTCCTCAGAATTGACCATTTTGGGAACGTTCGACAGCTCCGCGGTCATCGTTTTTTGTCTGAAAATTGATTTTTTGGACTTTACCAAAAATGATTCAAAATGTCAATTGGATCGTGCCTCATGTTGAATAACCACTTTTTAAACCCTCACAGTGACCAAAATTGCCATTTTTACAGAGTTTTGCTTACTCAGAAGCTTCAATTTTGACCAATTTCAGGCACAGAAATGACTTTAAACACACTTATTTTAGTTGAAAAAGTAATAATTCACATCCAACAGTAATTATGCAGTCAAAAGATTAAATGTTAAAATTTCATCAGAATTGACCATTTTGGGAACATTCGACAGCTCCGCGGTCATCGTTTTTTGTCCGAAAATTGATTTTTTGGACTTTACCAAAAATGATTCAAAATGTCAATTGGGTCGTGCCTCATGTTGAATAATCACTTTTTAAACCCTCACAGTGACCAAAATTGCCATTTTTACAGAGTTTTGCTTACTCAGAAGCTTCAATTTTGACCAATTTCAGGCAGAGAAATTACTTTAAACACACTTATTTTAGTTGAAAAAGTAATAATTCATATCCAACAGTAATTTGCAGTCAAAAGATTAAATGTTAAAATTTCATCAGAATTGACCATTTTGGGAACGTTCGACAGCTCCGCGGTCATCGTTTTTTGTCCGAAAATTGATTTTTTGGACTTTACCAAAAATGATTCAAAATGTCAATTGGATCGTGCCTCATGTTGAATAACCACTTTTTAATCCCTCACAGTGACCAAAATTGCCATTTTTACAGAGTTTTGCTTACTCAGAAGCTTCAATTTTGACCAATTTCAGGCACAGAAATGACTTTAAACACACTTATTTTAGTTGAAAAAGTAATAATTCACATTCAACAGTAATTATGCAGTCAAAAGATTAAATGTTAAAATTTCATCAGAATTGACCATTTTGGGAACATTCGACAGCTCCGCGGTCATCGTTTTTTGTCCGAAAATTGATTTTTTGTACTTTACCAAAAATGATTCAAAATGTCAATTGGGTCGTGCCTCATGTTGAATAATCACTTTTTAAACCCTCACAGTGACCAAAATTGCCATTTTTACAGAGTTTTGCTTACTCAGAAGCTTCAATTTTGACCAATTTCAGGCAGAGAAATTACTTTAAACACACTTATTTTAGTTGAAAAAGTAATAATTCATATCCAACAGTAATTTGCAGTCAAAAGATTAAATGTTAAAATTTCATCAGAATTGACCATTTTGGGAACGTTCGACAGCTCCGCGGTCATCGTTTTTTGTCTGAAAATTGATTTTTTTGGACTTTACCAAAAATGATTCAAAATGTCAATTGGATTGTGCCTCATGTTGAATAACCACTTTTTAAACCCTCACAGTGACCAAAATTGCCATTTTTACAGAGTTTTGCTTACTCAGAAGCTTCAATTTTGACCAATTTCAGGCAGAGAAATTACTTTAAACACACTTATTTTAGTTGAAAAAGTAATAATTCATATCCAACAGTAATTTGCAGTCAAAAGATTAAATGTTAAAATTTCATCAGAATTGACCCGTTTGGGAACGTTCGACAGCTCCGCGGTCATCGTTTTTTGTCCGAAAATTGATTTTTTGGACTTTACCAAAAATGATTCAAAATGTCAATTGGATCGTGCCTCCTGTTGAATAACCACTTTTTAAACCCTCACAGTGACCAAAATTGCCATTTTTACAGAGTTTTGCTTACTCAGAAGCTTCAATTTTGACCAATTTCAGGCACAGAAATGACTTTAAACACACTTATTTTAGTTGAAAAAGTAATAATTCACATCCAACAGTAATTATGCAGTCAAAAGATTAAATGTTAAAATTTCATCAGAATTGACCATTTTGGGAACGTTCGACAGCTCCGCGGTCATCGTTTTTTGTCCGAAAATTTATTTTTTGGACTTTAACAAAAATGATTCAAAATGTCAATTGGATCGTGCCTCATGTTGAATAACCACTTTTTAAACCCTCACAGTGACCAAAATTGCCATTTTTACAGAGTTTTGCTTACTCAGAAGCTTCAATTTTGACCAATTTCAGGCAGAGAAATTACTTTAAACACACTTATTTTAGTTGAAAAAGTAATAATTCATATCCAACAGTAATTTGCAGTCAAAAGATTAAATGTTAAAATTTCCTCAGAATTGACCATTTTGGGAACGTTCGACAGCTCCGCGGTCATCGTTTTTTGTCTGAAAATTGATTTTTTGGACTTTACCAAAAATTATTCAAAATGTCAATTGGATCGTGCCTCATGTTGAATAACCACTTTTTAAACCCTCACAGTGACTAAAATTGCCATTTTTACAGAGTTTTGCTTACTCAGAAGCTTCAATTTTGACCAATTTCAGGCACAGAAATGACTTTAAACACACTTATTTTAGTTGAAAAAGTAATAATTCACATTCAACAGTAATTATGCAGTCAAAAGATTAAATGTTAAAATTTCATCAGAATTGACCATTTTGGGAACGTTCGACAGCTCCGCGGTCATCGTTTTTTGTCCGAAAATTGATTTTTTGAACGTTACCAAAAATGATTCAAAATGTCAATTGGATCGTGCCTCATGTTGAATAACCACTTTTTAAACCCTCACAGTGACCAAAATTGCCATTTTTACAGAGTTTTGCTTACTCAGAAGCTTCAATTTTGACCAATTTCAGGCAGAGAAATTACTTTAAACACACTTATTTTAGTTAAAAAAGTAATATTTCACATCCAACAGTAATTTGCAGTCAAAAGATTAAATGTTAAAATTTCATCAGAATTGACCATTTTGGGAACGTTCGACAGCTCCGCGGTCATCGTTTTTTGTCCGAAAATTGATTTTTTGGACTTTACCAAAAATGATTCAAAATGTCAATTGGATCGTGCCTCATGTTGAATAACCACTTTTTAAACCCTCACAGTGACCAAAATTGCCATTTTTTACAGAGTTTTGCTTACTCAGAAGCTTCAATTTTGACCAATTTCAGGCACAGAAATGACGTTAAACACACTTATTTTAGTTGAAAAAGTAATAATTCACATCCAACAGTAATTATGCAGTCAAAAGATTAAATGTTAAAATTTCATCAGAATTGACCATTTTGGGAACGTTCGACAGCTCCGCGGTCATCGTTTTTTGTCCGAAAATTGATTTTTTGGACTTTACCAAAAATGATTCAAAATGTCAATTGGATCGTGCCTCATGTTGAATAACCACTTTTAAAACCCTCACAGTGACCAAAATTGCCATTTTTACAGAGTTTTCCTTACTCTGAAGCTTCAATTTTGACCAATTTCAGGCAGAGAAATGACTTTAAACACACTTATTTTAGTTGAAAAGGTAATAATTCACATCCAACAGTAATTTGCAGTCAAAAGATTAAATGTTAAAATTTCATTAGAATTGACCATTTTGGTACCGTTCGACAGCTCCGCGGTCATCGTTTTTTGTCCGAAAATTGATTTTTTGGACTTTACCAAAAATGATTCAAAATGTCAATTGGATCGTGCCTCATGTTGAATAACCACTTTTTAAACCCTCACAGTGACCAAAATTGCCATTTTTACAGAGTTTTGCTTACTCAGAAGCTTCAATTTTGACCAATTTCAGGCAGAGAAATGACTTTAAACACACCTATTTTAGTTGAAAAAGTAATAATTCACATCCAACAGTAATTTGCAGTCAAAAGATTAAATGTTAAAATTTCATCAGAATTGACCATTTTGGGAACGTTCGACAGCTCCGCGGTCATCGTTTTTCGTCCGAAAATTGATTTTTTGGACTTTACCAAAAATGATTCAAAATGTCAATTGGATCGTGCCTCATGTTGAATAACCACTTTTTAAACCCTCACAGTGACCAAAATTGCCATTTTTACAGAGTTTTGCTTACTCAGAAGCTTCAATTTTGACCAATTTCAGGCAGAGAAATGACTTTAAACACACTTATTTTAGTTAAAAAAGTAATAATTCACATCCAACAGTAATTTGCAGTCAAAAGATTAAATGTTAAAATTTCATCAGAATTGACCATTTTGGGAAAATTCGACAGCTCCGCGGTCATCGTTTTTCGTCCGAAAATTGATTTTTTGGACTTTACCAAAAATGATTCAAAATGTCAATTGGATCGTGCCTCATGTTGAATGACCACTTTTTAAACCCTCACAGTGACCAAAATTGCCATTTTTACAGAGTTTTGCTTACTCAGAAGCTTCAATTTTGACCAATTTCAGGCACAGAAATGACTTTAAACACACTTATTTTAGTTGAAAAAGTAATAATTCACATCCAACAGTAATTTGCAGTCAAAAGATTAAATGTTAAAATTTCATCAGAATTGACCATTTTGGGAACGTTCGACAGCTCCGCGGTCATCGTTTTTCGTCCGAAAATTTATTTTTTGGACTTTACCAAAAATGATTCAAAATGTCAATTGGATCGTGCCTCATGTTGAATAACCACTTTTTAAACCCTCACAGTGACCAAAATTGACATTTTTACAGAGTTTTGCTTACTCAGAAGCTTCAATTTTGACCAATTTCAGGCAGAGAAATTACTTTAAACACACTTATTTTAGTTGAAAAAGTAATAATTCATATCCAACAGTAATTTGCAGTCAAAAGATTAAATGTTAAAATTTCATCAGAATTGACCATTTTGGGAACGTTCGACAGCTCCGCGGTCATCGTTTTTTGTCCAAAATTAATTTTTTGGACTTTACCAAAAATGATTCAAAATGTCAATTGGATCGTGCCTCATGTTGAATAACCACTTTTTAAACCCTCACAGTGACCAAAATTGACATTTTTACAGAGTTTTGCTTACTCAGAAGCTTCAATTTTGACCAATTTCAGGCAGAGAAATGACTTTAAACACACTTATTTTAGTTGAAAAGGTAATAATTCACATCCAACAGTAATTTGCACTCAAAAGATTAAATGTTAAAATTTCATCAGAATTGACCATTTTGGGAACGTTCGACAGCTCCGCGGTCATCGTTTTTCGTCCGAAAATTGATTTTTTGGACTTTACCAAAAATGATTCAAAATGTCAATTGGATCGTGCCTCATGTTGAATAACCACTTATTAAACCCTCACAGTGACCAAAATTGCCATTTTTACAGAGTTTTGCTTACTCAGAAGCTTCAATTTTGACCAATTTCAGGCACAGAAATGACTTTAAAAACACTTATTTTAGTTGAAAAAGTAATAATTCACATCCAACAGTAATTATGCAGTCAAAAGATTAAATGTTAAAATTTCATCAGAATTGACCATTTTGGGAACATTCGACAGCTCCGCGGTCATCGTTTTTTGTCCGAAAATTAATATTTTGGACTTTACCAAAAATGATTCAAAATGTCAATTGGGTCGTGCCTCATGTTGAATAATCACTTTTTAAACCCTCACAGTGACCAAAATTGCCATTTTTACAGAGTTTTGCTTACTCAGCAGCTTCAATTTTGACCAATTTCAGGCAGAGAAATTACTTTAAACACACTTATTTTAGTTGAAAAAGTAATAATTCATATCCAACAGTAATTTGCAGTCAAAAGATTAAATGTTAAAATTTCATCAGAATTGACCATTTTGGGAACGTTCGACAGCTCCGCGGTCATCGTTTTTTGTCCGAAAATTAATTTTTTGGACTTTACCAAAAATGATTCAAAATGTCAATTGGATCGTGCCTCATGTTGAATAACCACTTTTTAAACCCTCACAGTGACCAAAATTGCAATTTTTACAGAGTTTTGCTTACTCAGAAGCTTCAATTTTGACCAATTTCAGGCAGAGAAATGACTTTAAACACACTTATTTTAGTTGAAAAGGTAATAATTCACATCCAACAGTAATTTGCAGTCAAAAGATTAAATGTTATAATTTCATCAGAATTGACCATTTTGGGAACGTTCGACAGCTCCGCAGTCATCGTTTTTCGTCCGAAAATTGATTTTTTGGACTTTACCAAAAATGATTCAAAATGTCAATTGGATCGTGCCTCATGTTGAATAACCACTTTTTAAACCCTCACAGTGACCAAAATTGCCATTTTTACAGAGTTTTGCTTACTCAGAAGCTTCAATTTTGACCAATTTCAGGCACAGAAATGACTTTAAACACACTTATTTTAGTTGAAAAAGTAATAATTCACATCCAACAGTAATTTGCAGTCAAAAGATTAAATGTTAAAATTTCATCAGAATTGACCATTTTGGGAACGTTCGACAGCTCCGCGGTCATCGTTTTTCGTCCGAAAATTGATTTTTTGGACTTTACCAAAAATGATTCAAAATGTCAATTGGATCGTGCCTCATGTTGAATAACCACTTTTTAAACCCTCACAGTGACCAAAATTGACATTTTTACAGAGTTTTGCTTACTCAGAAGCTTCAATTTTGACCAATTTCAGGCAGAGAAATTACTTTAAACACACTTATTTTAGTTGAAAAAGTAATAATTCATATCCAACAGTAATTTGCAGTCAAAACACTAAATGTTAAAATTTCATCAGAATTGACCATTTTGGGAACGTTCGACAGCTCCGCGATCATCGTTTTTTGTCCAAAATTTATTTTTTGGACTTTACCAAAAATGATTCAAAATGTCAATTGGATTGTGCCTCATGTTGAATAACCACTTTTTAAACCCTCACAGTGACCAAAATTTACATTTTTACAGAGTTTTGCTTACTCAGAAGCTTCAATTTTGACCAATTTCAGGCAGAGAAATGACTTTAAACACACTTATTTTAGTTGAAAAGGTAATAATTCACATCCAACAGTAATTTGCACTCAAAAGATTAAATGTTAAAATTTCATCAGAATTGACCATTTTGGGAACGTTCGACAGCTCCGCGGTCATCGTTTTTCGTCCGAAAATTGATTTTTTGGACTTTACCAAAAATGATTCAAAATGTCAATTGGATCGTGCCTCATGTTGAATAACCTCTTTTTAAACCCTCACAGTGACCAAAATTGCCATTTTTACAGAGTTTTGCTTACTCAGAAGCTTCAATTTTGACCAATTTCAGGCACAGAAATGACTTTAAACACACTTATTTTAGTTGAAAAAGTAATAATTCATATCCAACAGTAATTATGCAGTCAAAAGATTAAATGTTAAAATTTCATCAGAATTGACCATTTTGGGAACGTTCGACAGCTCCGCGGTCATCGTTTTTCGTCCAAAATTTATTTTTTGGACTTTACCAAAAATGATTCAAAATGTCAATTGGATCGTGCCTCATGTTGAATAACCACTTTTTAAACCCTCACAGTGACCAAAATTGCCATTTTTACAGAGTTTTGCTTCCTCAGAAGCTTCAATTTTGACCAATTTCAGGCAGAGAAATTACTTTAAACACACTTATTTTAGTTGAAAAGGTAATAATTCACATCCAACAGTAATTTGCAGTCAAAAGATTAAATGTTAAAATTTCCTCAGAATTGACCATTTTGGGAACGTTCGACAGCTCCGCGGTCATCGTTTTTTGTCCGAAAATAGATTTTTTGGACTTTACCAAAAATGATTCAAAATGTCAATTGGATCGTGCCTCATGTTGAATAACCACTTTTTAAACCCTCACAGTGACCAAAATTGCCATTTTTACAGAGTTTTGCTTACTCAGAAGCTTCAATTTTGACCAATTTCAGGCACAGAAATGACTTTAAACACACTTATTTTAGTTGAAAAAGTAATAATTCACATCCAACAGTAATTATGCAGTCAAAAGATTAAATGTTAAAATTTCATCAGAATTGACCATTTTGGGAACATTCGACAGCTCCGCGGTCATCGTTTTTTGTCCGAAAATTGATTTTTTGGACTTTACCAAAAATGATTCAAAATGTCAATTGGGTCGTGCCTCATGTTGAATAATCACTTTTTAAACCCTCACAGTGACCAAAATTGCCATTTTTACAGAGTTTTGCTTACTCAGAAGCTTCAATTTTGACCAATTTCAGGCAGAGAAATTACTTTAAACACACTTATTTTAGTTGAAAAAGTAATAATTCATATCCAACAGTAATTTGCAGTCAAAAGATTAAATGTTAAAATTTCATCAGAATTGACCATTTTGGGAACGTTCGACAGCTCCGCGGTCATCGTTTTTTGTCCGAAAATTGATTTTTTGGACTCTACCAAAAATGATTCAAAATGTCAATTGGATCGTGCCTCATGTTGAATAACCACTTTTTAAACCCTCACAGTGACCAAAATTGCCATTTTTACAGAGTTTTGCTTACTCAGAAGCTTCAATTTTGACCAATTTCAGGCACAGAAATGACTTTAAACACACCTATTTTAGTTGAAAAAGTAATAATTCACATCCAACAGTAATTTGCAGTCAAAAGATTAAATGTTAAAATTTCATCAGAATTGACCATTTTGGGAAAGTTCGACAGCTCCGCGGTCATCGTTTTTCGTCCGAAAATTGATTTTTTGGACTTTACCAAAAATGATTCAAAATGTCAATTGGATCGTGCCTCATGTTGAATAACCACTTTTTAAACCCTCACAGTGACCAAAATTGCCATTTTTACAGAGTTTTGCTTACTCAGAAGCTTCAATTTTGACCAATTTCAGGCAGAGAAATAACTTTAAACACACTTATTTTAGTTAAAAAAGTAATAATTCACATCCAACAGTAATTTGCAGTCAAAAGATTAAATGTTAAAATTTCATCAGAATTGACCATTTTGGGAACGTTCGACAGCTCCGCGGTCATCGTTTTTCGTCCGAAAATTGATTTTTTGGACTTTACCAAAAATGATTCAAAATGTCAATTGGATCGTGCCTCATGTTGAATGACCACTTTTTAAACCCTCACAGTGACCAAAATTGCCATTTTTACAGAGTTTTGCTTACTCAGAAGCTTCAATTTTGACCAATTTCAGGCACAGAAATGACTTTAAACACACTTATTTTAGTTGAAAAAGTAATAATTCACATCCAACAGTAATTTGCAGTCAAAAGATTAAATGTTAAAATTTCATCAGAATTGACCATTTTGGGAACGTTCGACAGCTCCGCGGTCATCGTTTTTCGTCCGAAAATTGATTTTTTGGACTTTACCAAAAATGATTCAAAATGTCAATTGGATCGTGCCTCATGTTGAATAACCACTTTTTAAACCCTCACAGTGACCAAAATTGACATTTTTACAGAGTTTTGCTTACTCAGAAGCTTCAATTTTGACCAATTTCAGGCAGAGAAATGACTTTAAACACACTTATTTTAGTTGAAAAGGTAATAATTCACATCCAACAGTAATTTGCACTCAAAAGATTAAATGTTAAAATTTCATCAGAATTGACCATTTTGGGAACGTTCGACAGCTCCGCGGTCATCGTTTTTCGTCCGAAAATTGATTTTTTGGACTTTACCAAAAATGATTCAAAATGTCAATTGGATCGTGCCTCATGTTGAATAACCTCTTTTTAAACCCTCACAGTGACCAAAATTGCCATTTTTACAGAGTTTTGCTTACTCAGAAGCTTCAATTTTGACCAATTTCAGGCACAGAAATGACTTTAAACACACTTATTTTAGTTGAAAAAGTAATAATTCATATCCAACAGTAATTATGCAGTCAAAAGATTAAATGTTAAAATTTCATCAGAATTGACCATTTTGGGAACGTTCGACAGCTCCGCGGTCATCGTTTTTCGTCCAAAATTTATTTTTTGGACTTTACCAAAAATGATTCAAAATGTCAATTGGATCGTGCCTCATGTTGAATAACCACTTTTTAAACCCTCACAGTGACCAAAATTGCCATTTTTACAGAGTTTTGCTTCCTCAGAAGCTTCAATTTTGACCAATTTCAGGCAGAGAAATTACTTTAAACACACTTATTTTAGTTGAAAAGGTAATAATTCACATCCAACAGTAATTTGCAGTCAAAAGATTAAATGTTAAAATTTCCTCAGAATTGACCATTTTGGGAACGTTCGACAGCTCCGCGGTCATCGTTTTTTGTCCGAAAATAGATTTTTTGGACTTTACCAAAAATGATTCAAAATGTCAATTGGATCGTGCCTCATGTTGAATAACCACTTTTTAAACCCTCACAGTGACCAAAATTGCCATTTTTACAGAGTTTTGCTTACTCAGAAGCTTCAATTTTGACCAATTTCAGGCACAGAAATGACTTTAAACACACTTATTTTAGTTGAAAAAGTAATAATTCACATCCAACAGTAATTATGCAGTCAAAAGATTAAATGTTAAAATTTCATCAGAATTGACCATTTTGGGAACATTCGACAGCTCCGCGGTCATCGTTTTTTGTCCGAAAATTGATTTTTTGGACTTTACCAAAAATGATTCAAAATGTCAATTGGGTCGTGCCTCATGTTGAATAATCACTTTTTAAACCCTCACAGTGACCAAAATTGCCATTTTTACAGAGTTTTGCTTACTCAGAAGCTTCAATTTTGACCAATTTCAGGCAGAGAAATTACTTTAAACACACTTATTTTAGTTGAAAAAGTAATAATTCATATCCAACAGTAATTTGCAGTCAAAAGATTAAATGTTAAAATTTCATCAGAATTGACCATTTTGGGAACGTTCGACAGCTCCGCGGTCATCGTTTTTTGTCCGAAAATTGATTTTTTGGACTCTACCAAAAATGATTCAAAATGTCAATTGGATCGTGCCTCATGTTGAATAACCACTTTTTAAACCCTCACAGTGACCAAAATTGCCATTTTTACAGAGTTTTGCTTACTCAGAAGCTTCAATTTTGACCAATTTCAGGCACAGAAATGACTTTAAACACACCTATTTTAGTTGAAAAAGTAATAATTCACATCCAACAGTAATTTGCAGTCAAAAGATTAAATGTTAAAATTTCATCAGAATTGACCATTTTGGGAAAGTTCGACAGCTCCGCGGTCATCGTTTTTCGTCCGAAAATTGATTTTTTGGACTTTACCAAAAATGATTCAAAATGTCAATTGGATCGTGCCTCATGTTGAATAACCACTTTTTAAACCCTCACAGTGACCAAAATTGCCATTTTTACAGAGTTTTGCTTACTCAGAAGCTTCAATTTTGACCAATTTCAGGCAGAGAAATAACTTTAAACACACTTATTTTAGTTAAAAAAGTAATAATTCACATCCAACAGTAATTTGCAGTCAAAAGATTAAATGTTAAAATTTCATCAGAATTGACCATTTTGGGAACGTTCGACAGCTCCGCGGTCATCGTTTTTCGTCCGAAAATTGATTTTTTGGACTTTACCAAAAATGATTCAAAATGTCAATTGGATCGTGCCTCATGTTGAATGACCACTTTTTAAACCCTCACAGTGACCAAAATTGCCATTTTTACAGAGTTTTGCTTACTCAGAAGCTTCAATTTTGACCAATTTCAGGCACAGAAATGACTTTAAACACACTTATTTTAGTTGAAAAAGTAATAATTCACATCCAACAGTAATTTGCAGTCAAAAGATTAAATGTTAAAATTTCATCAGAATTGACCATTTTGGGAACGTTCGACAGCTCCGCGGTCATCGTTTTTCGTCCGAAAATTGATTTTTTGGACTTTACCAAAAATGATTCAAAATGTCAATTGGATCGTGCCTCATGTTGAATAACCACTTTTTAAACCCTCACAGTGACCAAAATTGACATTTTTACAGAGTTTTGCTTACTCAGAAGCTTCAATTTTGACCAATTTCAGGCAGAGAAATTACTTTAAACACACTTATTTTAGTTGAAAAAGTAATAATTCATATCCAACAGTAATTTGCAGTCAAAAGATTAAATGTTAAAATTTCATCAGAATTGACCATTTTGGGAACGTTTGACAGCTCCGCGGTCATCGTTTTTTGTCCAAAATTTATTTTTTGGACTTTACCAAAAATGATTCAAAATGTCAATTGGATCGTGCCTCATGTTGAATAACCACTTTTTAAACCCTCACAGTGACCAAAATTGACATTTTTACAGAGTTTTGCTTACTCAGAAGCTTCAATTTTGACCAATTTCAGGCAGAGAAATGACTTTAAACACACTTATTTTAGTTGAAAAGGTAATAATTCACATCCAACAGTAATTTGCACTCAAAAGATTAAATGTTAAAATTTCATCAGAATTGACCATTTTGGGAACGTTCGACAGCTCCGCGGTCATCGTTTTTCGTCCGAAAATTGATTTTTTGGACTTTACCAAAAATGATTCAAAATGTCAATTGGATCGTGCCTCATGTTGAATAACCACTTATTAAACCCTCACAGTGACCAAAATTGCCATTTTTACAGAGTTTTGCTTACTCAGAAGCTTCAATTTTGACCAATTTCAGGCACAGAAATGACTTTAAACACACTTATTTTAATTGAAAAAGTAATAATTCACATCCAACAGTAATTATGCAGTCAAAAGATTAAATGTTAAAATTTCATCAGAATTGACCATTTTGGGAACATTCGACAGCTCCGCGGTCATCGTTTTTTGTCCGAAAATTAATATTTTGGACTTTACCAAAAATGATTCAAAATGTCAATTGGGTCGTGCCTCATGTTGAATAATCACTTTTTAAACCCTCACAGTGACCAAAATTGCCATTTTTACAGAGTTTTGCTTACTCAGCAGCTTCAATTTTGACCAATTTCAGGCAGAGAAATTACTTTAAACACACTTATTTTAGTTGAAAAAGTAATAATTCATATCCAACAGTAATTTGCAGTCAAAAGATTAAATGTTAAAATTTCATCAGAATTGACAATTTTGGGAACGTTCGACAGCTCCGCGGTCATCGTTTTTTGTCCGAAAATTAATTTTTGGGACTTTACCAAAAATGATTCAAAATGTCAATTGGATCGTGCCTCATGTTGAATAACCACTTTTTAAACCCTCACAGTGACCGAAATTGCCAGTTTTACAGAGTTTTGCTTACTCAGAAGCTTCAATTTTGACCAATTTCAGGCACAGAAATGACTTTAAACACACTTATTTTAGTTAAAAAAGTAATAATTCACATCCAACAGTAATTTGCAGTCAAAAGATTAAATGTTAAAATTTCATCAGAATTGACCATTTTGGGAACGTTCGACAGCTCCGCGGTCATCGTTTTTCGTCCGAAAATTGATTTTTTGGACTTTACCAAAAATGATTCAAAATGTCAATTGGATCGTGCCTCATGTTGAATAACCACTTTTTAAACCCTTACAGTGACCAAAATTGCCATTTTTACAGAGTTTTGCTTACTCAGAAGCTTCAATTTTGACCAATTTCAGGCAGAGAAATTACTTTAAACACACTTATTTTAGTTGAAAAGGTAATAATTCACATCCAACAGTAATTTGCAGTCAAAAGATTAAATGTTAAAATTTCATCAGAATTGACCATTTTGGGAACGTTCGACAGCTCTGCGGTCATCGTTTTTTGTCCGAAAATTGATTTTTTGGACTTTACCAAAAATGATTCAAAATGTCAATTGGATCGTGCCTCATGTTGAATAACCACTTTTTAAACCCTCACAGTGACCAAAATTGCCATTTTTACAGAGTTTTGCTTACTCAGAAGCTTCAATTTTGACCAATTTCAGGCACAGAAATGACTTTAAACACACTTATTTTAGTTGAAAAAGTAATAATTCACATCCAACAGTAATTTGCAGTCAAAAGATTAAATGTTAAAATTTCATCAGAATTGACCATTTTGGGAACGTTCGACAGCTCCGCGGTCATTGTTTTTCGTCCGAAAATTGATTTTTTGGACTTTACCAAAAATGATTCAAAATGTCAATTGGATCGTGCCTCATGTTGAATAACCACTTTTTAAACCCTCACAGTGACCAAAATTGCCATTTTTACAGAGTTTTGCTTACTCAGAAGCTTCAATTTTGACCAATTTCAGGCAGAGAAATGACTTTAAACACACTTATTTTAGTTGAAAAAGTAATAATTCACATCCAACAGTAATTATGCAGTCAAAAGATTAAATGTTAAAATTTCATCAGAATTGACCATTTTGGGAACGTTCGACAGCTCCGCGGTCATCGTTTTTTGTCCGAAAATTGATTTTTTGGACTTTACCAAAAATGATTCAAAATGTCAATTGGATCGTGCCTCATGTTGAATAACCACGTTTTAAACCCTCACAGTGACCAAAATTGCCATTTTTACAGAGTTTTGCTTACTCAGAAGCTTCAATTTTGACCAATTTCAGGCACAGAAATTACTTTAAACACACTTATTTTAGTTGAAAAAGTAATAATTCACATCCAACAGTAATTATGCAGTCAAAAGATTAAATGTTAAAATTTCATCAGAATTGACCATTTTGGGAACGTTCGACAGCTCCGCGGTCATCGTTTTTCCGCCGAAAATTGATTTTTTGGACTTTACCAAAAATGATTCAAAATGTCAATTGGATCGTGCCTCATGTTGAATAACCACTTTTTAAACCCTCACAGTGACCAAAATTGCCATTTTTACAGAGTTTTGCTTCCTCAGAAGCTTCAATTTTGACCAATTTCAGGCAGAGAAATTACTTTAAACACACTTATTTTAGTTGAAAAGGTAATAATTCACATCCAACAGTAATTTGCAGTCAAAAGATTAAATGTTAAAATTTCCTCAGAATTGACCATTTTGGGAACGTTCGACAGCTCCGCGGTCATCGTTTTTTGTCCGAAAATAGATTTTTTGGACTTTACCAAAAATGATTCAAAATGTCAATTGGATCGTGCCTCATGTTGAATAACCACTTTTTAAACCCTCACAGTGACCAAAATTGCCATTTTTACAGAGTTTTGCTTACTCAGAAGCTTCAATTTTGACCAATTTCAGGCACAGAAATGACTTTAAACACACTTATTTTAGTTGAAAAAGTAATAATTCACATCCAACAGTAATTATGCAGTCAAAAGATTAAATGTTAAAATTTCATCAGAATTGACCATTTTGGGAACATTCGACAGCTCCGCGGTCATCGTTTTTTGTCCGAAAATTGATTTTTTGGACTTTACCAAAAATGATTCAAAATGTCAATTGGGTCGTGCCTCATGTTGAATAATCACTTTTTAAACCCTCACAGTGACCAAAATTGCCATTTTTACAGAGTTTTGCTTACTCAGAAGCTTCAATTTTGACCAATTTCAGGCAGAGAAATTACTTTAAACACACTTATTTTAGTTGAAAAAGTAATAATTCATATCCAACAGTAATTTGCAGTCAAAAGATTAAATGTTAAAATTTCATCAGAATTGACCATTTTGGGAACGTTCGACAGCTCCGCGGTCATCGTTTTTTGTCCGAAAATTGATTTTTTGGACTCTACCAAAAATGATTCAAAATGTCAATTGGATCGTGCCTCATGTTGAATAACCACTTTTTAAACCCTCACAGTGACCAAAATTGCCATTTTTACAGAGTTTTGCTTACTCAGAAGCTTCAATTTTGACCAATTTCAGGCACAGAAATGACTTTAAACACACCTATTTTAGTTGAAAAAGTAATAATTCACATCCAACAGTAATTTGCAGTCAAAAGATTAAATGTTAAAATTTCATCAGAATTGACCATTTTGGGAAAGTTCGACAGCTCCGCGGTCATCGTTTTTCGTCCGAAAATTGATTTTTTGGACTTTACCAAAAATGATTCAAAATGTCAATTGGATCGTGCCTCATGTTGAATAACCACTTTTTAAACCCTCACAGTGACCAAAATTGCCATTTTTACAGAGTTTTGCTTACTCAGAAGCTTCAATTTTGACCAATTTCAGGCAGAGAAATAACTTTAAACACACTTATTTTAGTTAAAAAAGTAATAATTCACATCCAACAGTAATTTGCAGTCAAAAGATTAAATGTTAAAATTTCATCAGAATTGACCATTTTGGGAACGTTCGACAGCTCCGCGGTCATCGTTTTTCGTCCGAAAATTGATTTTTTGGACTTTACCAAAAATGATTCAAAATGTCAATTGGATCGTGCCTCATGTTGAATGACCACTTTTTAAACCCTCACAGTGACCAAAATTGCCATTTTTACAGAGTTTTGCTTACTCAGAAGCTTCAATTTTGACCAATTTCAGGCACAGAAATGACTTTAAACACACTTATTTTAGTTGAAAAAGTAATAATTCACATCCAACAGTAATTTGCAGTCAAAAGATTAAATGTTAAAATTTCATCAGAATTGACCATTTTGGGAACGTTCGACAGCTCCGCGGTCATCGTTTTTCGTCCGAAAATTGATTTTTTGGACTTTACCAAAAATGATTCAAAATGTCAATTGGATCGTGCCTCATGTTGAATAACCACTTTTTAAACCCTCACAGTGACCAAAATTGACATTTTTACAGAGTTTTGCTTACTCAGAAGCTTCAATTTTGACCAATTTCAGGCAGAGAAATTACTTTAAACACACTTATTTTAGTTGAAAAAGTAATAATTCATATCCAACAGTAATTTGCAGTCAAAAGATTAAATGTTAAAATTTCATCAGAATTGACCATTTTGGGAACGTTTGACAGCTCCGCGGTCATCGTTTTTTGTCCAAAATTTATTTTTTGGACTTTACCAAAAATGATTCAAAATGTCAATTGGATCGTGCCTCATGTTGAATAACCACTTTTTAAACCCTCACAGTGACCAAAATTGACATTTTTACAGAGTTTTGCTTACTCAGAAGCTTCAATTTTGACCAATTTCAGGCAGAGAAATGACTTTAAACACACTTATTTTAGTTGAAAAGGTAATAATTCACATCCAACAGTAATTTGCACTCAAAAGATTAAATGTTAAAATTTCATCAGAATTGACCATTTTGGGAACGTTCGACAGCTCCGCGGTCATCGTTTTTCGTCCGAAAATTGATTTTTTGGACTTTACCAAAAATGATTCAAAATGTCAATTGGATCGTGCCTCATGTTGAATAACCACTTATTAAACCCTCACAGTGACCAAAATTGCCATTTTTACAGAGTTTTGCTTACTCAGAAGCTTCAATTTTGACCAATTTCAGGCACAGAAATGACTTTAAACACACTTATTTTAATTGAAAAAGTAATAATTCACATCCAACAGTAATTATGCAGTCAAAAGATTAAATGTTAAAATTTCATCAGAATTGACCATTTTGGGAACATTCGACAGCTCCGCGGTCATCGTTTTTTGTCCGAAAATTAATATTTTGGACTTTACCAAAAATGATTCAAAATGTCAATTGGGTCGTGCCTCATGTTGAATAATCACTTTTTAAACCCTCACAGTGACCAAAATTGCCATTTTTACAGAGTTTTGCTTACTCAGCAGCTTCAATTTTGACCAATTTCAGGCAGAGAAATTACTTTAAACACACTTATTTTAGTTGAAAAAGTAATAATTCATATCCAACAGTAATTTGCAGTCAAAAGATTAAATGTTAAAATTTCATCAGAATTGACAATTTTGGGAACGTTCGACAGCTCCGCGGTCATCGTTTTTTGTCCGAAAATTAATTTTTGGGACTTTACCAAAAATGATTCAAAATGTCAATTGGATCGTGCCTCATGTTGAATAACCACTTTTTAAACCCTCACAGTGACCGAAATTGCCAGTTTTACAGAGTTTTGCTTACTCAGAAGCTTCAATTTTGACCAATTTCAGGCACAGAAATGACTTTAAACACACTTATTTTAGTTAAAAAAGTAATAATTCACATCCAACAGTAATTTGCAGTCAAAAGATTAAATGTTAAAATTTCATCAGAATTGACCATTTTGGGAACGTTCGACAGCTCCGCGGTCATCGTTTTTCGTCCGAAAATTGATTTTTTGGACTTTACCAAAAATGATTCAAAATGTCAATTGGATCGTGCCTCATGTTGAATAACCACTTTTTAAACCCTTACAGTGACCAAAATTGCCATTTTTACAGAGTTTTGCTTACTCAGAAGCTTCAATTTTGACCAATTTCAGGCAGAGAAATTACTTTAAACACACTTATTTTAGTTGAAAAGGTAATAATTCACATCCAACAGTAATTTGCAGTCAAAAGATTAAATGTTAAAATTTCATCAGAATTGACCATTTTGGGAACGTTCGACAGCTCTGCGGTCATCGTTTTTTGTCCGAAAATTGATTTTTTGGACTTTACCAAAAATGATTCAAAATGTCAATTGGATCGTGCCTCATGTTGAATAACCACTTTTTAAACCCTCACAGTGACCAAAATTGCCATTTTTACAGAGTTTTGCTTACTCAGAAGCTTCAATTTTGACCAATTTCAGGCACAGAAATGACTTTAAACACACTTATTTTAGTTGAAAAAGTAATAATTCACATCCAACAGTAATTTGCAGTCAAAAGATTAAATGTTAAAATTTCATCAGAATTGACCATTTTGGGAACGTTCGACAGCTCCGCGGTCATTGTTTTTCGTCCGAAAATTGATTTTTTGGACTTTACCAAAAATGATTCAAAATGTCAATTGGATCGTGCCTCATGTTGAATAACCACTTTTTAAACCCTCACAGTGACCAAAATTGCCATTTTTACAGAGTTTTGCTTACTCAGAAGCTTCAATTTTGACCAATTTCAGGCAGAGAAATGACTTTAAACACACTTATTTTAGTTGAAAAAGTAATAATTCACATCCAACAGTAATTATGCAGTCAAAAGATTAAATGTTAAAATTTCATCAGAATTGACCATTTTGGGAACGTTCGACAGCTCCGCGGTCATCGTTTTTTGTCCGAAAATTGATTTTTTGGACTTTACCAAAAATGATTCAAAATGTCAATTGGATCGTGCCTCATGTTGAATAACCACGTTTTAAACCCTCACAGTGACCAAAATTGCCATTTTTACAGAGTTTTGCTTACTCAGAAGCTTCAATTTTGACCAATTTCAGGCACAGAAATTACTTTAAACACACTTATTTTAGTTGAAAAAGTAATAATTCACATCCAACAGTAATTATGCAGTCAAAAGATTAAATGTTAAAATTTCATCAGAATTGACCATTTTGGGAACGTTCGACAGCTCCGCGGTCATCGTTTTTCCGCCGAAAATTGATTTTTTGGACTTTACCAAAAATGATTCAAAATGTCAATTGGATCGTGCCTCATGTTGAATAACCACTTTTTAAACCCTCACAGTGACCAAAATTGCCAGTTTTACAGAGTTTTGCTTACTCAGAAGCTTCAATTTTGACCAATTTCAGGCACAGAAATGACTTTAAACACACTTATTTTAGTTGAAAAAGTAATAATTCACATCCAACAGTAATTATGCAGTCAAAAGATTAAATGTTAAAATTTCATCAGAATTGACCATTTTGGGAACGTTCGACAGCTCCGAGGTCATCGTTTTTTGTCCGAAAATTGATTTTTTGGACTTTACCAAAAATGATTCAAAATGTCAATTGGATCGTGCCTCATGTTGAATAACCACTTTTTAAACCCTCACAGTGACCAAAATTGCCATTTTTACAGAGTTTTGCTTACTCAGAAGCTTCAATTTTGACCAATTTCAGGCACAGAAATGACTTTAAACACACTTATTTTAGTTGAAAAAGTAATAATTCACATCCAACAGTAATTATGCAGTCAAAAGATTAAATGTTAAAATTTCATCAGAATTGACCATTTTGGGAACATTCGACAGCTCCGCGGTCATCGTTTTTTGTCCGAAAATTGATTTTTTGGACTTTACCAAAAATGATTCAAAATGTCAATTGGGTCGTGCCTCATGTTGAATAATCACTTTTTAAACCCTCACAGTGACCAAAATTGCCATTTTTACAGAGTTTTGCTTACTCAGAAGCTTCAATTTTGACCAATTTCAGGCAGAGAAATTACTTTAAACACACTTATTTTAGTTGAAAAAGTAATAATTCATATCCAACAGTAATTTGCAGTCAAAAGATTAAATGTTAAAATTTCATCAGAATTGACCATTTTGGGAACGTTCGACAGCTCCGCGGTCATCGTTTTTTGGCCCAAAATTGATTTTTTGGACTCTACCAAAAATGATTCAAAATGTCAATTGGATCGTGCCTCATGTTGAATAACCACTTTTTAAACCCTCACAGTGACCAAAATTGCCATTTTTACAGAGTTTTGCTTACTCAGAAGCTTCAATTTTGACCAATTTCAGGCACAGAAATGACTTTAAACACACCTATTTTAGTTGAAAAAGTAATAATTCACATCCAACAGTAATTTGCAGTCAAAAGATTAAATGTTAAAATTTCATCAGAATTGACCATTTTGGGAACGTTCGACAGCTCCGCGGTCATCGTTTTTCGTCCGAAAATTGATTTTTTGGACTTTACCAAAAATGATTCAAAATGTCAATTGGATCGTGCCTCATGTTGAATAACCACTTTTTAAACCCTCACAGTGACCAAAATTGCCATTTTTACAGAGTTTTGCTTACTCAGAAGCTTCAATTTTGACCAATTTCAGGCAGAGAAATGACTTTAAACACACTTATTTTAGTTAAAAAAGTAATAATTCACATCCAACAGTAATTTGCAGTCAAAAGATTAAATGTTAAAATTTCATCAGAATTGACCATTTTGGGAACGTTCGACAGCTCCGCGGTCATCGTTTTTCGTCCGAAAATTGATTTTTTGGACTTTACCAAAAATGATTCAAAATGTCAATTGGATCGTGCCTCATGTTGAATAACCACTTTTTAAACCCTCACAGTGACCAAAATTGCCAGTTTTACAGAGTTTTGCTTACTCAGAAGCTTCAATTTTGACCAATTTCAGGCACAGAAATGACTTTAAACACACTTATTTTAGTTGAAAAAGTAATAATTCACATCCAACAGTAATTATGCAGTCAAAAGATTAAATGTTAAAATTTCATCAGAATTGACCATTTTGGGAACGTTCGACAGCTCCGCGGTCATCGTTTTTCGTCCGAAAATTGATTTTTTGGACTTTACCAAAAATGATTCAAAATGTCAATTGGATCGTGCCTCATGTTGAATAACCACTTTTTAAACCCTCACAGTGACCAAAATTGACATTTTTACAGAGTTTTGCTTACTCAGAAGCTTCAATTTTGACCAATTTCAGGCAGAGAAATGACTTTAAACACACTTATTTTAGTTGAAAAGGTAATAATTCACATCCAACAGTAATTTGCACTCAAAAGATTAAATGTTAAAATTTCATCAGAATTGACCATTTTGGGAACGTTCGACAGCTCCGCGGTCATCGTTTTTCGTCCGAAAATTGATTTTTTGGACTTTACCAAAAATGATTCAAAATGTCAATTGGATCGTGCCTCATGTTGAATAACCACTTATTAAACCCTCACAGTGACCAAAATTGCCATTTTTACAGTGTTTTGCTTACTCAGAAGCTTCAATTTTGACCAATTTCAGGCACAGAAATGACTTTAAACACACTTATTTTAGTTGAAAAAGTAATAATTCACATCCAACAGTAATTATGCAGTCAAAAGATTAAATGTTAAAATTTCATCAGAATTGACCATTTTGGGAACATTCGACAGCTCCGCAGTCATCGTTTTTTGTCCGAAAATTAATATTTTGGACTTTACCAAAAATGATTCAAAATGTCAATTGGGTCGTGCCTCATGTTGAATAATCACTTTTTAAACCCTCACAGTGACCAAAATTGCCATTTTTACAGAGTTTTGCTTACTCAGCAGCTTCAATTTTGACCAATTTCAGGCAGAGAAATTACTTTAAACACACTTATTTTAGTTGAAAAAGTAATAATTCATATCCAACAGTAATTTGCAGTCAAAAGATTAAATGTTAAAATTTCATCAGAATTGACCATTTTGGGAACGTTCGACAGCTCCGCGGTCATCGTTTTTTGTCCGAAAATTAATTTTTTGGACTTTACCAAAAATGATTCAAAATGTCAATTGGATCGTGCCTCATGTTGAATAACCACTTTTTAAACCCTCACAGTGACCAAAATTGCCAATTTTTACAGAGTTTTGCTTACTCAGAAGCTTCAATTTTGACCAATTTCAGGCAGAGAAATGACTTTAAACACACTTATTTTAGTTGAAAAGGTAATAATTCACATCCAACAGTAATTTGCAGTCAAAAGATTAAATGTTATAATTTCATCAGAATTGACCATTTTGGGAACGTTCGACAGCTCCGCAGTCATCGTTTTTCGTCCGAAAATTGATTTTTTGGACTTTACCAAAAATGATTCAAAATGTCAATTGGATCGTGCCTCATGTTGAATAACCACTTTTTAAACCCTCACAGTGACCAAAATTGCCATTTTTACAGAGTTTTGCTTACTCAGAAGCTTCAATTTTGACCAATTTCAGGCAGAGAAATGACTTTAAACACACTTATTTTAGTTAAAAAAGTAATACTTCACATCCAACAGTAATTTGCAGTCAAAAGATTAAATGTTAAAATTTCATCAGAATTGACCATTTTGGGAACGTTCGACAGCTCCGCGATCATCGTTTTTCGTCCGAAAATAGATTTTTTGGACTTTACCAAAAATGATTCAAAATGTCAATTGGATCGTGCCTCATGTTGAATAATCACTTTTTAAACCCTCACAGTGACCAAAATTGCCATTTTTACAGAGTTTTGCTTACTCAGAAGCTTCAATTTTGACCAATTTCAGGCACAGAAATGACTTTAAACACACTTATTTTAGTTGAAAAAGTAAAAATTCACATCCAACAGTAATTTGCAGTCAAAAGATTAAATGTTAAAATTTCATCAGAATTGACCATTTTGGGAACGTTCGACAGCTCCGCGGTCATCGTTTTTCGTCCGAAAATTGATTTTTTGGACTTTACCAAAAATGATTCAAAATGTCAATTGGATCGTGCCTCATGTTGAATAACCACTTTTTAAACCCTCACAGTGACCAAAATTGCCAGTTTTACAGAGTTTTGCTTACTCAGAAGCTTCAATTTTGACCAATTTCAGGCACAGAAATGACTTTAAACACACTTATTTTAGTTGAAAAAGTAATAATTCACATCCAACAGTAATTATGCAGTCAAAAGATTAAATGTTAAAATTTCATCAGAATTGACCATTTTGGGAACGTTCGACAGCTCCGCGGTCATCGTTTTTCGTCCGAAAATTGATTTTTTGGACTTTACCAAAAATGATTCAAAATGTCAATTGGATCGTGCCTCATGTTGAATAACCACTTTTTAAACCCTCACAGTGACCAAAATTGCCATTTTTACAGAGTTTTGCTTACTCAGAAGCTTCAATTTTGACCAATTTCAGGCACAGAAATGACTTTAAACACACTTATTTTAGTTGAAAAAGTAATAATTCACATTCAACAGTAATTTGCAGTCAAAAGATTAAATGTTAAAATTTCATCAGAATTGACCATTTTGGGAACGTTCGTTTTTCGTCCGAAAATTGATTTTTTGGACTTTACCAAAAATGATTCAAAATGTCAATTGGATCGTGCCTCATGTTGAATAACCACTTTTTAAACCCTCACAGTGACCAAAATTGACATTTTTACAGAGTTTTGCTTACTCAGAAGCTTCAATTTTGACCAATTTCAGGCAGAGAAATTACTTTAAACACACTTATTTTAGTTGAAAAAGTAATAATTCATATCCAACAGTAATTTGCAGTCAAAAGATTAAATGTTAAAATTTCATCAGAATTGACCATTTTGGGAACGTTCGACAGCTCCGCGATCATCGTTTTTTGTCCAAAATTTATTTTTTGGACTTTACCAAAAATGATTCAAAATGTCAATTGGATCGTGCCTCATGTTGAATAACCACTTTTTAAACCCTCACAGTGACCAAAATTGACATTTTTACAGAGTTTTGCTTACTCAGAAGCTTCAATTTTGACCAATTTCAGGCAGAGAAATGACTTTAAACACACTTATTTTAGTTGAAAAGGTAATAATTCACATCCAACAGTAATTTGCACTCAAAAGATTAAATGTTAAAATTTCATCAGAATTGACCATTTTGGGAACGTTCGACAGCTCCGCGCTCATCGTTTTTCGTCCGAAAATTGATTTTTTGGACTTTACCAAAAATGATTCAAAATGTCAATTGGATCGTGCCTCATGTTGAATAACCACTTTTTAAACCCTCACAGTGACCAAAATTGCCATTTTTACAGAGTTTTGCTTACTCAGAAGCTTCAATTTTGACCAATTTCAGGCACAGAAATGACTTTAAACACACTTATTTTAGTTGAAAAAGTAATAATTCATATCCAACAGTAATTATGCAGTCAAAAGATTAAATGTTAAAATTTCATCAGAATTGACCATTTTGGGAACGTTCGACAGCTCCGCGGTCATCGTTTTTCGTCCGAAAATTGATTTTTTGGACTTAACCAAAAATGATTCAAAATGTCAATTGGATCGTGCCTCATGTTGAATAACCACTTTTTAAACCCTCACAGTGACCGAAATTGCCAGTTTTACAGAGTTTTGCTTACTCAGAAGCTTCAATTTTGACCAATTTCAGGCACAGAAATGACTTTAAACACACTTATTTTAGTTAAAAAAGTAATAATTCACATCCAACGGTAATTTGCAGTCAAAAGATTAAATGTTAAAATTTCATCAGAATTGACCATTTTGGGAACGTTCGACAGCTCCGCGGTCATCGTTTTTCGTCCGAAAATTGATTTTTTGGACTTTACCAAAAATGATTCAAAATGTCAATTGGATCGTGCCTCATGTTGAGTAACCACTTTTTAAACCCTTACAGTGACCAAAATTGCCATTTTTACAGAGTTTTGCTTACTCAGAAGCTTCAATTTTGACCAATTTCAGGCAGAGAAATGACTTTAAACACACTTATTTTAGTTAAAAAAGTAATACTTCACATCCAACAGTAATTTGCAGTCAAAAGATTAAATGTTAAAATTTCATCAGAATTGACCATTTTGGGAACGTTCGACAGCTCCGCGATCATCGTTTTTCGTCCGAAAATTGATTTTTTGGACTTTACCAAAAATGATTCAAAATGTCAATTGGATCGTGCCTCATGTTGAATAATCACTTTTTAAACCCTCACAGTGACCAAAATTGCCATTTTTACAGAGTTTTGCTTACTCAGAAGCTTCAATTTTGACCAATTTCAGGCACAGAAATGACTTTAAACACACTTATTTTAGTTGAAAAAGTAATAATTCACATCCAACAGTAATTATGCAGTCAAAAGATTAAATGTTAAAATTTCATCAGAATTGACCATTTTGGGAACGTTCGACAGCTCCGCGGTCATCGTTTTTCGTCCGAAAATTGATTTTTTGGACTTTACCAAAAATGATTCAAAATGTCAATTGGATCGTGCCTCATGTTGAATAACCACTTTTTAAACCCTCACAGTGACCAAAATTGCCATTTTTACAGAGTTTTGCTTACTCAGAAGCTTAAATTTTGACCAATTTCAGGCACAGAAATGACTTTAAACACACTTATTTTAGTTGAAAAAGTAATAATTCACATTCAACAGTAATTTGCAGTCAAAAGATTAAATGTTAAAATTTCATCAGAATTGACCATTTTGGGAACGTTCGTTTTTCGTCCGAAAATTGATTTTTTGGACTTTACCAAAAATGATTCAAAATGTCAATTGGATCGTGCCTCATGTTGAATAACCACTTTTTAAACCCTCACAGTGACCAAAATTGACATTTTTACAGAGTTTTGCTTACTCAGAAGCTTCAATTTTGACCAATTTCAGGCAGAGAAATTACTTTAAACACACTTATTTTAGTTGAAAAAGTAATAATTCATATCCAACAGTAATTTGCAGTCAAAAGATTAAATGTTAAAATTTCATCAGAATTGACCATTTTGGGAACGTTCGACAGCTCCGCGATCATCGTTTTTTGTCCAAAATTTATTTTTTGGACTTTACCAAAAATGATTCAAAATGTCAATTGGATCGTGCCTCATGTTGAATAACCACTTTTTAAACCCTCACAGTGACCAAAATTGACATTTTTACAGAGTTTTGCTTACTCAGAAGCTTCAATTTTGACCAATTTCAGGCAGAGAAATGACTTTAAACACACTTATTTTAGTTGAAAAGGTAATAATTCACATCCAACAGTAATTTGCACTCAAAAGATTAAATGTTAAAATTTCATCAGAATTGACCATTTTGGGAACGTTCGACAGCTCCGCGGTCATCGTTTTTCGTCCGAAAATTGATTTTTCGGACTTTACCAAAAATGATTCAAAATGTCAATTGGATCGTGCCTCATGTTGAATAACCACTTTTTAAACCCTCACAGTGACCAAAATTGCCATTTTTACAGAGTTTTGCTTACTCAGAAGCTTCAATTTTGACCAATTTCAGGCACAGAAATGACTTTAAACACACTTATTTTAGTTGAAAAAGTAATAATTCATATCCAACAGTAATTATGCAGTCAAAAGATTAAATGTTAAAATTTCATCAGAATTGACCATTTTGGGAACGTTCGACAGCTCCGCGGTCATCGTTTTTCGTCCGAAAATTGATTTTTTGGACTTAACCAAAAATGATTCAAAATGTCAATTGGATCGTGCCTCATGTTGAATAACCACTTTTTAAACCCTCACAGTGACCGAAATTGCCAGTTTTACAGAGTTTTGCTTACTCAGAAGCTTCAATTTTGACCAATTTCAGGCACAGAAATGACTTTAAACACACTTATTTTAGTTAAAAAAGTAATAATTCACATCCAACAGTAATTTGCAGTCAAAAGATTAAATGTTAAAATTTCATCAGAATTGACCATTTTGGGAACGTTCGACAGCTCCGCGGTCATCGTTTTTCGTCCGAAAATTGATTTTTTGGACTTTACCAAAAATGATTCAAAATGTCAATTGGATCGTGCCTCATGTTGAATAACCACTTTTTAAACCCTTACAGTGACCAAAATTGCCATTTTTACAGAGTTTTGCTTACTCAGAAGCTTCAATTTTGACCAATTTCAGGCAGAGAAATTACTTTAAACACACTTATTTTAGTTGAAAAGGTAATAATTCACATCCAACAGTAATTTGCAGTCAAAAGATTAAATGTTAAAATTTCATCAGAATTGACCATTTTGGGAACGTTCGACAGCTCCGCGGTCATCGTTTTTTGTCCGAAAATTGATTTTTTGGACTTTACCAAAAATGATTCAAAATGTCAATTGGATCGTGCCTCATGTTGAATAACCACTTTTTAAACCCTCACAGTGACCAAAATTGCCATTTTTACAGAGTTTTGCTTACTCAGAAGCTTCAATTTTGACCAATTTCAGGCACAGAAATGACTTTAAACACACTTATTTTAGTTGAAAAAGTAATAATTCACATCCAACAGTAATTTGCAGTCAAAAGATTAAATGTTAAAATTTCATCAGAATTGACCATTTTGGGAACGTTCGACAGCTCCGCGGTCATTGTTTTTCGTCCGAAAATTGATTTTTTGGACTTTACCAAAAATGATTCAAAATGTCAATTGGATCGTGCCTCATGTTGAATAACCACTTTTTAAACCCTCACAGTGACCAAAATTGCCATTTTTACAGAGTTTTGCTTACTCAGAAGCTTCAATTTTGACCAATTTCAGGCAGAGAAATGACTTTAAACACACTTATTTTAGTTGAAAAAGTAATAATTCACATCCAACAGTAATTATGCAGTCAAAAGATTAAATGTTAAAATTTCATCAGAATTGACCATTTTGGGAACGTTCGACAGCTCCGCGGTCATCGTTTTTTGTCCGAAAATTGATTTTTTGGACTTTACCAAAAATGATTCAAAATGTCAATTGGATCGTGCCTCATGTTGAATAACCACGTTTTAAACCCTCACAGTGACCAAAATTGCCATTTTTACAGAGTTTTGCTTACTCAGAAGCTTCAATTTTGACCAATTTCAGGCACAGAAATGACTTTAAACACACTTATTTTAGTTGAAAAAGTAATAATTCACATCCAACAGTAATTATGCAGTCAAAAGATTAAATGTTAAAATTTCATCAGAATTGACCATTTTGGGAACGTTCGACAGCTCCGCGGTCATCGTTTTTCCGCCGAAAATTGATTTTTTGGACTTTACCAAAAATGATTCAAAATTTCAATTGGATCGTGCCTCATGTTGAATAACCACTTTTTAAACCCTCACAGTGATCAAAATTGACATTTTTACAGAGTTTTGCTTACTCAGAAGCTTCAATTTTGACCAATTTCAGGCAGAGAAATGACTTTAAACACACTTATTTTAGTTGAAAAGGTAATAATTCACATCCAACAGTAATTTGCACTCAAAAGATTAAATGTTAAAATTTCATCAGAATTGACCATTTTGGGAACGTTCGACAGCTCCGCGGTCATCGTTTTTCGTCCGAAAATTGATTTTTTGGACTTTACCAAAAATGATTCAAAATGTCAATTGGATCGTGCCTCATGTTGAATAACCACTTTTTAAACCCTCACAGTGACCAAAATTGCCATTTTTACAGAGTTTTGCTTACTCAGAAGCTTCAATTTTGACCAATTTCAGGCACAGAAATGACTTTAAACACACTTATTTTAGTTGAAAAAGTAATAATTCATATCCAACAGTAATTATGCAGTCAAAAGATTAAATGTTAAAATTTCATCAGAATTGACCATTTTGGGAACGTTCGACAGCTCCGCAGTCATCGTTTTTTGTCCGAAAATTGATTTTTTGGACTTTACCAAAAATGATTCAAAATGTCAATTGGGTCGTGCCTCATGTTGAATAATCACTTTTTAAACCCTCACAGTGACCAAAATTGCCATTTTTACAGAGTTTTGCTTACTCAGAAGCTTCAATTTTGACCAATTTCAGGCAGAGAAATTACTTTAAACACACTTATTTTAGTTGAAAAAGTAATAATTCACATCCAACAGTAATTTGCAGTCAAAAGATTAAATGTTAAAATTTCATCAGAATTGACCATTTTGGGAACGTTCGACAGCTCCGCGATCATCGTTTTTTGTCCAAAATTTATTTTTTGGACTTTACCAAAAATGATTCAAAATGTCAATTGGATCGTGCCTCATGTTGAATAACCACTTTTTAAACCCTCACAGTGACCAAAATTGACATTTTTACAGAGTTTTGCTTACTCAGAAGCTTCAATTTTGACCAATTTCAGGCAGAGAAATGACTTTAAACACACTTATTTTAGTTGAAAAGGTAATAATTCACATCCAACAGTAATTTGCACTCAAAAGATTAAATGTTAAAATTTCATCAGAATTGACCATTTTGGGAACGTTCGACAGCTCCGCGCTCATCGTTTTTCGTCCGAAAATTGATTTTTTGGACTTTACCAAAAATGATTCAAAATGTCAATTGGATCGTGCCTCATGTTGAATAACCACTTTTTAAACCCTCACAGTGACCAAAATTGCCATTTTTACAGAGTTTTGCTTACTCAGAAGCTTCAATTTTGACCAATTTCAGGCACAGAAATGACTTTAAACACACTTATTTTAGTTGAAAAAGTAATAATTCATATCCAACAGTAATTATGCAGTCAAAAGATTAAATGTTAAAATTTCATCAGAATTGACCATTTTGGGAACGTTCGACAGCTCCGCGGTCATCGTTTTTCGTCCGAAAATTGATTTTTTGGACTTAACCAAAAATGATTCAAAATGTCAATTGGATCGTGCCTCATGTTGAATAACCACTTTTTAAACCCTCACAGTGACCGAAATTGCCAGTTTTACAGAGTTTTGCTTACTCAGAAGCTTCAATTTTGACCAATTTCAGGCACAGAAATGACTTTAAACACAC
Organism: Lissotriton helveticus; assembly: GCF_964261635.1. Lineage (NCBI taxonomy): Eukaryota > Metazoa > Chordata > Amphibia > Caudata > Salamandridae > Lissotriton > Lissotriton helveticus. Next base: position 316,925 of record NW_027611882.1, on the reverse strand, counting down.
TTATTTTAGTTAAAAAAGTAATAATTCACATCCAACAGTAATTTGCAGTCAAAAGATTAAATGTTAAAATTTCATCAGAATTGACCATTTTGGGAACGTTCGACAGCTCCGCGGTCATCGTTTTTCGTCCGAAAATTGATTTTTGGGACTTTACCAAAAATGATTCAAAATGTCAATTGGATCGTGCCTCATGTTGAGTAACCACTTTTTAAACCCTTACAGTGACCAAAATTGCCATTTTTACAGAGTTTTGCTTACTCAGAAGCTTCAATTTTGACCAATTTCAGGCAGAGAAATGACTTTAAACACACTTATTTTAGTTAAAAAAGTAATACTTCACATCCAACAGTAATTTGCAGTCAAAAGATTAAATGTTAAAATTTCATCAGAATTGACCATTTTGGGAACGTTCGACAGCTCCGCGATCATCGTTTTTCGTCCGAAAATTGATTTTTTGGACTTTACCAAAAATGATTCAAAATGTCAATTGGATCGTGCCTCATGTTGAATAACCACTTTTTAAACCCTTACAGTGACCAAAATTGCCATTTTTACAGAGTTTTGCTTACTCAGAAGCTTCAATTTTGACCAATTTCAGGCAGAGAAATTACTTTAAACACACTTATTTTAGTTGAAAAGGTAATAATTCACATCCAACAGTAATTTGCAGTCAAAAGATTAAATGTTAAAATTTCATCAGAATTGACCATTTTGGGAACGTTCGACAGCTCCGCGGTCATCGTTTTTTGTCCGAAAATTGATTTTTTGGACTTTACCAAAAATGATTCAAAATGTCAATTGGATCGTGCCTCATGTTGAATAACCACTTTTTAAACCCTCACAGTGACCAAAATTGCCATTTTTACAGAGTTTTGCTTACTCAGAAGCTTCAATTTTGACCAATTTCAGGCACAGAAATGACTTTAAACACACTTATTTTAGTTGAAAAAGTAATAATTCACATCCAACAGTAATTTGCAGTCAAAAGATTAAATGTTAAAATTTCATCAGAATTGACCATTTTGGGAACGTTCGACAGCTCCGCGGTGATTGTTTTTCGTCCGAAAATTGATTTTTTGGACTTTACCAAAAATGATTCAAAATGTCAATTGGATCGTGCCTCATGTTGAATAACCACTTTTTAAACCCTCACAGTGACCAAAATTGCCATTTTTACAGAGTTTTGCTTACTCAGAAGCTTCAATTTTGACCAATTTCAGGCAGAGAAATGACTTTAAACACACTTATTTTAGTTGAAAAAGTAATAATTCACATCCAACAGTAATTATGCAGTCAAAAGATTAAATGTTAAAATTTCATCAGAATTGACCATTTTGGGAACGTTCGACAGCTCCGCGGTCATCGTTTTTTGTCCGAAAATTGATTTTTTGGACTTTACCAAAAATGATTCAAAATGTCAATTGGATCGTGCCTCATGTTGAATAACCACGTTTTAAACCCTCACAGTGACCAAAATTGCCATTTTTACAGAGTTTTGCTTACTCAGAAGCTTCAATTTTGACCAATTTCAGGCACAGAAATGACTTTAAACACACTTATTTTAGTTGAAAAAGTAATAATTCACATCCAACAGTAATTATGCAGTCAAAAGATTAAATGTTAAAATTTCATCAGAATTGACCATTTTGGGAACGTTCGACAGCTCCGCGGTCATCGTTTTTCCGCCGAAAATTGATTTTTTGGACTTTACCAAAAATGATTCAAAATGTCAATTGGATCGTGCCTCATGTTGAATAACCACTTTTTAAACCCTCACAGTGATCAAAATTGACATTTTTACAGAGTTTTGCTTACTCAGAAGCTTCAATTTTGACCAATTTCAGGCAGAGAAATGACTTTAAACACACTTATTTTAGTTGAAAAGGTAATAATTCACATCCAACAGTAATTTGCACTCAAAAGATTAAATGTTAAAATTTCATCAGAATTGACCATTTTGGGAACGTTCGACAGCTCCGCGGTCATCGTTTTTCGTCCGAAAATTGATTTTTTGGACTTTACCAAAAATGATTCAAAATGTCAATTGGATCGTGCCCATGTTGAAAAACCACTTTTTAAACCCTCACAGTGACCAAAATTGCCATTTTTACAGAGTTTTGCTTACTCAGAAGCTTCAATTTTGACCAATTTCAGGCACAGAAATGACTTTAAACACACTTATTTTAGTTGAAAAAGTAATAATTCATATCCAACAGTAATTATGCAGTCAAAAGATTAAATGTTAAAATTTCATCAGAATTGACCATTTTGGGAACGTTCGACAGCTCCGCAGTCATCGTTTTTTGTCCGAAAATTGATTTTTTGGACTTTACCAAAAATGATTCAAAATGTCAATTGGGTCGTGCCTCATGTTGAATAATCACTTTTTAAACCCTCACAGTGACCAAAATTGCCATTTTTACAGAGTTTTGCTTACTCAGAAGCTTCAATTTTGACCAATTTCAGGCAGAGAAATTACTTTAAACACACTTATTTTAGTTGAAAAAGTAATAATTCACATCCAACAGTAATTTGCAGTCAAAAGAATAAATGTTAAAATTTCATCAGAATTGACCATTTTGGGAACGTTCGACAGCTCCGCGATCATCGTTTTTTGTCCAAAATTTATTTTTTGGACTTTACCAAAAATGATTCAAAATGTCAATTGGATCGTGCCTCATGTTGAATAACCACTTTTTAAACCCTCACAGTGACCAAAATTGACATTTTTACAGAGTTTTGCTTACTCAGAAGCTTCAATTTTGACCAATTTCAGGCAGAGAAATGACTTTAAACACACTTATTTTAGTTGAAAAGGTAATAATTCACATCCAACAGTAATTTGCACTCAAAAGATTAAATGTTAAAATTTCATCAGAATTGACCATTTTGGGAACGTTCGACAGCTCCGCGCTCATCGTTTTTCGTCCGAAAATTGATTTTTTGGACTTTACCAAAAATGATTCAAAATGTCAATTGGATCGTGCCTCATGTTGAATAACCACTTTTTAAACCCTCACAGTGACCAAAATTGCCATTTTTACAGAGTTTTGCTTACTCAGAAGCTTCAATTTTGACCAATTTCAGGCACAGAAATGACTTTAAACACACTTATTTTAGTTGAAAAAGTAATAATTCATATCCAACAGTAATTATGCAGTCAAAAGATTAAATGTTAAAATTTCATCAGAATTGACCATTTTGGGAACGTTCGACAGCTCCGCGGTCATCGTTTTTCGTCCGAAAATTGATTTTTTGGACTTAACCAAAAATGATTCAAAATGTCAATTGGATCGTGCCTCATGTTGAATAACCACTTTTTAAACCCTCACAGTGACCGAAATTGCCAGTTTTACAGAGTTTTGCTTACTCAGAAGCTTCAATTTTGACCAATTTCAGGCACAGAAATGACTTTAAACACACTTATTTTAGTTAAAAAAGTAATAATTCACATCCAACAGTAATTTGCAGTCAAAAGATTAAATGTTAAAATTTCATCAGAATTGACCATTTTGGGAACGTTCGACAGCTCCGCGGTCATCGTTTTTCGTCCGAAAATTGATTTTTTGGACTTTACCAAAAATGATTCAAAATGTCAATTGGATCGTGCCTCATGTTGAGTAACCACTTTTTAAACCCTTACAGTGACCAAAATTGCCATTTTTACAGAGTTTTGCTTACTCAGAAGCTTCAATTTTGACCAATTTCAGGCAGAGAAATGACTTTAAACACACTTATTTTAGTTAAAAAAGTAATACTTCACATCCAACAGTAATTTGCAGTCAAAAGATTAAATGTTAAAATTTCATCAGAATTGACCATTTTGGGAACGTTCGACAGCTCCGCGATCATCGTTTTTCGTCCGAAAATTGATTTTTTGGACTTTACCAAAAATGATTCAAAATGTCAATTGGATCGTGCCTCATGTTGAATAACCACTTTTTAAACCCTTACAGTGACCAAAATTGCCATTTTTACAGAGTTTTGCTTACTCAGAAGCTTCAATTTTGACCAATTTCAGGCAGAGAAATTACTTTAAACACACTTATTTTAGTTGAAAAGGTAATAATTCACATCCAACAGTAATTTGCAGTCAAAAGATTAAATGTTAAAATTTCATCAGAATTGACCATTTTGGGAACGTTCGACAGCTCCGCGGTCATCGTTTTTTGTCCGAAAATTGATTTTTTGGACTTTACCAAAAATGATTCAAAATGTCAATTGGATCGTGCCTCATGTTGAATAACCACTTTTTAAACCCTCACAGTGACCAAAATTGCCATTTTTACAGAGTTTTGCTTACTCAGAAGCTTCAATTTTGACCAATTTCAGGCACAGAAATGACTTTAAACACACTTATTTTAGTTGAAAAAGTAATAATTCACATCCAACAGTAATTTGCAGTCAAAAGATTAAATGTTAAAATTTCATCAGAATTGACCATTTTGGGAACGTTCGACAGCTCCGCGGTCATTGTTTTTCGTCCGAAAATTGATTTTTTGGACTTTACCAAAAATGATTCAAAATGTCAATTGGATCGTGCCTCATGTTGAATAACCACTTTTTAAACCCTCACAGTGACCAAAATTGCCATTTTTACAGAGTTTTGCTTACTCAGAAGCTTCCATTTTGACCAATTTCAGGCAGAGAAATGACTTTAAACACACTTATTTTAGTTGAAAAAGTAATAATTCACATCCAACAGTAATTATGCAGTCAAAAGATTAAATGTTAAAATTTCATCAGAATTGACCATTTTGGGAACGTTCGACAGCTCCGCGGTCATCGTTTTTTGTCCGAAAATTGATTTTTTGGACTTTACCAAAAATGATTCAAAATGTCAATTGGATCGTGCCTCATGTTGAATAACCACGTTTTAAACCCTCACAGTGACCAAAATTGCCATTTTTACAGAGTTTTGCTTACTCAGAAGCTTCAATTTTGACCAATTTCAGGCACAGAAATGACTTTAAACACACTTATTTTAGTTGAAAAAGTAATAATTCACATCCAACAGTAATTATGCAGTCAAAAGATTAAATGTTAAAATTTCATCAGAATTGACCATTTTGGGAACGTTCGACAGCTCCGCGGTCATCGTTTTTCCGCCGAAAATTGATTTTTTGGACTTTACCAAAAATGATTCAAAATGTCAATTGGATCGTGCCTCATGTTGAATAACCACTTTTTAAACCCTCACAGTGATCAAAATTGACATTTTTACAGAGTTTTGCTTACTCAGAAGCTTCAATTTTGACCAATTTCAGGCAGAGAAATGACTTTAAACACACTTATTTTAGTTGAAAAGGTAATAATTCACATCCAACAGTAATTTGCACTCAAAAGATTAAATGTTAAAATTTCATCAGAATTGACCATTTTGGGAACGTTCGACAGCTCCGCGGTCATCGTTTTTCGTCCGAAAATTGATTTTTTGGACTTTACCAAAAATGATTCAAAATGTCAATTGGATCGTGCCTCATGTTGAATAACCACTTTTTAAACCCTCACAGTGACCAAAATTGCCATTTTTACAGAGTTTTGCTTACTCAGAAGCTTCAATTTTGACCAATTTCAGGCACAGAAATGACTTTAAACACACTTATTTTAGTTGAAAAAGTAATAATTCATATCCAACAGTAATTATGCAGTCAAAAGATTAAATGTTAAAATTTCATCAGAATTGACCATTTTGGGAACGTTCGACAGCTCCGCAGTCATCGTTTTTTGTCCGAAAATTGATTTTTTGGACTTTACCAAAAATGATTCAAAATGTCAATTGGGTCGTGCCTCATGTTGAATAATCACTTTTTAAACCCTCACAGTGACCAAAATTGCCATTTTTACAGAGTTTTGCTTACTCAGAAGCTTCAATTTTGACCAATTTCAGGCAGAGAAATTACTTTAAACACACTTATTTTAGTTGAAAAAGTAATAATTCACATCCAACAGTAATTTGCAGTCAAAAGATTAAATGTTAAAATTTCATCAGAATTGACCATTTTGGGAACGTTCGACAGCTCCGCGATCATCGTTTTTTGTCCAAAATTTATTTTTTGGACTTTACCAAAAATGATTCAAAATGTCAATTGGATCGTGCCTCATGTTGAATAACCACTTTTTAAACCCTCACAGTGACCAAAATTGACATTTTTACAGAGTTTTGCTTACTCAGAAGCTTCAATTTTGACCAATTTCAGGCAGAGAAATGACTTTAAACACACTTATTTTAGTTGAAAAGGTAATAATTCACATCCAACAGTAATTTGCACTCAAAAGATTAAATGTTAAAATTTCATCAGAATTGACCATTTTGGGAACGTTCGACAGCTCCGCGCTCATCGTTTTTCGTCCGAAAATTGATTTTTTGGACTTTACCAAAAATGATTCAAAATGTCAATTGGATCGTGCCTCATGTTGAATAACCACTTTTTAAACCCTCACAGTGACCAAAATTGCCATTTTTACAGAGTTTTGCTTACTCAGAAGCTTCAATTTTGACCAATTTCAGGCACAGAAATGACTTTAAACACACTTATTTTAGTTGAAAAAGTAATAATTCATATCCAACAGTAATTATGCAGTCAAAAGATTAAATGTTAAAATTTCATCAGAATTGACCATTTTGGGAGCGTTCGACAGCTCCGCGGTCATCGTTTTTCGTCCGAAAATTGATTTTTTGGACTTAACCAAAAATGATTCAAAATGTCAATTGGATCGTGCCTCATGTTGAATAACCACTTTTTAAACCCTCACAGTGACCGAAATTGCCAGTTTTACAGAGTTTTGCTTACTCAGAAGCTTCAATTTTGACCAATTTCAGGCACAGAAATGACTTTAAACACACTTATTTTAGTTAAAAAAGTAATAATTCACATCCAACAGTAATTTGCAGTCAAAAGATTAAATGTTAAAATTTCATCAGAATTGACCATTTTGGGAACGTTCGACAGCTCCGCGGTCATCGTTTTTCGTCCGAAAATTGATTTTTTGGACTTTACCAAAAATGATTCAAAATGTCAATTGGATCGTGCCTCATGTTGAGTAACCACTTTTTAAACCCTTACAGTGACCAAAATTGCCATTTTTACAGAGTTTTGCTTACTCAGAAGCTTCAATTTTGACCAATTTCAGGCAGAGAAATGACTTTAAACACACTTATTTTAGTTAAAAAAGTAATACTTCACATCCAACAGTAATTTGCAGTCAAAAGATTAAATGTTAAAATTTCATCAGAATTGACCATTTTGGGAACGTTCGACAGCTCCGCGATCATCGTTTTTCGTCCGAAAATTGATTTTTTGGACTTTACCAAAAATGATTCAAAATGTCAATTGGATCGTGCCTCATGTTGAATAACCACTTTTTAAACCCTTACAGTGACCAAAATTGCCATTTTTACAGAGTTTTGCTTACTCAGAAGCTTCAATTTTGACAAATTTCAGGCAGAGAAATTACTTTAAACACACTTATTTTAGTTGAAAAGGTAATAATTCACATCCAACAGTAATTTGCAGTCAAAAGATTAAATGTTAAAATTTCATCAGAATTGACCATTTTGGGAACGTTCGACAGCTCCGCGGTCATCGTTTTTTGTCCGAAAATTGATTTTTTGGACTTTACCAAAAATGATTCAAAATGTCAATTGGATCGTGCCTCATGTTGAATAACCACTTTTTAAACCCTCACAGTGACCAAAATTGCCATTTTTACAGAGTTTTGCTTACTCAGAAGCTTCAATTTTGACCAATTTCAGGCACAGAAATGACTTTAAACACACTTATTTTAGTTGAAAAAGTAATAATTCACATCCAACAGTAATTTGCAGTCAAAAGATTAAATGTTAAAATTTCATCAGAATTGACCATTTTGGGAACGTTCGACAGCTCCGCGGTCATTGTTTTTCGTCCGAAAATTGATTTTTTGGACTTTACCAAAAATGATTCAAAATGTCAATTGGATCGTGCCTCATGTTGAATAACCACTTTTTAAACCCTCACAGTGACCAAAATTGCCATTTTTACAGAGTTTTGCTTACTCAGAAGCTTCAATTTTGACCAATTTCAGGCAGAGAAATGACTTTAAACACACTTATTTTAGTTGAAAAAGTAATAATTCACATCCAACAGTAATTATGCAGTCAAAAGATTAAATGTTAAAATTTCATCAGAATTGACCATTTTGGGAACGTTCGACAGCTCCGCGGTCATCGTTTTTTGTCCGAAAATTGATTTTTTGGACTTTACCAAAAATGATTCAAAATGTCAATTGGATCGTGCCTCATGTTGAATAACCACGTTTTAAACCCTCACAGTGACCAAAATTGCCATTTTTACAGAGTTTTGCTTACTCAGAAGCTTCAATTTTGACCAATTTCAGGCACAGAAATGACTTTAAACACACTTATTTTAGTTGAAAAAGTAATAATTCACATCCAACAGTAATTATGCAGTCAAAAGATTAAATGTTAAAATTTCATCAGAATTGACCATTTTGGGAACGTTCGACAGCTCCGCGGTCATCGTTTTTCCGCCGAAAATTGATTTTTTGGACTTTACCAAAAATGATTCAAAATGTCAATTGGATCGTGCCTCATGTTGAATAACCACTTTTTAAACCCTCACAGTGATCAAAATTGACATTTTTACAGAGTTTTGCTTACTCAGAAGCTTCAATTTTGACCAATTTCAGGCAGAGAAATGACTTTAAACACACTTATTTTAGTTGAAAAGGTAATAATTCACATCCAACAGTAATTTGCACTCAAAAGATTAAATGTTAAAATTTCATCAGAATTGACCATTTTGGGAACGTTCGACAGCTCCGCGGTCATCGTTTTTCGTCCGAAAATTGATTTTTTGGACTTTACCAAAAATGATTCAAAATGTCAATTGGATCGTGCCTCATGTTGAATAACCACTTTTTAAACCCTCACAGTGACCAAAATTGCCATTTTTACAGAGTTTTGCTTACTCAGAAGCTTCAATTTTGACCAATTTCAGGCACAGAAATGACTTTAAACACACTTATTTTAGTTGAAAAAGTAATAATTCATATCCAACAGTAATTATGCAGTCAAAAGATTAAATGTTAAAATTTCATCAGAATTGACCATTTTGGGAACGTTCGACAGCTCCGCAGTCATCGTTTTTTGTCCGAAAATTGATTTTTTGGACTTTACCAAAAATGATTCAAAATGTCAATTGGGTCGTGCCTCATGTTGAATAATCACTTTTTAAACCCTCACAGTGACCAAAATTGCCATTTTTACAGAGTTTTGCTTACTCAGAAGCTTCAATTTTGACCAATTTCAGGCAGAGAAATTACTTTAAACACACTTATTTTAGTTGAAAAAGTAATAATTCACATCCAACAGTAATTTGCAGTCAAAAGATTAAATGTTAAAATTTCATCAGAATTGACCATTTTGGGAATGTTCGACAGCTCCGCGATCATCGTTTTTTGTCCAAAATTTATTTTTTGGACTTTACCAAAAATGATTCAAAATGTCAATTGGATCGTGCCTCATGTTGAATAACCACTTTTTAAACCCTCACAGTGACCAAAATTGACATTTTTACAGAGTTTTGCTTACTCAGAAGCTTCAATTTTGACCAATTTCAGGCAGAGAAATGACTTTAAACACACTTATTTTAGTTGAAAAGGTAATAATTCACATCCAACAGTAATTTGCACTCAAAAGATTAAATGTTAAAATTTCATCAGAATTGACCATTTTGGGAACGTTCGACAGCTCCGCGCTCATCGTTTTTCGTCCGAAAATTGATTTTTTGGACTTTACCAAAAATGATTCAAAATGTCAATTGGATCGTGCCTCATGTTGAATAACCACTTTTTAAACCCTCACAGTGACCAAAATTGCCATTTTTACAGAGTTTTGCTTACTCAGAAGCTTCAATTTTGACCAATTTCAGGCACAGAAATGACTTTAAACACACTTATTTTAGTTGAAAAAGTAATAATTCATATCCAACAGTAATTATGCAGTCAAAAGATTAAATGTTAAAATTTCATCAGAATTGACCATTTTGGGAACGTTCGACAGCTCCGCGGTCATCGTTTTTCGTCCGAAAATTGATTTTTTGGACTTAACCAAAAATGATTCAAAATGTCAATTGGATCGTGCCTCATGTTGAATAACCACTTTTTAAACCCTCACAGTGACCGAAATTGCCAGTTTTACAGAGTTTTGCTTACTCAGAAGCTTCAATTTTGACCAATTTCAGGCACAGAAATGACTTTAAACACACTTATTTTAGTTAAAAAAGTAATAATTCACATCCAACAGTAATTTGCAGTCAAAAGATTAAATGTTAAAATTTCATCAGAATTGACCATTTTGGGAACGTTCGACAGCTCCGCGGTCATCGTTTTTCGTCCGAAAATTGATTTTTTGGACTTTACCAAAAATGATTCAAAATGTCAATTGGATCGTGCCTCATGTTGAGTAACCACTTTTTAAACCCTTACAGTGACCAAAATTGCCATTTTTACAGAGTTTTGCTTACTCAGAAGCTTCAATTTTGACCAATTTCAGGCAGAGAAATGACTTTAAACACACTTATTTTAGTTAAAAAAGTAATACTTCACATCCAACAGTAATTTGCAGTCAAAAGATTAAATGTTAAAATTTCATCAGAATTGACCATTTTGGGAACGTTCGACAGCTCCGCGATCATCGTTTTTCGTCCGAAAATTGATTTTTTGGACTTTACCAAAAATGATTCAAAATGTCAATTGGATCGTGCCTCATGTTGAATAACCACTTTTTAAACCCTTACAGTGACCAAAATTGCCATTTTTACAGAGTTTTGCTTACTCAGAAGCTTCAATTTTGACCAATTTCAGGCAGAGAAATTACTTTAAACACACTTATTTTAGTTGAAAAGGTAATAATTCACATCCAACAGTAATTTGCAGTCAAAAGATTAAATGTTAAAATTTCATCAGAATTGACCATTTTGGGAACGTTCGACAGCTCCGCGGTCATCGTTTTTTGTCCGAAAATTGATTTTTTGGACTTTACCAAAAATGATTCAAAATGTCAATTGGATCGTGCCTCATGTTGAATAACCACTTTTTAAACCCTCACAGTGACCAAAATTGCCATTTTTACAGAGTTTTGCTTACTCAGAAGCTTCAATTTTGACCAATTTCAGGCACAGAAATGACTTTAAACACACTTATTTTAGTTGAAAAAGTAATAATTCACATCCAACAGTAATTATGCAGTCAAAAGATTAAATGTTAAAATTTCATCAGAATTGACCATTTTGGGAACGTTCGACAGCTCCGCGGTCATCGTTTTTCCGCCGAAAATTGATTTTTTGGACTTTACCAAAAATGATTCAAAATGTCAATTGGATCGTGCCTCATGTTGAATAACCACTTTTTAAACCCTCACAGTGATCAAAATTGACATTTTTACAGAGTTTTGCTTACTCAGAAGCTTCAATTTTGACCAATTTCAGGCAGAGAAATGACTTTAAACACACTTATTTTAGTTGAAAAGGTAATAATTCACATCCAACAGTAATTTGCACTCAAAAGATTAAATGTTAAAATTTCATCAGAATTGACCATTTTGGGAACGTTCGACAGCTCCGCGGTCATCGTTTTTCGTCCGAAAATTGATTTTTTGGACTTTACCAAAAATGATTCAAAATGTCAATTGGATCGTGCCTCATGTTGAATAACCACTTTTTAAACCCTCACAGTGACCAAAATTGCCATTTTTACAGAGTTTTGCTTACTCAGAAGCTTCAATTTTGACCAATTTCAGGCACAGAAATGACTTTAAACACACTTATTTTAGTTGAAAAAGTAATAATTCATATCCAACAGTAATTATGCAGTCAAAAGATTAAATGTTAAAATTTCATCAGAATTGACCATTTTGGGAACGTTCGACAGCTCCGCAGTCATCGTTTTTTGTCCGAAAATTGATTTTTTGGACTTTACCAAAAATGATTCAAAATGTCAATTGGGTCGTGCCTCATGTTGAATAATCACTTTTTAAACCCTCACAGTGACCAAAATTGCCATTTTTACAGAGTTTTGCTTACTCAGAAGCTTCAATTTTGACCAATTTCAGGCAGAGAAATTACTTTAAACACACTTATTTTAGTTGAAAAAGTAATAATTCACATCCAACAGTAATTTGCAGTCAAAAGATTAAATGTTAAAATTTCATCAGAATTGACCATTTTGGGAACGTTCGACAGCTCCGCGATCATCGTTTTTTGTCCAAAATTTATTTTTTGGACTTTACCAAAAATGATTCAAAATGTCAATTGGATCGTGCCTCATGTTGAATAACCACTTTTTAAACCCTCACAGTGACCAAAATTGACATTTTTACAGAGTTTTGCTTACTCAGAAGCTTCAATTTTGACCAATTTCAGGCAGAGAAATGACTTTAAACACACTTATTTTAGTTGAAAAGGTAATAATTCACATCCAACAGTAATTTGCACTCAAAAGATTAAATGTTAAAATTTCATCAGAATTGACCATTTTGGGAACGTTCGACAGCTCCGCGCTCATCGTTTTTCGTCCGAAAATTGATTTTTTGGACTTTACCAAAAATGATTCAAAATGTCAATTGGATCGTGCCTCATGTTGAATAACCACTTTTTAAACCCTCACAGTGACCAAAATTGCCATTTTTACAGAGTTTTGCTTACTCAGAAGCTTCAATTTTGACCAATTTCAGGCACAGAAATGACTTTAAACACACTTATTTTAGTTGAAAAAGTAATAATTCATATCCAACAGTAATTATGCAGTCAAAAGATTAAATGTTAAAATTTCATCAGAATTGACCATTTTGGGAACGTTCGACAGCTCCGCGGTCATCGTTTTTCGTCCGAAAATTGATTTTTTGGACTTAACCAAAAATGATTCAAAATGTCAATTGGATCGTGCCTCATGTTGAATAACCACTTTTTAAACCCTCACAGTGACCGAAATTGCCAGTTTTACAGAGTTTTGCTTACTCAGAAGCTTCAATTTTGACCAATTTCAGGCACAGAAATGACTTTAAACACACTTATTTTAGTTAAAAAAGTAATAATTCACATCCAACAGTAATTTGCAGTCAAAAGATTAAATGTTAAAATTTCATCAGAATTGACCATTTTGGGAACGTTCGACAGCTCCGCGGTCATCGTTTTTCGTCCGAAAATTGATTTTTTGGACTTTACCAAAAATGATTCAAAATGTCAATTGGATCGTGCCTCATGTTGAGTAACCACTTTTTAAACCCTTACAGTGACCAAAATTGCCATTTTTACAGAGTTTTGCTTACTCAGAAGCTTCAATTTTGACCAATTTCAGGCAGAGAAATGACTTTAAACACACTTATTTTAGTTAAAAAAGTAATACTTCACATCCAACAGTAATTTGCAGTCAAAAGATTAAATGTTAAAATTTCATCAGAATTGACCATTTTGGGAACGTTCGACAGCTCCGCGATCATCGTTTTTCGTCCGAAAATTGATTTTTTGGACTTTACCAAAAATGATTCAAAATGTCAATTGGATCGTGCCTCATGTTGAATAACCACTTTTTAAACCCTTACAGTGACCAAAATTGCCATTTTTACAGAGTTTTGCTTACTCAGAAGCTTCAATTTTGACCAATTTCAGGCAGAGAAATTACTTTAAACACACTTATTTTAGTTGAAAAGGTAATAATTCACATCCAACAGTAATTTGCAGTCAAAAGATTAAATGTTAAAATTTCATCAGAATTGACCATTTTGGGAACGTTCGACAGCTCCGCGGTCATCGTTTTTTGTCCGAAAATTGATTTTTTGGACTTTACCAAAAATGATTCAAAATGTCAATTGGATCGTGCCTCATGTTGAATAACCACTTTTTAAACCCTCACAGTGACCAAAATTGCCATTTTTACAGAGTTTTGCTTACTCAGAAGCTTCAATTTTGACCAATTTCAGGCACAGAAATGACTTTAAACACACTTATTTTAGTTGAAAAAGTAATAATTCACATCCAACAGTAATTTGCAGTCAAAAGATTAAATGTTAAAATTTCATCAGAATTGACCATTTTGGGAACGTTCGACAGCTCCGCGGTCATTGTTTTTCGTCCGAAAATTGATTTTTTGGACTTTACCAAAAATGATTCAAAATGTCAATTGGATCGTGCCTCATGTTGAATAACCACTTTTTAAACCCTCACAGTGACCAAAATTGCCATTTTTACAGAGTTTTGCTTACTCAGAAGCTTCCATTTTGACCAATTTCAGGCAGAGAAATGACTTTAAACACACTTATTTTAGTTGAAAAAGTAATAATTCACATCCAACAGTAATTATGCAGTCAAAAGATTAAATGTTAAAATTTCATCAGAATTGACCATTTTGGGAACGTTCGACAGCTCCGCGGTCATCGTTTTTTGTCCGAAAATTGATTTTTTGGACTTTACCAAAAATGATTCAAAATGTCAATTGGATCGTGCCTCATGTTGAATAACCACGTTTTAAACCCTCACAGTGACCAAAATTGCCATTTTTACAGAGTTTTGCTTACTCAGAAGCTTCAATTTTGACCAATTTCAGGCACAGAAATGACTTTAAACACACTTATTTTAGTTGAAAAAGTAATAATTCACATCCAACAGTAATTATGCAGTCAAAAGATTAAATGTTAAAATTTCATCAGAATTGACCATTTTGGGAACGTTCGACAGCTCCGCGGTCATCGTTTTTCCGCCGAAAATTGATTTTTTGGACTTTACCAAAAATGATTCAAAATGTCAATTGGATCGTGCCTCATGTTGAATAACCACTTTTTAAACCCTCACAGTGATCAAAATTGACATTTTTACAGAGTTTTGCTTACTCAGAAGCTTCAATTTTGACCAATTTCAGGCAGAGAAATGACTTTAAACACACTTATTTTAGTTGAAAAGGTAATAATTCACATCCAACAGTAATTTGCACTCAAAAGATTAAATGTTAAAATTTCATCAGAATTGACCATTTTGGGAACGTTCGACAGCTCCGCGGTCATCGTTTTTCGTCCGAAAATTGATTTTTTGGACTTTACCAAAAATGATTCAAAATGTCAATTGGATCGTGCCTCATGTTGAATAACCACTTTTTAAACCCTCACAGTGACCAAAATTGCCATTTTTACAGAGTTTTGCTTACTCAGAAGCTTCAATTTTGACCAATTTCAGGCACAGAAATGACTTTAAACACACTTATTTTAGTTGAAAAAGTAATAATTCATATCCAACAGTAATTATGCAGTCAAAAGATTAAATGTTAAAATTTCATCAGAATTGACCATTTTGGGAACGTTCGACAGCTCCGCAGTCATCGTTTTTTGTCCGAAAATTGATTTTTTGGACTTTACCAAAAATGATTCAAAATGTCAATTGGGTCGTGCCTCATGTTGAATAATCACTTTTAAAACCCTCACAGTGACCAAAATTGCCATTTTTACAGAGTTTTGCTTACTCAGAAGCTTCAATTTTGACCAATTTCAGGCAGAGAAATTACTTTAAACACACTTATTTTAGTTGAAAAAGTAATAATTCACATCCAACAGTAATTTGCAGTCAAAAGATTAAATGTTAAAATTTCATCAGAATTGACCATTTTGGGAACGTTCGACAGCTCCGCGATCATCGTTTTTTGTCCAAAATTTATTTTTTGGACTTTACCAAAAATGATTCAAAATGTCAATTGGATCGTGCCTCATGTTGAATAACCACTTTTTAAACCCTCACAGTGACCAAAATTGACATTTTTACAGAGTTTTGCTTACTCAGAAGCTTCAATTTTGACCAATTTCAGGCAGAGAAATGACTTTAAACACACTTATTTTAGTTGAAAAGGTAATAATTCACATCCAACAGTAATTTGCACTCAAAAGATTAAATGTTAAAATTTCATCAGAATTGACCATTTTGGGAACGTTCGACAGCTCCGCGCTCATCGTTTTTCGTCCGAAAATTGATTTTTTGGACTTTACCAAAAATGATTCAAAATGTCAATTGGATCGTGCCTCATGTTGAATAACCACTTTTTAAACCCTCACAGTGACCAAAATTGCCATTTTTACAGAGTTTTGCTTACTCAGAAGCTTCAATTTTGACCAATTTCAGGCACAGAAATGACTTTAAACACACTTATTTTAGTTGAAAAAGTAATAATTCATATCCAACAGTAATTATGCAGTCAAAAGATTAAATGTTAAAATTTCATCAGAATTGACCATTTTGGGAGCGTTCGACAGCTCCGCGGTCATCGTTTTTCGTCCGAAAATTGATTTTTTGGACTTAACCAAAAATGATTCAAAATGTCAATTGGATCGTGCCTCATGTTGAATAACCACTTTTTAAACCCTCACAGTGACCGAAATTGCCAGTTTTACAGAGTTTTGCTTACTCAGAAGCTTCAATTTTGACCAATTTCAGGCACAGAAATGACTTTAAACACACTTATTTTAGTTAAAAAAGTAATAATTCACATCCAACAGTAATTTGCAGTCAAAAGATTAAATGTTAAAATTTCATCAGAATTGACCATTTTGGGAACGTTCGACAGCTCCGCGGTCATCGTTTTTCGTCCGAAAATTGATTTTTTGGACTTTACCAAAAATGATTCAAAATGTCAATTGGATCGTGCCTCATGTTGAGTAACCACTTTTTAAACCCTTACAGTGACCAAAATTGCCATTTTTACAGAGTTTTGCTTACTCAGAAGCTTCAATTTTGACCAATTTCAGGCAGAGAAATGACTTTAAACACACTTATTTTAGTTAAAAAAGTAATACTTCACATCCAACAGTAATTTGCAGTCAAAAGATTAAATGTTAAAATTTCATCAGAATTGACCATTTTGGGAACGTTCGACAGCTCCGCGCTCATCGTTTTTCGTCCGAAAATTGATTTTTTGGACTTTACCAAAAATGATTCAAAATGTCAATTGGATCGTGCCTCATGTTGAATAACCACTTTTTAAACCCTCACAGTGACCAAAATTGCCATTTTTACAGAGTTTTGCTTACTCAGAAGCTTCAATTTTGACCAATTTCAGGCAGAGAAATTACTTTAAACACACTTATTTTAGTTGAAAAGGTAATAATTCACATCCAACAGTAATTTGCAGTCAAAAGATTAAATGTTAAAATTTCATCAGAATTGACCATTTTGGGAACGTTCGACAGCTCCGCGGTCATCGTTTTTTGTCCGAAAATTGATTTTTTGGACTTTACCAAAAATGATTCAAAATGTCAATTGGATCGTGCCTCATGTTGAATAACCACTTTTTAAACCCTCACAGTGACCAAAATTGCCATTTTTACAGAGTTTTGCTTACTCAGAAGCTTCAATTTTGACCAATTTCAGGCACAGAAATGACTTTAAACACACTTATTTTAGTTGAAAAAGTAATAATTCACATCCAACAGTAATTTGCAGTCAAAAGATTAAATGTTAAAATTTCATCAGAATTGACCATTTTGGGAACGTTCGACAGCTCCGCGGTCATTGTTTTTCGTCCGAAAATTGATTTTTTGGACTTTACCAAAAATGATTCAAAATGTCAATTGGATCGTGCCTCATGTTGAATAACCACTTTTTAAACCCTCACAGTGACCAAAATTGCCATTTTTACAGAGTTTTGCTTACTCAGAAGCTTCAATTTTGACCAATTTCAGGCAGAGAAATGACTTTAAACACACTTATTTTAGTTGAAAAAGTAATAATTCACATCCAACAGTAATTATGCAGTCAAAAGATTAAATGTTAAAATTTCATCAGAATTGACCATTTTGGGAACGTTCGACAGCTCCGCGGTCATCGTTTTTTGTCCGAAAATTGATTTTTTGGACTTTACCAAAAATGATTCAAAATGTCAATTGGATCGTGCCTCATGTTGAATAACCACGTTTTAAACCCTCACAGTGACCAAAATTGCCATTTTTACAGAGTTTTGCTTACTCAGAAGCTTCAATTTTGACCAATTTCAGGCACAGAAATGACTTTAAACACACTTATTTTAGTTGAAAAAGTAATAATTCACATCCAACAGTAATTATGCAGTCAAAAGATTAAATGTTAAAATTTCATCAGAATTGACCATTTTGGGAACGTTCGACAGCTCCGCGGTCATCGTTTTTCCGCCGAAAATTGATTTTTTGGACTTTACCAAAAATGATTCAAAATGTCAATTGGATCGTGCCTCATGTTGAATAACCACTTTTTAAACCCTCACAGTGATCAAAATTGACATTTTTACAGAGTTTTGCTTACTCAGAAGCTTCAATTTTGACCAATTTCAGGCAGAGAAATGACTTTAAACACACTTATTTTAGTTGAAAAGGTAATAATTCACATCCAACAGTAATTTGCACTCAAAAGATTAAATGTTAAAATTTCATCAGAATTGACCATTTTGGGAACGTTCGACAGCTCCGCGGTCATCGTTTTTCGTCCGAAAATTGATTTTTTGGACTTTACCAAAAATGATTCAAAAT
This sequence comes from Lissotriton helveticus, assembly GCF_964261635.1. Taxonomy (NCBI): domain Eukaryota; kingdom Metazoa; phylum Chordata; class Amphibia; order Caudata; family Salamandridae; genus Lissotriton; species Lissotriton helveticus. Next base: position 298,390 of record NW_027611882.1, on the reverse strand, counting down.
GTCAATTGGATCGTGCCTCATGTTGAATAACCACTTTTTAAACCCTTACAGTGACCAAAATTGCCATTTTTACAGAGTTTTGCTTACTCAGAAGCTACAATTTTGACCAATTTCAGGCAGAGAAATTACTTTAAACACACTTATTTTAGTTGAAAAGGTAATAATTCACATCCAACAGTAATTTGCAGTCAAAAGATTAAATGTTAAAATTTCATCAGAATTGACCATTTTGGGAACGTTCGACAGCTCCGCGGTCATCGTTTTTTGTCCGAAAATTGATTTTTTGGACTTTACCAAAAATGATTCAAAATGTCAATTGGATCGTGCCTCATGTTGAATAACCACTTTTTAAACCCTCACAGTGACCAAAATTGCCATTTTTACAGAGTTTTGCTTACTCAGAAGCTTCAATTTTGACCAATTTCAGGCACAGAAATGACTTTAAACACACTTATTTTAGTTGAAAAAGTAATAATTCACATCCAACAGTAATTTGCAGTCAAAAGATTAAATGTTAAAATTTCATCAGAATTGACCATTTTGGGAACGTTCGACAGCTCCGCGGTCATTGTTTTTCGTCCGAAAATTGATTTTTTGGACTTTACCAAAAATGATTCAAAATGTCAATTGGATCGTGCCTCATGTTGAATAACCACTTTTTAAACCCTCACAGTGACCAAAATTGCCATTTTTACAGAGTTTTGCTTACTCAGAAGCTTCAATTTTGACCAATTTCAGGCAGAGAAATGACTTTAAACACACTTATTTTAGTTGAAAAAGTAATAATTCACATCCAACAGTAATTTGCACTCAAAAGATTAAATGTTAAAATTTCATCAGAATTGACCATTTTGGGAACGTTCGACAGCTCCGCGGTCATCGTTTTTTGTCCGAAAATTGATTTTTTGGACTTTACCAAAAATGATTCAAAATGTCAATTGGATCGTGCCTCATGTTGAATAACCACTTTTTAAACCCTCACAGTGACCAAAATTGCCATTTTTACAGAGTTTTGCTTACTCAGAAGCTTCAATTTTGACCAATTTCAGGCACAGAAATGACTTTAAACACACTTATTTTAGTTGAAAAAGTAATAATTCATATCCAACAGTAATTATGCAGTCAAAAGATTAAATGTTAAAATTTCATCAGAATTGACCATTTTGGGAACGTTCGACAGCTCCGCGATCATCGTTTTTCGTCCGAAAATTGATTTTTTGGACTTTACCAAAAATTATTCAAAATGTCAATTGGATCGTGCCTCATGTTGAATAACCACTTTTTAAACCCTTACAGTGACCAAAATTGCCATTTTTACAGAGTTTTGCTTACTCAGAAGCTTCAATTTTGACCAATTTCAGGCAGAGAAATTACTTTAAACACACTTATTTTAGTTAAAAAAGTAATAATTCACATCCAACAGTAATTTGCAGTCAAAAGATTAAATGTTAAAATTTCATCAGAATTGACCATTTTGGGAACGTTCGACAGCTCCGCGGTCATCGTTTTTCGTCCGAAAATTGATTTTTTGGACTTTACCAAAAATGATTCAAAATGTCAATTGGATCGTGCCTCATGTTGAGTAACCACTTTTTAAACCCTTACAGTGACCAAAATTGCCATTTTTACAGAGTTTTGCTTACTCAGAAGCTTCAATTTTGACCAATTTCAGGCAGAGAAATGACTTTAAACACACTTATTTTAGTTAAAAAAGTAATACTTCACATCCAACAGTAATTTGCAGTCAAAAGATTAAATGTTAAAATTTCATCAGAATTGACCATTTTGGGAACGTTCGACAGCTCCGCGATCATCGTTTTTCGTCCGAAAATTGATTTTTTGGACTTTACCAAAAATGATTCAAAATGTCAATTGGATCGTGCCTCATGTTGAATAACCACTTTTTAAACCCTTACAGTGACCAAAATTGCCATTTTTACAGAGTTTTGCTTACTCAGAAGCTTCAATTTTGACCAATTTCAGGCAGAGAAATTACTTTAAACACACTTATTTTAGTTGAAAAAGTAATAATTCACATCCAACAGTAATTTGCAGTCAAAAGATTAAATGTTAAAATTTCATCAGAATTGACCATTTTGGGAACGTTCGACAGCTCCGCGGTCATCGTTTTTCGTCCGAAAATTGATTTTTTGGACTTTACCAAAAATGATTCAAAATGTCAATTGGATCGTGCCTCATGTTGAGTAACCACTTTTTAAACCCTTACAGTGACCAAAATTGCCATTTTTACAGAGTTTTGCTTACTCAGAAGCTTCAATTTTGACCAATTTCAGGCAGAGAAATGACTTTAAACACACTTATTTTAGTTAAAAAAGTAATACTTCACATCCAACAGTAATTTGCAGTCAAAAGATTAAATGTTAAAATTTCATCAGAATTGACCATTTTGGGAACGTTCGACAGCTCCGCGATCATCGTTTTTCGTCCGAAAATTGATTTTTTGGACTTTACCAAAAATGATTCAAAATGTCAATTGGATCGTGCCTCATGTTGAATAACCACTTTTTAAACCCTTACAGTGACCAAAATTGCCATTTTTACAGAGTTTTGCTTACTCAGAAGCTTCAATTTTGACCAATTTCAGGCAGAGAAATTACTTTAAACACACTTATTTTAGTTGAAAAGGTAATAATTCACATCCAACAGTAATTTGCAGTCAAAAGATTAAATGTTAAAATTTCATCAGAATTGACCATTTTGGGAACGTTCGACAGCTCCGCGGTCATCGTTTTTTGTCCGAAAATTGATTTTTTGGACTTTACCAAAAATGATTCAAAATGTCAATTGGATCGTGCCTCATGTTGAATAACCACTTTTTAAACCCTCACAGTGACCAAAATTGCCATTTTTACAGAGTTTTGCTTACTCAGAAGCTTCAATTTTGACCAATTTCAGGCACAGAAATGACTTTAAACACACTTATTTTAGTTGAAAAAGTAATAATTCACATCCAACAGTAATTATGCAGTCAAAAGATTAAATGTTAAAATTTCATCAGAATTGACCATTTTGGGAACGTTCGACAGCTCCGCGGTCATCGTTTTTCCGCCGAAAATTGATTTTTTGGACTTTACCAAAAATGATTCAAAATGTCAATTGGATCGTGCCTCATGTTGAATAACCACTTTTTAAACCCTCACAGTGATCAAAATTGACATTTTTACAGAGTTTTGCTTACTCAGAAGCTTCAATTTTGACCAATTTCAGGCAGAGAAATGACTTTAAACACACTTATTTTAGTTGAAAAGGTAATAATTCACATCCAACAGTAATTTGCACTCAAAAGATTAAATGTTAAAATTTCATCAGAATTGACCATTTTGGGAACGTTCGACAGCTCCGCGGTCATCGTTTTTCGTCCGAAAATTGATTTTTTGGACTTTACCAAAAATGATTCAAAATGTCAATTGGATCGTGCCTCATGTTGAATAACCACTTTTTAAACCCTCACAGTGACCAAAATTGCCATTTTTACAGAGTTTTGCTTACTCAGAAGCTTCAATTTTGACCAATTTCAGGCACAGAAATGACTTTAAACACACTTATTTTAGTTGAAAAAGTAATAATTCATATCCAACAGTAATTATGCAGTCAAAAGATTAAATGTTAAAATTTCATCAGAATTGACCATTTTGGGAACGTTCGACAGCTCCGCAGTCATCGTTTTTTGTCCGAAAATTGATTTTTTGGACTTTACCAAAAATGATTCAAAATGTCAATTGGGTCGTGCCTCATGTTGAATAATCACTTTTTAAACCCTCACAGTGACCAAAATTGCCATTTTTACAGAGTTTTGCTTACTCAGAAGCTTCAATTTTGACCAATTTCAGGCAGAGAAATTACTTTAAACACACTTATTTTAGTTGAAAAAGTAATAATTCACATCCAACAGTAATTTGCAGTCAAAAGATTAAATGTTAAAATTTCATCAGAATTGACCATTTTGGGAACGTTCGACAGCTCCGCGATCATCGTTTTTTGTCCAAAATTTATTTTTTGGACTTTACCAAAAATGATTCAAAATGTCAATTGGATCGTGCCTCATGTTGAATAACCACTTTTTAAACCCTCACAGTGACCAAAATTGACATTTTTACAGAGTTTTGCTTACTCAGAAGCTTCAATTTTGACCAATTTCAGGCAGAGAAATGACTTTAAACACACTTATTTTAGTTGAAAAGGTAATAATTCACATCCAACAGTAATTTGCACTCAAAAGATTAAATGTTAAAATTTCATCAGAATTGACCATTTTGGGAACGTTCGACAGCTCCGCGCTCATCGTTTTTCGTCCGAAAATTGATTTTTTGGACTTTACCAAAAATGATTCAAAATGTCAATTGGATCGTGCCTCATGTTGAATAACCACTTTTTAAACCCTCACAGTGACCAAAATTGCCATTTTTACAGAGTTTTGCTTACTCAGAAGCTTCAATTTTGACCAATTTCAGGCACAGAAATGACTTTAAACACACTTATTTTAGTTGAAAAAGTAATAATTCATATCCAACAGTAATTATGCAGTCAAAAGATTAAATGTTAAAATTTCATCAGAATTGACCATTTTGGGAACGTTCGACAGCTCCGCGGTCATCGTTTTTCGTCCGAAAATTGATTTTTTGGACTTAACCAAAAATGATTCAAAATGTCAATTGGATCGTGCCTCATGTTGAATAACCACTTTTTAAACCCTCACAGTGACCGAAATTGCCAGTTTTACAGAGTTTTGCTTACTCAGAAGCTTCAATTTTGACCAATTTCAGGCACAGAAATGACTTTAAACACACTTATTTTAGTTAAAAAAGTAATAATTCACATCCAACAGTAATTTGCAGTCAAAAGATTAAATGTTAAAATTTCATCAGAATTGACCATTTTGGGAACGTTCGACAGCTCCGCGGTCATCGTTTTTCGTCCGAAAATTGATTTTTTGGACTTTACCAAAAATGATTCAAAATGTCAATTGGATCGTGCCTCATGTTGAGTAACCACTTTTTAAACCCTTACAGTGACCAAAATTGCCATTTTTACAGAGTTTTGCTTACTCAGAAGCTTCAATTTTGACCAATTTCAGGCAGAGAAATGACTTTAAACACACTTATTTTAGTTAAAAAAGTAATACTTCACATCCAACAGTAATTTGCAGTCAAAAGATTAAATGTTAAAATTTCATCAGAATTGACCATTTTGGGAACGTTCGACAGCTCCGCGATCATCGTTTTTCGTCCGAAAATTGATTTTTTGGACTTTACCAAAAATGATTCAAAATGTCAATTGGATCGTGCCTCATGTTGAATAACCACTTTTTAAACCCTTACAGTGACCAAAATTGCCATTTTTACAGAGTTTTGCTTACTCAGAAGCTTCAATTTTGACCAATTTCAGGCAGAGAAATTACTTTAAACACACTTATTTTAGTTGAAAAGGTAATAATTCACATCCAACAGTAATTTGCAGTCAAAAGATTAAATGTTAAAATTTCATCAGAATTGACCATTTTGGGAACGTTCGACAGCTCCGCGGTCATCGTTTTTTGTCCGAAAATTGATTTTTTGGACTTTACCAAAAATGATTCAAAATGTCAATTGGATCGTGCCTCATGTTGAATAACCACTTTTTAAACCCTCACAGTGACCAAAATTGCCATTTTTACAGAGTTTTGCTTACTCAGAAGCTTCAATTTTGACCAATTTCAGGCACAGAAATGACTTTAAACACACTTATTTTAGTTGAAAAAGTAATAATTCACATCCAACAGTAATTTGCAGTCAAAAGATTAAATGTTAAAATTTCATCAGAATTGACCATTTTGGGAACGTTCGACAGCTCCGCGGTCATTGTTTTTCGTCCGAAAATTGATTTTTTGGACTTTACCAAAAATGATTCAAAATGTCAATTGGATCGTGCCTCATGTTGAATAACCACTTTTTAAACCCTCACAGTGACCAAAATTGCCATTTTTACAGAGTTTTGCTTACTCAGAAGCTTCCATTTTGACCAATTTCAGGCAGAGAAATGACTTTAAACACACTTATTTTAGTTGAAAAAGTAATAATTCACATCCAACAGTAATTATGCAGTCAAAAGATTAAATGTTAAAATTTCATCAGAATTGACCATTTTGGGAACGTTCGACAGCTCCGCGGTCATCGTTTTTTGTCCGAAAATTGATTTTTTGGACTTTACCAAAAATGATTCAAAATGTCAATTGGATCGTGCCTCATGTTGAATAACCACGTTTTAAACCCTCACAGTGACCAAAATTGCCATTTTTACAGAGTTTTGCTTACTCAGAAGCTTCAATTTTGACCAATTTCAGGCACAGAAATGACTTTAAACACACTTATTTTAGTTGAAAAAGTAATAATTCACATCCAACAGTAATTATGCAGTCAAAAGATTAAATGTTAAAATTTCATCAGAATTGACCATTTTGGGAACGTTCGACAGCTCCGCGGTCATCGTTTTTCCGCCGAAAATTGATTTTTTGGACTTTACCAAAAATGATTCAAAATGTCAATTGGATCGTGCCTCATGTTGAATAACCACTTTTTAAACCCTCACAGTGATCAAAATTGACATTTTTACAGAGTTTTGCTTACTCAGAAGCTTCAATTTTGACCAATTTCAGGCAGAGAAATGACTTTAAACACACTTATTTTAGTTGAAAAGGTAATAATTCACATCCAACAGTAATTTGCACTCAAAAGATTAAATGTTAAAATTTCATCAGAATTGACCATTTTGGGAACGTTCGACAGCTCCGCGGTCATCGTTTTTCGTCCGAAAATTGATTTTTTGGACTTTACCAAAAATGATTCAAAATGTCAATTGGATCGTGCCTCATGTTGAATAACCACTTTTTAAACCCTCACAGTGACCAAAATTGCCATTTTTACAGAGTTTTGCTTACTCAGAAGCTTCAATTTTGACCAATTTCAGGCACAGAAATGACTTTAAACACACTTATTTTAGTTGAAAAAGTAATAATTCATATCCAACAGTAATTATGCAGTCAAAAGATTAAATGTTAAAATTTCATCAGAATTGACCATTTTGGGAACGTTCGACAGCTCCGCAGTCATCGTTTTTTGTCCGAAAATTGATTTTTTGGACTTTACCAAAAATGATTCAAAATGTCAATTGGGTCGTGCCTCATGTTGAATAATCACTTTTTAAACCCTCACAGTGACCAAAATTGCCATTTTTACAGAGTTTTGCTTACTCAGAAGCTTCAATTTTGACCAATTTCAGGCAGAGAAATTACTTTAAACACACTTATTTTAGTTGAAAAAGTAATAATTCACATCCAACAGTAATTTGCAGTCAAAAGATTAAATGTTAAAATTTCATCAGAATTGACCATTTTGGGAACGTTCGACAGCTCCGCGATCATCGTTTTTTGTCCAAAATTTATTTTTTGGACTTTACCAAAAATGATTCAAAATGTCAATTGGATCGTGCCTCATGTTGAATAACCACTTTTTAAACCCTCACAGTGACCAAAATTGACATTTTTACAGAGTTTTGCTTACTCAGAAGCTTCAATTTTGACCAATTTCAGGCAGAGAAATGACTTTAAACACACTTATTTTAGTTGAAAAGGTAATAATTCACATCCAACAGTAATTTGCACTCAAAAGATTAAATGTTAAAATTTCATCAGAATTGACCATTTTGGGAACGTTCGACAGCTCCGCGCTCATCGTTTTTCGTCCGAAAATTGATTTTTTGGACTTTACCAAAAATGATTCAAAATGTCAATTGGATCGTGCCTCATGTTGAATAACCACTTTTTAAACCCTCACAGTGACCAAAATTGCCATTTTTACAGAGTTTTGCTTACTCAGAAGCTTCAATTTTGACCAATTTCAGGCACAGAAATGACTTTAAACACACTTATTTTAGTTGAAAAAGTAATAATTCATATCCAACAGTAATTATGCAGTCAAAAGATTAAATGTTAAAATTTCATCAGAATTGACCATTTTGGGAGCGTTCGACAGCTCCGCGGTCATCGTTTTTCGTCCGAAAATTGATTTTTTGGACTTAACCAAAAATGATTCAAAATGTCAATTGGATCGTGCCTCATGTTGAATAACCACTTTTTAAACCCTCACAGTGACCGAAATTGCCAGTTTTACAGAGTTTTGCTTACTCAGAAGCTTCAATTTTGACCAATTTCAGGCACAGAAATGACTTTAAACACACTTATTTTAGTTAAAAAAGTAATAATTCACATCCAACAGTAATTTGCAGTCAAAAGATTAAATGTTAAAATTTCATCAGAATTGACCATTTTGGGAACGTTCGACAGCTCCGCGGTCATCGTTTTTCGTCCGAAAATTGATTTTTTGGACTTTACCAAAAATGATTCAAAATGTCAATTGGATCGTGCCTCATGTTGAGTAACCACTTTTTAAACCCTTACAGTGACCAAAATTGCCATTTTTACAGAGTTTTGCTTACTCAGAAGCTTCAATTTTGACCAATTTCAGGCAGAGAAATGACTTTAAACACACTTATTTTAGTTAAAAAAGTAATACTTCACATCCAACAGTAATTTGCAGTCAAAAGATTAAATGTTAAAATTTCATCAGAATTGACCATTTTGGGAACGTTCGACAGCTCCGCGATCATCGTTTTTCGTCCGAAAATTGATTTTTTGGACTTTACCAAAAATGATTCAAAATGTCAATTGGATCGTGCCTCATGTTGAATAACCACTTTTTAAACCCTTACAGTGACCAAAATTGCCATTTTTACAGAGTTTTGCTTACTCAGAAGCTTCAATTTTGACCAATTTCAGGCAGAGAAATTACTTTAAACACACTTATTTTAGTTGAAAAGGTAATAATTCACATCCAACAGTAATTTGCAGTCAAAAGATTAAATGTTAAAATTTCATCAGAATTGACCATTTTGGGAACGTTCGACAGCTCCGCGGTCATCGTTTTTTGTCCGAAAATTGATTTTTTGGACTTTACCAAAAATGATTCAAAATGTCAATTGGATCGTGCCTCATGTTGAATAACCACTTTTTAAACCCTCACAGTGACCAAAATTGCCATTTTTACAGAGTTTTGCTTACTCAGAAGCTTCAATTTTGACCAATTTCAGGCACAGAAATGACTTTAAACACACTTATTTTAGTTGAAAAAGTAATAATTCACATCCAACAGTAATTTGCAGTCAAAAGATTAAATGTTAAAATTTCATCAGAATTGACCATTTTGGGAACGTTCGACAGCTCCGCGGTCATTGTTTTTCGTCCGAAAATTGATTTTTTGGACTTTACCAAAAATGATTCAAAATGTCAATTGGATCGTGCCTCATGTTGAATAACCACTTTTTAAACCCTCACAGTGACCAAAATTGCCATTTTTACAGAGTTTTGCTTACTCAGAAGCTTCAATTTTGACCAATTTCAGGCAGAGAAATGACTTTAAACACACTTATTTTAGTTGAAAAAGTAATAATTCACATCCAACAGTAATTATGCAGTCAAAAGATTAAATGTTAAAATTTCATCAGAATTGACCATTTTGGGAACGTTCGACAGCTCCGCGGTCATCGTTTTTTGTCCGAAAATTGATTTTTTGGACTTTACCAAAAATGATTCAAAATGTCAATTGGATCGTGCCTCATGTTGAATAACCACGTTTTAAACCCTCACAGTGACCAAAATTGCCATTTTTACAGAGTTTTGCTTACTCAGAAGCTTCAATTTTGACCAATTTCAGGCACAGAAATGACTTTAAACACACTTATTTTAGTTGAAAAAGTAATAATTCACATCCAACAGTAATTATGCAGTCAAAAGATTAAATGTTAAAATTTCATCAGAATTGACCATTTTGGGAACGTTCGACAGCTCCGCGGTCATCGTTTTTCCGCCGAAAATTGATTTTTTGGACTTTACCAAAAATGATTCAAAATGTCAATTGGATCGTGCCTCATGTTGAATAACCACTTTTTAAACCCTCACAGTGATCAAAATTGACATTTTTACAGAGTTTTGCTTACTCAGAAGCTTCAATTTTGACCAATTTCAGGCAGAGAAATGACTTTAAACACACTTATTTTAGTTGAAAAGGTAATAATTCACATCCAACAGTAATTTGCACTCAAAAGATTAAATGTTAAAATTTCATCAGAATTGACCATTTTGGGAACGTTCGACAGCTCCGCGGTCATCGTTTTTCGTCCGAAAATTGATTTTTTGGACTTTACCAAAAATGATTCAAAATGTCAATTGGATCGTGCCTCATGTTGAATAACCACTTTTTAAACCCTCACAGTGACCAAAATTGCCATTTTTACAGAGTTTTGCTTACTCAGAAGCTTCAATTTTGACCAATTTCAGGCACAGAAATGACTTTAAACACACTTATTTTAGTTGAAAAAGTAATAATTCATATCCAACAGTAATTATGCAGTCAAAAGATTAAATGTTAAAATTTCATCAGAATTGACCATTTTGGGAACGTTCGACAGCTCCGCAGTCATCGTTTTTTGTCCGAAAATTGATTTTTTGGACTTTACCAAAAATGATTCAAAATGTCAATTGGGTCGTGCCTCATGTTGAATAATCACTTTTTAAACCCTCACAGTGACCAAAATTGCCATTTTTACAGAGTTTTGCTTACTCAGAAGCTTCAATTTTGACCAATTTCAGGCAGAGAAATTACTTTAAACACACTTATTTTAGTTGAAAAAGTAATAATTCACATCCAACAGTAATTTGCAGTCAAAAGATTAAATGTTAAAATTTCATCAGAATTGACCATTTTGGGAATGTTCGACAGCTCCGCGATCATCGTTTTTTGTCCAAAATTTATTTTTTGGACTTTACCAAAAATGATTCAAAATGTCAATTGGATCGTGCCTCATGTTGAATAACCACTTTTTAAACCCTCACAGTGACCAAAATTGACATTTTTACAGAGTTTTGCTTACTCAGAAGCTTCAATTTTGACCAATTTCAGGCAGAGAAATGACTTTAAACACACTTATTTTAGTTGAAAAGGTAATAATTCACATCCAACAGTAATTTGCACTCAAAAGATTAAATGTTAAAATTTCATCAGAATTGACCATTTTGGGAACGTTCGACAGCTCCGCGCTCATCGTTTTTCGTCCGAAAATTGATTTTTTGGACTTTACCAAAAATGATTCAAAATGTCAATTGGATCGTGCCTCATGTTGAATAACCACTTTTTAAACCCTCACAGTGACCAAAATTGCCATTTTTACAGAGTTTTGCTTACTCAGAAGCTTCAATTTTGACCAATTTCAGGCACAGAAATGACTTTAAACACACTTATTTTAGTTGAAAAAGTAATAATTCATATCCAACAGTAATTATGCAGTCAAAAGATTAAATGTTAAAATTTCATCAGAATTGACCATTTTGGGAACGTTCGACAGCTCCGCGGTCATCGTTTTTCGTCCGAAAATTGATTTTTTGGACTTAACCAAAAATGATTCAAAATGTCAATTGGATCGTGCCTCATGTTGAATAACCACTTTTTAAACCCTCACAGTGACCGAAATTGCCAGTTTTACAGAGTTTTGCTTACTCAGAAGCTTCAATTTTGACCAATTTCAGGCACAGAAATGACTTTAAACACACTTATTTTAGTTAAAAAAGTAATAATTCACATCCAACAGTAATTTGCAGTCAAAAGATTAAATGTTAAAATTTCATCAGAATTGACCATTTTGGGAACGTTCGACAGCTCCGCGGTCATCGTTTTTCGTCCGAAAATTGATTTTTTGGACTTTACCAAAAATGATTCAAAATGTCAATTGGATCGTGCCTCATGTTGAGTAACCACTTTTTAAACCCTTACAGTGACCAAAATTGCCATTTTTACAGAGTTTTGCTTACTCAGAAGCTTCAATTTTGACCAATTTCAGGCAGAGAAATGACTTTAAACACACTTATTTTAGTTAAAAAAGTAATACTTCACATCCAACAGTAATTTGCAGTCAAAAGATTAAATGTTAAAATTTCATCAGAATTGACCATTTTGGGAACGTTCGACAGCTCCGCGATCATCGTTTTTCGTCCGAAAATTGATTTTTTGGACTTTACCAAAAATTATTCAAAATGTCAATTGGATCGTGCCTCATGTTGAATAACCACTTTTTAAACCCTTACAGTGACCAAAATTGCCATTTTTACAGAGTTTTGCTTACTCAGAAGCTTCAATTTTGACCAATTTCAGGCAGAGAAATTACTTTAAACACACTTATTTTAGTTGAAAAGGTAATAATTCACATCCAACAGTAATTTGCAGTCAAAAGATTAAATGTTAAAATTTCATCAGAATTGACCATTTTGGGAACGTTCGACAGCTCCGCGGTCATCGTTTTTTGTCCGAAAATTGATTTTTTGGACTTTACCAAAAATGATTCAAAATGTCAATTGGATCGTGCCTCATGTTGAATAACCACTTTTTAAACCCTCACAGTGACCAAAATTGCCATTTTTACAGAGTTTTGCTTACTCAGAAGCTTCAATTTTGACCAATTTCAGGCACAGAAATGACTTTAAACACACTTATTTTAGTTGAAAAAGTAATAATTCACATCCAACAGTAATTTGCAGTCAAAAGATTAAATGTTAAAATTTCATCAGAATTGACCATTTTGGGAACGTTCGACAGCTCCGCGGTCATTGTTTTTCGTCCGAAAATTGATTTTTTGGACTTTACCAAAAATGATTCAAAATGTCAATTGGATCGTGCCTCATGTTGAATAACCACTTTTTAAACCCTCACAGTGACCAAAATTGCCATTTTTACAGAGTTTTGCTTACTCAGAAGCTTCAATTTTGACCAATTTCAGGCAGAGAAATGACTTTAAACACACTTATTTTAGTTGAAAAAGTAATAATTCACATCCAACAGTAATTATGCAGTCAAAAGATTAAATGTTAAAATTTCATCAGAATTGACCATTTTGGGAACGTTCGACAGCTCCGCGGTCATCGTTTTTTGTCCGAAAATTGATTTTTTGGACTTTACCAAAAATGATTCAAAATGTCAATTGGATCGTGCCTCATGTTGAATAACCACGTTTTAAACCCTCACAGTGACCAAAATTGCCATTTTTACAGAGTTTTGCTTACTCAGAAGCTTCAATTTTGACCAATTTCAGGCACAGAAATGACTTTAAACACACTTATTTTAGTTGAAAAAGTAATAATTCACATCCAACAGTAATTATGCAGTCAAAAGATTAAATGTTAAAATTTCATCAGAATTGACCATTTTGGGAACGTTCGACAGCTCCGCGGTCATCGTTTTTCCGCCGAAAATTGATTTTTTGGACTTTACCAAAAATGATTCAAAATGTCAATTGGATCGTGCCTCATGTTGAATAACCACTTTTTAAACCCTCACAGTGATCAAAATTGACATTTTTACAGAGTTTTGCTTACTCAGAAGCTTCAATTTTGACCAATTTCAGGCAGAGAAATGACTTTAAACACACTTATTTTAGTTGAAAAGGTAATAATTCACATCCAACAGTAATTTGCACTCAAAAGATTAAATGTTAAAATTTCATCAGAATTGACCATTTTGGGAACGTTCGACAGCTCCGCGGTCATCGTTTTTCGTCCGAAAATTGATTTTTTGGACTTTACCAAAAATGATTCAAAATGTCAATTGGATCGTGCCTCATGTTGAATAACCACTTTTTAAACCCTCACCGTGACCAAAATTGCCATTTTTACAGAGTTTTGCTTACTCAGAAGCTTCAATTTTGACCAATTTCAGGCACAGAAATGACTTTAAACACACTTATTTTAGTTGAAAAAGTAATAATTCATATCCAACAGTAATTATGCAGTCAAAAGATTAAATGTTAAAATTTCATCAGAATTGACCATTTTGGGAACGTTCGACAGCTCCGCAGTCATCGTTTTTTGTCCGAAAATTGATTTTTTGGACTTTACCAAAAATGATTCAAAATGTCAATTGGGTCGTGCCTCATGTTGAATAATCACTTTTTAAACCCTCACAGTGACCAAAATTGCCATTTTTACAGAGTTTTGCTTACTCAGAAGCTTCAATTTTGACCAATTTCAGGCAGAGAAATTACTTTAAACACACTTATTTTAGTTGAAAAAGTAATAATTCACATCCAACAGTAATTTGCAGTCAAAAGATTAAATGTTAAAATTTCATCAGAATTGACCATTTTGGGAACGTTCGACAGCTCCGCGATCATCGTTTTTTGTCCAAAATTTATTTTTTGGACTTTACCAAAAATGATTCAAAATGTCAATTGGATCGTGCCTCATGTTGAATAACCACTTTTTAAACCCTCACAGTGACCAAAATTGACATTTTTACAGAGTTTTGCTTACTCAGAAGCTTCAATTTTGACCAATTTCAGGCAGAGAAATGACTTTAAACACACTTATTTTAGTTGAAAAGGTAATAATTCACATCCAACAGTAATTTGCACTCAAAAGATTAAATGTTAAAATTTCATCAGAATTGACCATTTTGGGAACGTTCGACAGCTTCGCGCTCATCGTTTTTCGTCCGAAAATTGATTTTTTGGACTTTACCAAAAATGATTCAAAATGTCAATTGGATCGTGCATTATGTTGAATAACCACTTTTTAAACCCTCACAGTGACCAAAATTGCCATTTTTACAGAGTTTTGCTTACTCAGAAGCTTCAATTTTGACCAATTTCAGGCACAGAAATGACTTTAAACACACTTATTTTAGTTGAAAAAGTAATAATTCATATCCAACAGTAATTATGCAGTCAAAAGATTAAATGTTAAAATTTCATCAGAATTGACCATTTTGGGAACGTTCGACAGCTCCGCGGTCATCGTTTTTCGTCCGAAAATTGATTTTTTGGACTTAACCAAAAATGATTCAAAATGTCAATTGGATCGTGCCTCATGTTGAATAACCACTTTTTAAACCCTCACAGTGACCGAAATTGCCAGTTTTACAGAGTTTTGCTTACTCAGAAGCTTCAATTTTGACCAATTTCAGGCACAGAAATGACTTTAAACACACTTATTTTAGTTAAAAAAGTAATAATTCACATCCAACAGTAATTTGCAGTCAAAAGATTAAATGTTAAAATTTCATCAGAATTGACCATTTTGGGAACGTTCGACAGCTCCGCGGTCATCGTTTTTCGTCCGAAAATTGATTTTTTGGACTTTACCAAAAATGATTCAAAATGTCAATTGGATCGTGCCTCATGTTGAGTAACCACTTTTTAAACCCTTACAGTGACCAAAATTGCCATTTTTACAGAGTTTTGCTTACTCAGAAGCTTCAATTTTGACCAATTTCAGGCAGAGAAATGACTTTAAACACACTTATTTTAGTTAAAAAAGTAATACTTCACATCCAACAGTAATTTGCAGTCAAAAGATTAAATGTTAAAATTTCATCAGAATTGACCATTTTGGGAACGTTCGACAGCTCCGCGATCATCGTTTTTCGTCCGAAAATTGATTTTTTGGACTTTACCAAAAATGATTCAAAATGTCAATTGGATCGTGCCTCATGTTGAATAACCACTTTTTAAACCCTTACAGTGACCAAAATTGCCATTTTTACAGAGTTTTGCTTACTCAGAAGCTTCAATTTTGACCAATTTCAGGCAGAGAAATTACTTTAAACACACTTATTTTAGTTGAAAAGGTAATAATTCACATCCAACAGTAATTTGCAGTCAAAAGATTAAATGTTAAAATTTCATCAGAATTGACCATTTTGGGAACGTTCGACAGCTCCGCGGTCATCGTTTTTTGTCCGAAAATTGATTTTTTGGACTTTACCAAAAATGATTCAAAATGTCAATTGGATCGTGCCTCATGTTGAATAACCACTTTTTAAACCCTCACAGTGACCAAAATTGCCATTTTTACAGAGTTTTGCTTACTCAGAAGCTTCAATTTTGACCAATTTCAGGCACAGAAATGACTTTAAACACACTTATTTTAGTTGAAAAAGTAATAATTCACATCCAACAGTAATTTGCAGTCAAAAGATTAAATGTTAAAATTTCATCAGAATTGACCATTTTGGGAACGTTCGACAGCTCCGCGGTCATTGTTTTTCGTCCGAAAATTGATTTTTTGGACTTTACCAAAAATGATTCAAAATGTCAATTGGATCGTGCCTCATGTTGAATAACCACTTTTTAAACCCTCACAGTGACCAAAATTGCCATTTTTACAGAGTTTTGCTTACTCAGAAGCTTCAATTTTGACCAATTTCAGGCAGAGAAATGACTTTAAACACAATTATTTTAGTTGAAAAAGTAATAATTCACATCCAACAGTAATTATGCAGTCAAAAGATTAAATGTTAAAATTTCATCAGAATTGACCATTTTGGGAACGTTCGACAGCTCCGCGGTCATCGTTTTTTGTCCGAAAATTGATTTTTTGGACTTTACCAAAAATGATTCAAAATGTCAATTGGATCGTGCCTCATGTTGAATAACCACGTTTTAAACCCTCACAGTGACCAAAATTGCCATTTTTACAGAGTTTTGCTTACTCAGAAGCTTCAATTTTGACCAATTTCAGGCACAGAAATGACTTTAAACACACTTATTTTAGTTGAAAAAGTAATAATTCACATCCAACAGTAATTATGCAGTCAAAAGATTAAATGTTAAAATTTCATCAGAATTGACCATTTTGGGAACGTTCGACAGCTCCGCGGTCATCGTTTTTCCGCCGAAAATTGATTTTTTGGACTTTACCAAAAATGATTCAAAATGTCAATTGGATCGTGCCTCATGTTGAATAACCACTTTTTAAACCCTCACAGTGATCAAAATTGACATTTTTACAGAGTTTTGCTTACTCAGAAGCTTCAATTTTGACCAATTTCAGGCAGAGAAATGACTTTAAACACACTTATTTTAGTTGAAAAGGTAATAATTCACATCCAACAGTAATTTGCACTCAAAAGATTAAATGTTAAAATTTCATCAGAATTGACCATTTTGGGAACGTTCGACAGCTCCGCGGTCATCGTTTTTCGTCCGAAAATTGATTTTTTGGACTTTACCAAAAATGATTCAAAATGTCAATTGGATCGTGCCTCATGTTGAATAACCACTTTTTAAACCCTCACAGTGACCAAAATTGCCATTTTTACAGAGTTTTGCTTACTCAGAAGCTTCAATTTTGACCAATTTCAGGCACAGAAATGACTTTAAACACACTTATTTTAGTTGAAAAAGTAATAATTCATATCCAACAGTAATTATGCAGTCAAAAGATTAAATGTTAAAATTTCATCAGAATTGACCATTTTGGGAACGTTCGACAGCTCCGCAGTCATCGTTTTTTGTCCGAAAATTGATTTTTTGGACTTTACCAAAAATGATTCAAAATGTCAATTGGGTCGTGCCTCATGTTGAATAATCACTTTTTAAACCCTCACAGTGACCAAAATTGCCATTTTTACAGAGTTTTGCTTACTCAGAAGCTTCAATTTTGACCAATTTCAGGCAGAGAAATTACTTTAAACACACTTATTTTAGTTGAAAAAGTAATAATTCACATCCAACAGTAATTTGCAGTCAAAAGATTAAATGTTAAAATTTCATCAGAATTGACCATTTTGGGAACGTTCGACAGCTCCGCGATCATCGTTTTTTGTCCAAAATTTATTTTTTGGACTTTACCAAAAATGATTCAAAATGTCAATTGGATCGTGCCTCATGTTGAATAACCACTTTTTAAACCCTCACAGTGACCAAAATTGACATTTTTACAGAGTTTTGCTTACTCAGAAGCTTCAATTTTGACCAATTTCAGGCAGAGAAATGACTTTAAACACACTTATTTTAGTTGAAAAGGTAATAATTCACATCCAACAGTAATTTGCACTCAAAAGATTAAATGTTAAAATTTCATCAGAATTGACCATTTTGGGAACGTTCGACAGCTCCGCGCTCATCGTTTTTCGTCCGAAAATTGATTTTTTGGACTTTACCAAAAATGATTCAAAATGTCAATTGGATCGTGCCTCATGTTGAATAACCACTTTTTAAACCCTCACAGTGACCAAAATTGCCATTTTTACAGAGTTTTGCTTACTCAGAAGCTTCAATTTTGACCAATTTCAGGCACAGAAATGACTTTAAACACACTTATTTTAGTTGAAAAAGTAATAATTCATATCCAACAGTAATTATGCAGTCAAAAGATTAAATGTTAAAATTTCATCAGAATTGACCATTTTGGGAACGTTCGACAGCTCCGCGGTCATCGTTTTTCGTCCGAAAATTGATTTTTTGGACTTAACCAAAAATGATTCAAAATGTCAATTGGATCGTGCCTCATGTTGAATAACCACTTTTTAAACCCTCACAGTGACCGAAATTGCCAGTTTTACAGAGTTTTGCTTACTCAGAAGCTTCAATTTTGACCAATTTCAGGCACAGAAATGACTTTAAACACACTTATTTTAGTTAAAAAAGTAATAATTCACATCCAACAGTAATTTGCAGTCAAAAGATTAAATGTTAAAATTTCATCAGAATTGACCATTTTGGGAACGTTCGACAGCTCCGCGGTCATCGTTTTTCGTCCGAAAATTGATTTTTTGGACTTTACCAAAAATGATTCAAAATGTCAATTGGATCGTGCCTCATGTTGAGTAACCACTTTTTAAACCCTTACAGTGACCAAAATTGCCATTTTTACAGAGTTTTGCTTACTCAGAAGCTTCAATTTTGACCAATTTCAGGCAGAGAAATGACTTTAAACACACTTATTTTAGTTAAAAAAGTAATACTTCACATCCAACAGTAATTTGCAGTCAAAAGATTAAATGTTAAAATTTCATCAGAATTGACCATTTTGGGAACGTTCGACAGCTCCGCGATCATCGTTTTTCGTCCGAAAATTGATTTTTTGGACTTTACCAAAAATGATTCAAAATGTCAATTGGATCGTGCCTCATGTTGAATAACCACTTTTTAAACCCTTACAGTGACCAAAATTGCCATTTTTACAGAGTTTTGCTTACTCAGAAGCTTCAATTTTGACCAATTTCAGGCAGAGAAATTACTTTAAACACACTTATTTTAGTTGAAAAGGTAATAATTCACATCCAACAGTAATTTGCAGTCAAAAGATTAAATGTTAAAATTTCATCAGAATTGACCATTTTGGGAACGTTCGACAGCTCCGCGGTCATCGTTTTTTGTCCGAAAATTGATTTTTTGGACTTTACCAAAAATGATTCAAAATGTCAATTGGATCGTGCCTCATGTTGAATAACCACTTTTTAAACCCTCACAGTGACCAAAATTGCCATTTTTACAGAGTTTTGCTTACTCAGAAGCTTCAATTTTGACCAATTTCAGGCACAGAAATGACTTTAAACACACTTATTTTAGTTGAAAAAGTAATAATTCACATCCAACAGTAATTTGCAGTCAAAAGATTAAATGTTAA
Organism: Lissotriton helveticus; assembly: GCF_964261635.1. NCBI lineage: Eukaryota > Metazoa > Chordata > Amphibia > Caudata > Salamandridae > Lissotriton > Lissotriton helveticus. The sequence continues at coordinate 278,886 of NW_027611882.1, read as the reverse complement.
AATTTCATCAGAATTGACCATTTTGGGAACGTTCGACAGCTCCGCGGTCATTGTTTTTCGTCCGAAAATTGATTTTTTGGACTTTACCAAAAATGATTCAAAATGTCAATTGGATCGTGCCTCATGTTGAATAACCACTTTTTAAACCCTCACAGTGACCAAAATTGCCATTTTTACAGAGTTTTGCTTACTCAGAAGCTTCAATTTTGACCAATTTCAGGCAGAGAAATGACTTTAAACACACTTATTTTAGTTGAAAAAGTAATAATTCACATCCAACAGTAATTATGCAGTCAAAAGATTAAATGTTAAAATTTCATCAGAATTGACCATTTTGGGAACGTTCGACAGCTCCGCGGTCATCGTTTTTTGTCCGAAAATTGATTTTTTGGACTTTACCAAAAATGATTCAAAATGTCAATTGGATCGTGCCTCATGTTGAATAACCACGTTTTAAACCCTCACAGTGACCAAAATTGCCATTTTTACAGAGTTTTGCTTACTCAGAAGCTTCAATTTTGACCAATTTCAGGCACAGAAATGACTTTAAACACACTTATTTTAGTTGAAAAAGTAATAATTCACATCCAACAGTAATTATGCAGTCAAAAGATTAAATGTTAAAATTTCATCAGAATTGACCATTTTGGGAACGTTCGACAGCTCCGCGGTCATCGTTTTTCCGCCGAAAATTGATTTTTTGGACTTTACCAAAAATGATTCAAAATGTCAATTGGATCGTGCCTCATGTTGAATAACCACTTTTTAAACCCTCACAGTGATCAAAATTGACATTTTTACAGAGTTTTGCTTACTCAGAAGCTTCAATTTTGACCAATTTCAGGCAGAGAAATGACTTTAAACACACTTATTTTAGTTGAAAAGGTAATAATTCACATCCAACAGTAATTTGCACTCAAAAGATTAAATGTTAAAATTTCATCAGAATTGACCATTTTGGGAACGTTCGACAGCTCCGCGGTCATCGTTTTTCGTCCGAAAATTGATTTTTTGGACTTTACCAAAAATGATTCAAAATGTCAATTGGATCGTGCCTCATGTTGAATAACCACTTTTTAAACCCTCACAGTGACCAAAATTGCCATTTTTACAGAGTTTTGCTTACTCAGAAGCTTCAATTTTGACCAATTTCAGGCACAGAAATGACTTTAAACACACTTATTTTAGTTGAAAAAGTAATAATTCATATCCAACAGTAATTATGCAGTCAAAAGATTAAATGTTAAAATTTCATCAGAATTGACCATTTTGGGAACGTTCGACAGCTCCGCAGTCATCGTTTTTTGTCCGAAAATTGATTTTTTGGACTTTACCAAAAATGATTCAAAATGTCAATTGGGTCGTGCCTCATGTTGAATAATCACTTTTTAAACCCTCACAGTGACCAAAATTGCCATTTTTACAGAGTTTTGCTTACTCAGAAGCTTCAATTTTGACCAATTTCAGGCAGAGAAATTACTTTAAACACACTTATTTTAGTTGAAAAAGTAATAATTCACATCCAACAGTAATTTGCAGTCAAAAGATTAAATGTTAAAATTTCATCAGAATTGACCATTTTGGGAACGTTCGACAGCTCCGCGATCATCGTTTTTTGTCCAAAATTTATTTTTTGGACTTTACCAAAAATGATTCAAAATGTCAATTGGATCGTGCCTCATGTTGAATAACCACTTTTTAAACCCTCACAGTGACCAAAATTGACATTTTTACAGAGTTTTGCTTACTCAGAAGCTTCAATTTTGACCAATTTCAGGCAGAGAAATGACTTTAAACACACTTATTTTAGTTGAAAAGGTAATAATTCACATCCAACAGTAATTTGCACTCAAAAGATTAAATGTTAAAATTTCATCAGAATTGACCATTTTGGGAACGTTCGACAGCTCCGCGCTCATCGTTTTTCGTCCGAAAATTGATTTTTTGGACTTTACCAAAAATGATTCAAAATGTCAATTGGATCGTGCCTCATGTTGAATAACCACTTTTTAAACCCTCACAGTGACCAAAATTGCCATTTTTACAGAGTTTTGCTTACTCAGAAGCTTCAATTTTGACCAATTTCAGGCACAGAAATGACTTTAAACACACTTATTTTAGTTGAAAAAGTAATAATTCATATCCAACAGTAATTATGCAGTCAAAAGATTAAATGTTAAAATTTCATCAGAATTGACCATTTTGGGAACGTTCGACAGCTCCGCGGTCATCGTTTTTCGTCCGAAAATTGATTTTTTGGACTTAACCAAAAATGATTCAAAATGTCAATTGGATCGTGCCTCATGTTGAATAACCACTTTTTAAACCCTCACAGTGACCGAAATTGCCAGTTTTACAGAGTTTTGCTTACTCAGAAGCTTCAATTTTGACCAATTTCAGGCACAGAAATGACTTTAAACACACTTATTTTAGTTAAAAAAGTAATAATTCACATCCAACAGTAATTTGCAGTCAAAAGATTAAATGTTAAAATTTCATCAGAATTGACCATTTTGGGAACGTTCGACAGCTCCGCGATCATCGTTTTTCGTCCGAAAATTGATTTTTTGGACTTTACCAAAAATGATTCAAAATGTCAATTGGATCGTGCCTCATGTTGAATAACCACTTTTTAAACCCTCACAGTGACCAAAATTGCCATTTTTACAGAGTTTTGCTTACTCAGAAGCTTCAATTTTGACCAATTTCAGGCACAGAAATGACTTTAAACAGACTTATTTTATTTGAAAAAGTAATAATTCACATCCAACAGTAATTTGCAGTCAAAAGATTAAATGTTAAAATTTCATCAGAATTGACCATTTTGGGAACGTTCGACAGCTCCGCGGTCATCGTTTTTCGTCCGAAAATAGATTTTTTGGACTTTACCAAAAATGATTCAAAATGTCAATCGGGTCATGCCTTATGTTGAATAACCACTTTTTAAACCCTCACAGTGACCAAAATTGCCATTTTTACAGAGTTTTGCTTACTCAGAAGCTTCAATTTTGACCAATTTCAGGCACAGAAATGACTTTAAACACACTTATTTTAGTTGAAAAAGTAATAATTCACATTCAACAGTAATTTGCAGTCAAAAGATTAAATGTTAAAATTTCATCAGAATTGACCATTTTGGGAACGTTCGTTTTTCGTCCGAAAATTGATTTTTTGGACTTTACCAAAAATGATTCAAAATGTCAATTGGATCGTGCCTCATGTTGAATAACCACTTTTTAAACCCTCACAGTGACCAAAATTGCCATTTTTACAGAGTTTTGCTTACTCAGAAGCTTCAATTTTGACCAATTTCAGGCACAGAAATGACTTTAAACACACTTATTTTAGTTGAAAAAGTAATAATTCATATCCAACAGTAATTATGCAGTCAAAAGATTAAATGTTAAAATTTCATCAGAATTGACCATTTTGGGAACGTTCGACAGCTCCGCAGTCATCGTTTTTTGTCCGAAAATTGATTTTTTGGACTTTACCAAAAATGATTCAAAATGTCAATTGGGTCGTGCCTCATGTTGAATAATCACTTTTTAAACCCTCACAGTGACCAAAATTGCCATTTTTACAGAGTTTTGCTTACTCAGAAGCTTCAATTTTGACCAATTTCAGGCAGAGAAATTACTTTAAACACACTTATTTTAGTTGAAAAAGTAATAATTCACATCCAACAGTAATTTGCAGTCAAAAGATTAAATGTTAAAATTTCATCAGAATTGACCATTTTGGGAACGTTCGACAGCTCCGCGATCATCGTTTTTCGTCCGAAAATTGATTTTTTGGACTTTACCAAAAATGATTCAAAATGTCAATTGGATCGTGCCTCATGTTGAATAACCACTTTTTAAACCCTCACAGTGACCAAAATTGCCATTTTTACAGAGTTTTGCTTACTCAGAAGCTTCAATTTTGACCAATTTCAGGCACAGAAATGACTTTAAACAGACTTATTTTAGTTGAAAAAGTAATAATTCACATCCAACAGTAATTTGCAGTCAAAAGATTAAATGTTAAAATTTCATCAGAATTGACCATTTTGGGAACGTTCGACAGCTCCGCGGTCATCGTTTTTCGTCCGAAAATTGATTTTTTGGACTTAACCAAAAATGATTCAAAATGTCAATTGGATCGTGCCTCATGTTGAATAACCACTTTTTAAACCCTCACAGTGACCGAAATTGCCAGTTTTACAGAGTTTTGCTTACTCAGAAGCTTCAATTTTGACCAATTTCAGGCACAGAAATGACTTTAAACACACTTATTTTAGTTAAAAAAGTAATAATTCACATCCAACAGTAATTTGCAGTCAAAAGATTAAATGTTAAAATTTCATCAGAATTGACCATTTTGGGAACGTTCGACAGCTCCGCGGTCATCGTTTTTCGTCCGAAAATTGATTTTTTGGACTTTACCAAAAATGATTCAAAATGTCAATTGGATCGTGCCTCATGTTGAATAACCACTTTTTAAACCCTTACAGTGACCAAAATTGCCATTTTTACAGAGTTTTGCTTACTCAGAAGCTTCAATTTTGACCAATTTCAGGCAGAGAAATTACTTTAAACACACTTATTTTAGTTGAAAAGGTAATAATTCACATCCAACAGTAATTTGCAGTCAAAAGATTAAATGTTAAAATTTCATCAGAATTGACCATTTTGGGAACGTTCGACAGCTCCGCGGTCATCGTTTTTTGTCCGAAAATTGATTTTTTGGACTTTACCAAAAATGATTCAAAATGTCAATTGGATCGTGCCTCATGTTGAATAACCACTTTTTAAACCCTCACAGTGACCAAAATTGCCATTTTTACAGAGTTTTGCTTACTCAGAAGCTTCAATTTTGACCAATTTCAGGCAGAGAAATTACTTTAAACACACTTATTTTAGTTGAAAAGGTAATAATTCACATCCAACAGTAATTTGCAGTCAAAAGATTAAATGTTAAAATTTCATCAGAATTGACCATTTTGGGAACGTTCGACAGCTCCGCGGTCATCGTTTTTTGTCCGAAAATTGATTTTTTGGACTTTACCAAAAATGATTCAAAATGTCAATTGGATCGTGCCTCATGTTGAATAACCACTTTTTAAACCCTCACAGTGACCAAAATTGCCATTTTTACAGAGTTTTGCTTACTCAGAAGCTTCAATTTTGACCAATTTCAGGCACAGAAATGACTTTAAACACACTTATTTTAGTTGAAAAAGTAATAATTCACATCCAACAGTAATTTGCAGTCAAAAGATTAAATGTTAAAATTTCATCAGAATTGACCATTTTGGGAACGTTCGACAGCTCCGCGGTCATTGTTTTTCGTCCGAAAATTGATTTTTTGGACTTTACCAAAAATGATTCAAAATGTCAATTGGATCGTGCCTCATGTTGAATAACCACTTTTTAAACCCTCACAGTGACCAAAATTGCCATTTTTACAGAGTTTTGCTTACTCAGAAGCTTCAATTTTGACCAATTTCAGGCAGAGAAATGACTTTAAACACACTTATTTTAGTTGAAAAAGTAATAATTCACATCCAACAGTAATTATGCAGTCAAAAGATTAAATGTTAAAATTTCATCAGAATTGACCATTTTGGGAACGTTCGACAGCTCCGCGGTCATCGTTTTTTGTCCGAAAATTGATTTTTTGGACTTTACCAAAAATGATTCAAAATGTCAATTGGATCGTGCCTCATGTTGAATAACCACGTTTTAAACCCTCACAGTGACCAAAATTGCCATTTTTACAGAGTTTTGCTTACTCAGAAGCTTCAATTTTGACCAATTTCAGGCACAGAAATGACTTTAAACACACTTATTTTAGTTGAAAAAGTAATAATTCACATCCAACAGTAATTATGCAGTCAAAAGATTAAATGTTAAAATTTCATCAGAATTGACCATTTTGGGAACGTTCGACAGCTCCGCGGTCATCGTTTTTCCGCCGAAAATTGATTTTTTGGACTTTACCAAAAATGATTCAAAATGTCAATTGGATCGTGCCTCATGTTGAATAACCACTTTTTAAACCCTCACAGTGATCAAAATTGACATTTTTACAGAGTTTTGCTTACTCAGAAGCTTCAATTTTGACCAATTTCAGGCAGAGAAATGACTTTAAACACACTTATTTTAGTTGAAAAGGTAATAATTCACATCCAACAGTAATTTGCACTCAAAAGATTAAATGTTAAAATTTCATCAGAATTGACCATTTTGGGAACGTTCGACAGCTCCGCGGTCATCGTTTTTCGTCCGAAAATTGATTTTTTGGACTTTACCAAAAATGATTCAAAATGTCAATTGGATCGTGCCTCATGTTGAATAACCACTTTTTAAACCCTCACAGTGACCAAAATTGCCATTTTTACAGAGTTTTGCTTACTCAGAAGCTTCAATTTTGACCAATTTCAGGCACAGAAATGACTTTAAACACACTTATTTTAGTTGAAAAAGTAATAATTCATATCCAACAGTAATTATGCAGTCAAAAGATTAAATGTTAAAATTTCATCAGAATTGACCATTTTGGGAACGTTCGACAGCTCCGCAGTCATCGTTTTTTGTCCGAAAATTGATTTTTTGGACTTTACCAAAAATGATTCAAAATGTCAATTGGGTCGTGCCTCATGTTGAATAATCACTTTTTAAACCCTCACAGTGACCAAAATTGCCATTTTTACAGAGTTTTGCTTACTCAGAAGCTTCAATTTTGACCAATTTCAGGCAGAGAAATTACTTTAAACACACTTATTTTAGTTGAAAAAGTAATAATTCACATCCAACAGTAATTTGCAGTCAAAAGATTAAATGTTAAAATTTCATCAGAATTGACCATTTTGGGAACGTTCGACAGCTCCGCGATCATCGTTTTTCGTCCGAAAATTGATTTTTTGGACTTTACCAAAAATGATTCAAAATGTCAATTGGATCGTGCCTCATGATGAATAACCACTTTTTAAACCCTCACAGTGACCAAAATTGCCATTTTTACAGAGTTTTGCTTACTCAGAAGCTTCAATTTTGACCAATTTCAGGCACAGAAATGACTTTAAACAGACTTATTTTAGTTGAAAAAGTAATAATTCACATCCAACAGTAATTTGCAGTCAAAAGATTAAATGTTAAAATTTCATCAGAATTGACCATTTTGGGAACGTTCGACAGCTCCGCGGTCATCGTTTTTCGTCCGAAAATTGATTTTTTGGACTTAACCAAAAATGATTCAAAATGTCAATTGGATCGTGCCTCATGTTGAATAACCACTTTTTAAACCCTCACAGTGACCGAAATTGCCAGTTTTACAGAGTTTTGCTTACTCAGAAGCTTCAATTTTGACCAATTTCAGGCACAGAAATGACTTTAAACACACTTATTTTAGTTAAAAAAGTAATAATTCACATCCAACAGTAATTTGCAGTCAAAAGATTAAATGTTAAAATTTCATCAGAATTGACCATTTTGGGAACGTTCGACAGCTCCGCGGTCATCGTTTTTCGTCCGAAAATTGATTTTTTGGACTTTACCAAAAATGATTCAAAATGTCAATTGGATCGTGCCTCATGTTGAATAACCACTTTTTAAACCCTTACAGTGACCAAAATTGCCATTTTTACAGAGTTTTGCTTACTCAGAAGCTTCAATTTTGACCAATTTCAGGCAGAGAAATTACTTTAAACACACTTATTTTAGTTGAAAAGGTAATAATTCACATCCAACAGTAATTTGCAGTCAAAAGATTAAATGTTAAAATTTCATCAGAATTGACCATTTTGGGAACGTTCGACAGCTCCGCGGTCATCGTTTTTTGTCCGAAAATTGATTTTTTGGACTTTACCAAAAATGATTCAAAATGTCAATTGGATCGTGCCTCATGTTGAATAACCACTTTTTAAACCCTCACAGTGACCAAAATTGCCATTTTTACAGAGTTTTGCTTACTCAGAAGCTTCAATTTTGACCAATTTCAGGCACAGAAATGACTTTAAACACACTTATTTTAGTTGAAAAAGTAATAATTCACATCCAACAGTAATTTGCAGTCAAAAGATTAAATGTTAAAATTTCATCAGAATTGACCATTTTGGGAACGTTCGACAGCTCCGCGGTCATTGTTTTTCGTCCGAAAATTGATTTTTTGGACTTCACCAAAAATGATTCAAAATGTCAATTGGATCGTGCCTCATGTTGAATAACCACTTTTTAAACCCTCACAGTGACCAAAATTGCCATTTTTACAGAGTTTTGCTTACTCAGAAGCTTCAATTTTGACCAATTTCAGGCAGAGAAATGACTTTAAACACACTTATTTTAGTTGAAAAAGTAATAATTCACATCCAACAGTAATTATGCAGTCAAAAGATTAAATGTTAAAATTTCATCAGAATTGACCATTTTGGGAACGTTCGACAGCTCCGCGGTCATCGTTTTTTGTCCGAAAATTGATTTTTTGGACTTTACCAAAAATGATTCAAAATGTCAATTGGATCGTGCCTCATGTTGAATAACCACGTTTTAAACCCTCACAGTGACCAAAATTGCCATTTTTACAGAGTTTTGCTTACTCAGAAGCTTCAATTTTGACCAATTTCAGGCACAGAAATGACTTTAAACACACTTATTTTAGTTGAAAAAGTAATAATTCACATCCAACAGTAATTATGCAGTCAAAAGATTAAATGTTAAAATTTCATCAGAATTGACCATTTTGGGAACGTTCGACAGCTCCGCGGTCATCGTTTTTCCGCCGAAAATTGATTTTTTGAACTTTACCAAAAATGATTCAAAATGTCAATTGGATCGTGCCTCATGTTGAATAACCACTTTTTAAACCCTCACAGTGACCAAAATTGCCAGTTTTACAGAGTTTTGCTTACTCAGAAGCTTCAATTTTGACCAATTTCAGGCACAGAAATGACTTTAAACACACTTATTTTAGTTGAAAAAGTAATAATTCACATCCAACAGTAATTATGCAGTCAAAAGATTAAATGTTAAAATTTCATCAGAATTGACCATTTTGGGAACGTTCGACAGCTCCGCGGTCATCGTTTTTTGTCCGAAAATTGATTTTTTGGACTTTACCAAAAATGATTCAAAATGTCAATTGGATCGTGCCTCATGTTGAATAACCACTTTTTAAACCCTCACAGTGACCAAAATTGCCATTTTTACAGAGTTTTGCTTACTCAGAAGCTTCAATTTTGACCAATTTCAGGCACAGAAATGACTTTAAACACACTTATTTTAGTTGAAAAAGTAATAATTCACATCCAACAGTAATTATGCAGTCAAAAGATTAAATGTTAAAATTTCATCAGAATTGACCATTTTGGGAACATTCGACAGCTCCGCGGTCATCGTTTTTTGTCCGAAAATGGATTTTTTGGACTTTACCAAAAATGATTCAAAATGTCAATTGGGTCGTGCCTCATGTTGAATAATCACTTTTTAAACCCTCACAGTGACCAAAATTGCCATTTTTACAGAGTTTTGCTTACTCAGAAGCTTCAATTTTGACCAATTTCAGGCAGAGAAATGACTTTAAACACACTTATTTTAGTTAAAAAAGTAATAATTCACATCCAACAGTAATTTGCAGTCAAAAGATTAAATGTTAAAATTTCATCAGAATTGACCATTTTGGGAAAGTTCGACAGCTCCGCGGTCATCGTTTTTCGTCCGAAAATTGATTTTTTGGACTTTACCAAAAATGATTCAAAATGTCAATTGGATCGTGCCTCATGTTGAATGACCACTTTTTAAACCCTCACAGTGACCAAAATTGCCATTTTTACAGAGTTTTGCTTACTCAGAAGCTTCAATTTTGACCAATTTCAGGCAGAGAAATGACTTTAAACACACTTATTTTAGTTAAAAAAGTAATAATTCACATCCAACAGTAATTTGCAGTCAAAAGATTAAATGTTAAAATTTCATCAGAATTGACCATTTTGGGAAAGTTCGACAGCTCCGCGGTCATCGTTTTTCGTCCGAAAATTGATTTTTTGGACTTTACCAAAAATGATTCAAAATGTCAATTGGATCGTGCCTCATGTTGAATGACCACTTTTTAAACCCTCACAGTGACCAAAATTGCCATTTTTACAGAGTTTTGCTTACTCAGAAGCTTCAATTTTGACCAATTTCAGGCACAGAAATGACTTTAAACACACTTATTTTAGTTGAAAAAGTAATAATTCACATCCAACAGTAATTTGCAGTCAAAAGATTAAATGTTAAAATTTCATCAGAATTGACCATTTTGGGAACGTTCGACAGCTCCGCGGTCATCGTTTTTCGTCCGAAAATTTATTTTTTGGACTTTACCAAAAATGATTCAAAATGTCAATTGGATCGTGCCTCATGTTGAATAACCACTTTTTAAACCCTCACAGTGACCAAAATTGACATTTTTACAGAGTTTTGCTTACTCAGAAGCTTCAATTTTGACCAATTTCAGGCAGAGAAATTACTTTAAACACACTTATTTTAGTTGAAAAAGTAATAATTCATATCCAACAGTAATTTGCAGTCAAAAGATTAAATGTTAAAATTTCATCAGAATTGACCATTTTGGGAACGTTCGACAGCTCCGCGGTCATCGTTTTTTGTCCAAAATTTATTTTTTGGACTTTACCAAAAATGATTCAAAATGTCAATTGGATCGTGCCTCATGTTGAATAACCACTTTTTAAACCCTCACAGTGACCAAAATTGACATTTTTACAGAGTTTTGCTTACTCAGAAGCTTCAATTTTGACCAATTTCAGGCAGAGAAATGACTTTAAACACACTTATTTTAGTTGAAAAGGTAATAATTCACATCCAACAGTAATTTGCACTCAAAAGATTAAATGTTAAAATTTCATCAGAATTGACCATTTTGGGAACGTTCGACAGCTCCGCGGTCATCGTTTTTCGTCCGAAAATTGATTTTTTGGACTTTACCAAAAATGATTCAAAATGTCAATTGGATCGTGCCTCATGTTGAATAACCACTTATTAAACCCTCACAGTGACCAAAATTGCCATTTTTACAGAGTTTTGCTTACTCAGAAGCTTCAATTTTGACCAATTTCAGGCACAGAAATGACTTTAAACACACTTATTTTAGTTGAAAAAGTAATAATTCACATCCAACAGTAATTATGCAGTCAAAAGATTAAATGTTAAAATTTCATCAGAATTGACCATTTTGGGAACATTCGACAGCTCCGCGGTCATCGTTTTTTGTCCGAAAATTAATATTTTGGACTTTACCAAAAATGATTCAAAATGTCAATTGGGTCGTGCCTCATGTTGAATAATCACTTTTTAAACCCTCACAGTGACCAAAATTGCCATTTTTACAGAGTTTTGCTTACTCAGCAGCTTCAATTTTGACCAATTTCAGGCAGAGAAATTACTTTAAACACACTTATTTTAGTTGAAAAAGTAATAATTCATATCCAACAGTAATTTGCAGTCAAAAGATTAAATGTTAAAATTTCATCAGAATTGACCATTTTGGGAACGTTCGACAGCTCCGCGGTCATCGTTTTTTGTCCGAAAATTAATTTTTTGGACTTTACCAAAAATGATTCAAAATGTCAATTGGATCGTGCCTCATGTTGAATAACCACTTTTTAAACCCTCACAGTGACCAAAATTGCCATTTTTACAGAGTTTTGCTTACTCAGAAGCTTCAATTTTGACCAATTTCAGGCAGAGAAATGACTTTAAACACACTTATTTTAGTTGAAAAGGTAATAATTCACATCCAACAGTAATTTGCAGTCAAAAGATTAAATGTTATAATTTCATCAGAATTGACCATTTTGGGAACGTTCGACAGCTCCGCAGTCATCGTTTTTCGTCCGAAAATTGATTTTTTGGACTTTACCAAAAATGATTCAAAATGTCAATTGGATCGTGCCTCATGTTGAATAACCACTTTTTAAACCCTCACAGTGACCAAAATTGACATTTTTACAGAGTTTTGCTTACTCAGAAGATTCAATTTTGACCAATTTCAGGCACAGAAATGACTTTAAACACACTTATTTTAGTTGAAAAAGTAATAATTCACATCCAACAGTAATTTGCAGTCAAAAGATTAAATGTTAAAATTTCATCAGAATTGACCATTTTGGGAACGTTCGACAGCTCCGCGGTCATCGTTTTTCGTCCGAAAATTGATTTTTTGGACTTTACCAAAAATGATTCAAAATGTCAATTGGATCGTGCCTCATGTTGAATAACCACTTTTTAAACCCTCACAGTGACCAAAATTGACATTTTTACAGAGTTTTGCTTACTCAGAAGATTCAATTTTGACCAATTTCAGGCAGAGAAATTACTTTAAACACACTTATTTTAGTTGAAAAAGTAATAATTCATATCCAACAGTAATTTGCAGTCAAAACATTAAATGTTAAAATTTCATCAGAATTGACCATTTTGGGAACGTTCGACAGCTCCGCGATCATCGTTTTTTGTCCAAAATTTATTTTTTGGACTTTACCAAAAATGATTCAAAATGTCAATTGGATCGTGCCTCATGTTGAATAACCACTTTTTAAACCCTCACAGTGACCAAAATTGACATTTTTACAGAGTTTTGCTTACTCAGAAGCTTCAATTTTGACCAATTTCAGGCAGAGAAATGACTTTAAACACACTTATTTTAGTTGAAAAGGTAATAATTCACATCCAACAGTAATTTGCACTCAAAAGATTAAATGTTAAAATTTCATCAGAATTGACCATTTTGGGAACGTTCGACAGCTCCGCGGTCATCGTTTTTCGTCCGAAAATTGATTTTTTGGACTTTACCAAAAATGATTCAAAATGTCAATTGGATCGTGCCTCATGTTGAATAACCACTTTTTAAACCCTCACAGTGACCAAAATTGACATTTTTACAGAGTTTTGCTTACTCAGAAGCTTCAATTTTGACCAATTTCAGGCAGAGAAATTACTTTAAACACACTTATTTTAGTTGAAAAAGTAATAATTCATATCCAACAGTAATTTGCAGTCAAAACATTAAATGTTAAAATTTCATCAGAATTGACCATTTTGGGAACGTTCGACAGCTCCGCGATCATCGTTTTTTGTCCAAAATTTATTTTTTGGACTTTACCAAAAATGATTCAAAATGTCAATTGGATCGTGCCTCATGTTGAATAACCACTTTTTAAACCCTCACAGTGACCAAAATTGACATTTTTACAGAGTTTTGCTTACTCAGAAGCTTCAATTTTGACCAATTTCAGGCAGAGAAATGACTTTAAACACACTTATTTTAGTTGAAAAAGTAATAATTCATATCCAACAGTAATTATGCAGTCAAAAGATTAAATGTTAAAATTTCATCAGAATTGACCATTTTGGGAACGTTCGACAGCTCCGCGGTCATCGTTTTTCGTCCGAAAATTGATTTTTTGGACTTAACCAAAAATGATTCAAAATGTCAATTGGATCGTGCCTCATGTTGAATAACCACTTTTTAAACCCTCACAGTGACCGAAATTGCCAGTTTTACAGAGTTTTGCTTACTCAGAAGCTTCAATTTTGACCAATTTCAGGCACAGAAATGACTTTAAACACACTTATTTTAGTTAAAAAAGTAATAATTCACATCCAACAGTAATTTGCAGTCAAAAGATTAAATGTTAAAATTTCATCAGAATTGACCATTTTGGGAACGTTCGACAGCTCCGCGGTCATCGTTTTTCGTCCGAAAATTGATTTTTTGGACTTTACCAAAAATGATTCAAAATGTCAATTGGATCGTGCCTCATGTTGAATAACCACTTTTTAAAGCCTTACAGTGACCAAAATTGCCATTTTTACAGAGTTTTGCTTACTCAGAAGCTTCAATTTTGACCAATTTCAGGCAGAGAAATTACTTTAAACACACTTATTTTAGTTGAAAAGGTAATAATTCACATCCAACAGTAATTTGCAGTCAAAAGATTAAATGTTAAAATTTCATCAGAATTGACCATTTTGGGAACGTTCGACAGCTCCGCGGTCATCGTTTTTTGTCCGAAAATTGATTTTTTGGACTTTACCAAAAATGATTCAAAATGTCAATTGGATCGTGCCTCATGTTGAATAACCACTTTTTAAACCCTCACAGTGACCAAAATTGCCATTTTTACAGAGTTTTGCTTACTCAGAAGCTTCAATTTTGACCAATTTCAGGCACAGAAATGACTTTAAACACACTTATTTTAGTTGAAAAAGTAATAATTCACATCCAACAGTAATTTGCAGTCAAAAGATTAAATGTTAAAATTTCATCAGAATTGACCATTTTGGGAACGTTCGACAGCTCCGCGGTCATTGTTTTTCGTCCGAAAATTGATTTTTTGGACTTTACCAAAAATGATTCAAAATGTCAATTGGATCGTGCCTCATGTTGAATAACCACTTTTTAAACCCTCACAGTGACCAAAATTGCCATTTTTACAGAGTTTTGCTTACTCAGAAGCTTCAATTTTGACCAATTTCAGGCAGAGAAATGACTTTAAACACACTTATTTTAGTTGAAAAAGTAATAATTCACATCCAACAGTAATTATGCAGTCAAAAGATTAAATGTTAAAATTTCATCAGAATTGACCATTTTGGGAACGTTCGACAGCTCCGCGGTCATCGTTTTTTGTCCGAAAATTGATTTTTTGGACTTTACCAAAAATGATTCAAAATGTCAATTGGATCGTGCCTCATGTTGAATAACCACGTTTTAAACCCTCACAGGACCAAAATTGCCATTTTTACAGAGTTTTGCTTACTCAGAAGCTTCAATTTTGACCAATTTCAGGCACAGAAATGACTTTAAACACACTTATTTTAGTTGAAAAAGTAATAATTCACATCCAACAGTAATTATGCAGTCAAAAGATTAAATGCTAAAATTTCATCAGAATTGACCATTTTGGGAACGTTCGACAGCTCCGCGGTCATCGTTTTTCCGCCGAAAATTGATTTTTTGGACTTTACCAAAAATGATTCAAAATGTCAATTGGATCGTGCCTCATGTTGAATAACCACTTTTTAAACCCTCACAGTGACCAAAATTGCCAGTTTTACAGAGTTTTGCTTACTCAGAAGCTTCAATTTTGACCAATTTCAGGCACAGAAATGACTTTAAACACACTTATTTTAGTTGAAAAAGTAATAATTCAAATCCAACAGTAATTATGCAGTCAAAAGATTAAATGTTAAAATTTCATCAGAATTGACCATTTTGGGAACGTTCGACAGCTCCGCGGTCATCGTTTTTTGTCCGAAAATTGATTTTTTGGACTTTACCAAAAATGATTCAAAATGTCAATTGGATCGTGCCTCATGTTGAATAACCACTTTTTAAACCCTCACAGTGACCAAAATTGCCATTTTTACAGAGTTTTGCTTACTCAGAAGCTTCAATTTTGACCAATTTCAGGCACAGAATTGACTTTAAACACACTTATTTTAGTTGAAAAAGTAATAATTCACATCCAACAGTAATTATGCAGTCAAAAGATTAAATGTTAAAATTTCATCAGAATTGACCATTTTGGGAACATTCGACAGCTCCGCGGTCATCGTTTTTTGTCCGAAAATTGATTTTTTGGACTTTACCAAAAATGATTCAAAATGTCAATTGGGTCGTGCCTCATGTTGAATAATCACTTTTTAAACCCTCACAGTGACCAAAATTGCCATTTTTACAGAGTTTTGCTTACTCAGAAGCTTCAATTTTGACCAATTTCAGGCAGAGAAATTACTTTAAACACACTTATTTTAGTTGAAAAAGTAATAATTCATATCCAACAGTAATTTGCAGTCAAAAGATTAAATGTTAAAATTTCATCAGAATTGACCATTTTGGGAACGTTCGACAGCTCCGCGGTCATCGTTTTTTGTCCGAAAATTGATTTTTTGGACTCTACCAAAAATGATTCAAAATGTCAATTGGATCGTGCCTCATGTTGAATAACCACTTTTTAAACCCTCACAGTGACCAAAATTGCCATTTTTACAGAGTTTTGCTTACTCAGAAGCTTCAATTTTGACCAATTTCAGGCACAGAAATGACTTTAAACACACCTATTTTAGTTGAAAAAGTAATAATTCACATCCAACAGTAATTTGCAGTCAAAAGATTAAATGTTAAAATTTCATCAGAATTGACCATTTTGGGAACGTTCGACAGCTCCGCGGTCATCGTTTTTCGTCCGAAAATTGATTTTTTGGACTCTACCAAAAATGATTCAAAATGTCAATTGGATCGTGCCTCATGTTGAATAACCACTTTTTAAACCCTCACAGTGACCAAAATTGCCATTTTTACAGAGTTTTGCTTACTCAGAAGCTTCAATTTTGACCAATTTCAGGCAGAGAAATGACTTTAAACACACTTATTTTAGTTAAAAAAGTAATAATTCACATCCAACAGTAATTTGCAGTCAAAAGATTAAATGTTAAAATTTCATCAGAATTGACCATTTTGGGAACGTTCGACAGCTCCGCGGTCATCGTTTTTCGTCCGAAAATTGATTTTTTGGACTTTACCAAAAATGATTCAAAATGTCAATTGGATCGTGCCTCATGTTGAATGACCACTTTTTAAACCCTCACAGTGACCAAAATTGCCATTTTTACAGAGTTTTGCTTACTCAGAAGCTTCAATTTTGACCAATTTCAGGCACAGAAATGACTTTAAACACACTTATTTTAGTTGAAAAAGTAATAATTCACATCCAACAGTAATTTGCAGTCAAAAGATTAAATGTTAAAATTTCATCAGAATTGACCATTTTGGGAACGTTCGACAGCTCCGCGGTCATCGTTTTTCGTCCGAAAATTGATTTTTTGGACTTTACCAAAAATGATTCAAAATGTCAATTGGATCGTGCCTCATGTTGAATAACCACTTTTTAAACCCTCACAGTGACCAAAATTGACATTTTTACAGAGTTTTGCTTACTCAGAAGCTTCAATTTTGACCAATTTCAGGCAGAGAAATTACTTTTAACACACTTATTTTAGTTGAAAAAGTAATAATTCATATCCAACAGTAATTTGCAGTCAAAAGATTAAATGTTAAAATTTCATCAGAATTGACCATTTTGGGAACGTTCGACAGCTCCGCGGTCATCGTTTTTCGTCCAAAATTTATTTTTTGGACTTTACCAAAAATGATTCAAAATGTCAATTGGATCGTGCCTCATGTTGAATAACCACTTTTTAAACCCTCACAGTGACCAAAATTGCCATTTTTACAGAGTTTTGCTTCCTCAGAAGCTTCAATTTTGACCAATTTCAGGCAGAGAAATTACTTTAAACACACTTATTTTAGTTGAAAAGGTAATAATTCACATCCAACAGTAATTTGCAGTCAAAAGATTAAATGTTAAAATTTCCTCAGAATTGACCATTTTGGGAACGTTCGACAGCTCCGCGGTCATCGTTTTTTGTCCGAAAATAGATTTTTTGGACTTTACCAAAAATGATTCAAAATGTCAATTGGATCGTGCCTCATGTTGAATAACCACTTTTTAAACCCTCACAGTGACCAAAATTGCCATTTTTACAGAGTTTTGCTTACTCAGAAGCTTCAATTTTGACCAATTTCAGGCACAGAAATGACTTTAAACACACTTATTTTAGTTGAAAAAGTAATAATTCACATCCAACAGTAATTATGCAGTCAAAAGATTAAATGTTAAAATTTCATCAGAATTGACCATTTTGGGAACATTCGACAGCTCCGCGGTCATCTTTTTTTGTCCGAAAATTGATTTTTTGGACTTTACCAAAAATGATTCAAAATGTCAATTGGGTCGTGCCTCATGTTGAATAATCACTTTTTAAACCCTCACAGTGACCAAAATTGCCATTTTTACAGAGTTTTGCTTACTCAGAAGCTTCAATTTTGACAAATTTCAGGCAGAGAAATTACTTTAAACACACTTATTTTAGTTGAAAAAGTAATAATTCATATCCAACAGTAATTTGCAGTCAAAAGATTAAATGTTAAAATTTCATCAGAATTGACCATTTTGGGAACGTTCGACAGCTCCGCGGTCATCGTTTTTTGTCCGAAAATTGATTTTTTGGACTCTACCAAAAATGATTCAAAATGTCAATTGGATCGTGCCTCATGTTGAATAACCACTTTTTAAACCCTCACAGTGACCAAAATTGCCATTTTTACAGAGTTTTGCTTACTCAGAAGCTTCAATTTTGACCAATTTCAGGCACAGAAATGACTTTAAACACACCTATTTTAGTTGAAAAAGTAATAATTCACATCCAACAGTAATTTGCAGTCAAAAGATTAAATGTTAAAATTTCATCAGAATTGACCATTTTGGGAACGTTCGACAGCTCCGCGGTCATCGTTTTTCGTCCGAAAATTGATTTTTTGGACTTTACCAAAAATGATTCAAAATGTCAATTGGATCGTGCCTCATGTTGAATAACCACTTTTTAAACCCTCACAGTGACCAAAATTGCCATTTTTACAGAGTTTTGCTTACTCAGAAGCTTCAATTTTGACCAATTTCAGGCAGAGAAATAACTTTGAACACACTTATTTTAGTTAAAAAAGTAATAATTCACATCCAACAGTAATTTGCAGTCAAAAGATTAAATGTTAAAATTTCATCAGAATTGACCATTTTGGGAACGTTCGACAGCTCCGCGGTCATCGTTTTTCGTCCGAAAATTGATTTTTTGGACTTTACCAAAAATGATTCAAAATGTCAATTGGATCGTGCCTCATGTTGAATGACCACTTTTTAAACCCTCACAGTGACCAAAATTGCCATTTTTACAGAGTTTTGCTTACTCAGAAGCTTCAATTTTCACCAATTTCAGGCACAGAAATGACTTTAAACACACTTATTTTAGTTGAAAAAGTAATAATTCACATCCAACAGTAATTTGCAGTCAAAAGATTAAATGTTAAAATTTCATCAGAATTGACCATTTTGGGAACGTTCGACAGCTCCGCGGTCATCGTTTTTCATCCGAAAATTGATTTTTTGGACTTTACCAAAAATGATTCAAAATGTCAATTGGATCGTGCCTCATGTTGAATAACCACTTTTTAAACCCTCACAGTGACCAAAATTGACATTTTTACAGAGTTTTGCTTACTCAGAAGCTTCAATTTTGACCAATTTCAGGCAGAGAAATTACTTTAAACACACTTATTTTAGTTGAAAAAGTAATAATTCATATCCAACAGTAATTTGCAGTCAAAAGATTAAATGTTAAAATTTCATCAGAATTGACCATTTTGGGAACGTTTGACAGCTCCGCGGTCATCGTTTTTTGTCCAAAATTTATTTTTTGGACTTTACCAAAAATGATTCAAAATGTCAATTGGATCGTGCCTCATGTTGAATAACCACTTTTTAAACCCTCACAGTGACCAAAATTGACATTTTTACAGAGTTTTGCTTACTCAGAAGCTTCAATTTTGACCAATTTCAGGCAGAGAAATGACTTTAAACACACTTATTTTAGTTGAAAAGGTAATAATTCACATCCAACAGTAATTTGCACTCAAAAGATTAAATGTTAAAATTTCATCAGAATTGACCATTTTGGGAACGTTCGACAGCTCCGCGGTCATCGTTTTTCGTCCGAAAATTGATTTTTTGGACTTTACCAAAAATGATTCAAAATGTCAATTGGATCGTGCCTCATGTTGAATAACCACTTATTAAACCCTCACAGTGACCAAAATTGACATTTTTACAGAGTTTTGCTTACTCAGAAGCTTCAATTTTCACCAATTTCAGGCACAGAAATGACTTTAAACACACTTATTTTAGTTGAAAAAGTAATAATTCATATCCAACAGTAATTTGCAGTCAAAAGATTAAATGTTAAAATTTCATCAGAATTGACCATTTTGGGAACGTTTGACAGCTCCGCGGTCATCGTTTTTTGTCCAAAATTTATTTTTTGGACTTTACCAAAAATGATTCAAAATGTCAATTGGATCGTGCCTCATGTTGAATAACCACTTTTTAAACCCTCACAGTGACCAAAATTGACATTTTTACAGAGTTTTGCTTACTCAGAAGCTTCAATTTTGACCAATTTCAGGCAGAGAAATGACTTTAAACACACTTATTTTAGTTGAAAAGGTAATAATTCACATCCAACAGTAATTTGCACTCAAAAGATTAAATGTTAAAATTTCATCAGAATTGACCATTTTGGGAACGTTCGACAGCTCCGCGGTCATCGTTTTTCGTCCGAAAATTGATTTTTTGGACTTTACCAAAAATGATTCAAAATGTCAATTGGATCGTGCCTCATGTTGAATAACCACTTATTAAACCCTCACAGTGACCAAAATTGCCATTTTTACAGAGTTTTGCTTACTCAGAAGCTTCAATTTTGACCAATTTCAGGCACAGAAATGACTTTAAACACACTTATTTTAGTTGAAAAAGTAATAATTCACATCCAACAGTAATTATGCAGTCAAAAGATTAAATGTTAAAATTTCATCAGAATTGACCATTTTGGGAACATTCGACAGCTCCGCGGTCATCGTTTTTTGTCCGAAAATTAATATTTTGGACTTTACCAAAAATGATTCAAAATGTCAATTGGGTCGTGCCTCATGTTGAATAATCACTTTTTAAACCCTCACAGTGACCAAAATTGCCATTTTTACAGAGTTTTGCTTACTCAGCAGCTTCAATTTTGACCAATTTCAGGCAGAGAAATTACTTTAAACACACTTATTTTAGTTGAAAAAGTAATAATTCATATCCAACAGTAATTTGCAGTCAAAAGATTAAATGTTAAAATTTCATCAGAATTGACAATTTTGGGAACGTTCGACAGCTCCGCGGTCATCGTTTTTTGTCCGAAAATTAATTTTTGGGACTTTACCAAAAATGATTCAAAATGTCAATTGGATCGTGCCTCATGTTGAATAACCACTTTTTAAACCCTCACAGTGACCAAAATTGCCATTTTTACAGAGTTTTGCTTACTCAGAAGCTTCAATTTTGACCAATTTCAGGCAGAGAAATGACTTTAAACACACTTATTTTAGTTGAAAAGGTAATAATTCACATCCAACAGTAATTTGCAGTCAAAAGATTAAATGTTATAATTTCATCAGAATTGACCATTTTGGGAACGTTCGACAGCTCCGCAGTCATCGTTTTTCGTCCGAAAATTGATTTTTTGGACTTTACCAAAAATGATTCAAAATGTCAATTGGATCGTGCCTCATGTTGAATAACCACTTTTTAAACCCTCACAGTGACCAAAATTGCCATTTTTACAGAGTTTTGCTTCCTCAGAAGCTTCAATTTTGACCAATTTCAGGCAGAGAAATTACTTTAAACACACTTATTTTAGTTGAAAAGGTAATAATTCACATCCAACAGTAATTTGCAGTCAAAAGATTAAATGTTAAAATTTCCTCAGAATTGACCATTTTGGGAACGTTCGACAGCTCCGCGGTCATCGTTTTTTGTCCGAAAATAGATTTTTTGGACTTTACCAAAAATGATTCAAAATGTCAATTGGATCGTGCCTCATGTTGAATAACCACTTTTTAAACCCTCACAGTGACCAAAATTGCCATTTTTACAGAGTTTTGCTTACTCAGAAGCTTCAATTTTGACCAATTTCAGGCAGAGAAATGACTTTAAACACACTTATTTTAGTTAAAAAAGTAATAATTCACATCCAACAGTAATTTGCAGTCAAAAGATTAAATGTTAAAATTTCATCAGAATTGACCATTTTGGGAACGTTCGACAGCTCCGCGGTCATCGTTTTTCGTCCGAAAATTGATTTTTTGGACTTTACCAAAAATGATTCAAAATGTCAATTGGATCGTGCCTCATGTTGAATGACCACTTTTTAAACCCTCACAGTGACCAAAATTGCCATTTTTACAGAGTTTTGCTTACTCAGAAGCTTCAATTTTGACCAATTTCAGGCACAGAAATGACTTTAAACACACTTATTTTAGTTGAAAAAGTAATAATTCACATCCAACAGTAATTTGCAGTCAAAAGATTAAATGTTAAAATTTCATCAGAATTGACCATTTTGGGAACGTTCGACAGCTCCGCGGTCATCGTTTTTCGTCCGAAAATTGATTTTTTGGACTTTACCAAAAATGATTCAAAATGTCAATTGGATCGTGCCTCATGTTGAATAACCACTTTTTAAACCCTCACAGTGACCAAAATTGACATTTTTACAGAGTTTTGCTTACTCAGAAGCTTCAATTTTGACCAATTTCAGGCAGAGAAATTACTTTTAACATACTTATTTTAGTTGAAAAAGTAATATTTCATATCCAACAGTAATTTGCAGTCAAAAGATTAAATGTTAAAATTTCATCAGAATTGACCATTTTGGGAACGTTCGACAGCTCCGCGGTCATCGTTTTTCGTTCGAAAATAGATTTTTGGGACTTTACCAAAAATGATTCAAAATGTCAATCGGGTCGTGCCTTATGTTGAATAACCACTTTTTAAACCCTCACAGTGACCAAAATTGCCATTTTTACAGAGTTTTGCTTACTCAGAAGCTTCCATTTTGACCAATTTCAGGCACAGAAATGACTTTAAACACACTTATTTTAGTTGAAAAAGTAATATTTCACATCCAACAGTAATTTGCAGTCAAAAGATTAAATGTTAAAATTTCATCAGAATTGACCATTTTTGGAACGTTCGACAGCTCCGCGGTCATCGTTTTTTGTCCGAAAATTGATTTTTTGGACTTTACCAAAAATTATTCAAAATGTCAATCGGGTCGTGCCTCATGTTGAATAACCACTTTTTAAACCCTCACAGTGACCAAAATTGCCATTTTTACAGAGTTTTGATTACTCAGAAGCTTCAATTTTCACCAATTTCAGGCACAGGAATGACTTTAAACACACTTATTTTAGTTGAAAAAGTAATAATTCACATCCAACAGTAATTTGCAGTCAAAAGATTAAATGTTAAAATTTCATCAGAATTGACCATTTTGGGAACGTTCGACAGCTCCGCGGTCATCGTTTTTCGTTCGAAAATAGATTTTTTGGACTTTACCAAAAATGATTCAAAATGTCAATCGGGTCGTGCCTCATGTTGAATAACCACTTTTTAAACCCTCACAGTGACCAAAATTGCCATTTTTACAGAGTTTTGCTTACTCAGAAGCTTCAATTTTCACCAATTTCAGGCAGAGAAATGACTTTAAACACACTTATTTTAGTTTAAAAAGTAATAATTCACATCCAACAGTAATTTGCAGTCAAAAGATTAAATGTTAATATTTCATCAGAATTGGCCATTTTGGGAACGTTCGACAGCTCCGCGGTCATCGTTTTTCGTCCGAAAATTGATTTTTTGGACTTTACCCAAAATGATTCAAAATGTCAATCGGGTCGTGCCTCATGTTGAATAACTACTTTTTAAACCCTCACAGTGACCAAAATTGCCATTTTTACAGAGTTTTGCTTACTCAGAAGCTTAAATTTTCACCAATTTCAGGCACAGGAATGACTTTAAACACACTTATTTTAGTTGAAAAAGTAATAATTCAGATCCAACAGTAATTTGCAGTCAAAAGATTAAATGTTAAAATTTCATCAGAATTGACCATTTTGGGAACGTTCGACAGCTCCGCGGTCATCGTTTTTCGTCCGAAAATTGATTTTTTGGACTTTACCAAAAATTATTCAAAATGTCAATCGGGTCGTGCCTCATGTTGAATAACCACTTTTTAAACCCTCACAGTGACCAAAATTGCCATTTTTACAGAGTTTTGATTACTCAGAAGCTTCAATTTTCACCAATTTCAGGCAGAGAAATGACTTTAAACACACTTATTTTAGTTGGAAAAGTTATAATTCACATCCAACAGTAATTTGCAGTCAAAAGATTAAATGTTAAAATTTCATCAGAATTGACCATTTTGGGAACTTTCGACAGCTCCGCGGTCATCGTTTTTCGTTCGAAAATAGATTTTTTGGACTTTACCAAAAATGATTCAAAATGTCAATTGGGTCTTGCGTCATGTTGAATAACCACTTTTTAAACCCTCACAGTGACCAAAATTGTCATTTTTACAGAGTTTTGCTTACTCAGAAGCTTCAATTTTGACCAATTTCAGGCAGAGAAATGACTTTAAACACACTTACTTTAGTTGAAAAAGTAATAATTCACATCCAACAGTAATTTGCAGTCAAAAGATTAAATGTTAAAATTTCATCAGAATTGACCATTTTGGGAACGTTCGACAGCTCCGCGGTCATCGTTTTGCGTCCGAAAATAGATTTTTGGGACTTTACCAAAAATGATTCAAAATGTCAATCGGGTCGTGCCTCATGTTGAGTAACCACTTTTTAAACCCTCACAGTGACCAAAATTGCCATTTTTACAGAGTTTTGCAAACTCAGAAGCTTACATTTTCACCAATTTCAGGCACAGGAATGACTTTAAACACACTTATTTTAGTTGAAAAAGTAATAATTCAGATCCAACAGTAATTTGCAGTCAAAAGATTAAATGTTAAAATTTCATCAGAATTGACCATTTTGGGAACGTTCGACAGCTCCGCGGTCATCGTTTTTCGTCCGAAAATAGATTTTTTGGACTTTACCAAAAATTATTCAAAATGTCAATCGGGTCGTGCCTCATGTTGAATAACCACTTTTTAAACCCTCACAGTGACCAAAATTGCCATTTTTACAGAGTTTCGCTTACTCAGAAGCTTAAATTTTGACCAATTTCAGGCACAGGAATGACTTTAAACACACTTATTTCAGTTGAAAAAGTAATAATTCACATCCAACAGTAATTTGCAGTCAAAAGATTAAATGTTAAAATTTCATCAGAATTGACCATTTTGGGAACGTTCGACAGCTCCGCGGTCATCGTTTTTCGTTCGAAAATAGATTTTTTGGACTTTACCAAAAATGATTCAAAATGTCAATCGGGTCGTGCCTTATGTTGAATAACCACTTTTTAAACCCTC
The DNA here is from genome assembly GCF_964261635.1 of Lissotriton helveticus. NCBI lineage: Eukaryota > Metazoa > Chordata > Amphibia > Caudata > Salamandridae > Lissotriton > Lissotriton helveticus. The sequence goes on along the minus strand of NW_027611882.1, from coordinate 253,861 downwards.
ACAGTGACCAAAATTGCCATTTTTACAGAGTTTTGCTTACTCAAAAGCTTCCATTTTGACCAATTTCAGGCACAGAAATGACTTTAAACACACTTATTTTAGTTGAAAAAGTAATAATTCGCATCCAACAGTAATTTGCAGTCAAAAGATTAAATGTTAAAATTTCATCAGAATTGACCATTTTGGGAACGTTCGACAGCTCCGCGGTCATCGTTTTTCGTCCGAAAATTGATTTTTTGGACTTTACCAAAAATTATTCAAAATGTCAATCGGGTCGTGCCTCACGTTGAATAACCACTTTTTAAACCCTCACAGTGACCAAAATTGCCATTTTTACAGAGTTTTGATTACTCAGAAGCTTCAATTTTCACCAATTTCAGGCAGAGAAATGACTTTAAACACACTTATTTTAGTTGGAAAAGTTATAATTCACATCCAACAGTAATTTGCAGTCAAAAGATTAAATGTTAAAATTTCATCAGAATTGACCATTTTGGGAACTTTCGACAGCTCCGCGGTCATCGTTTTTCGTTCGAAAATAGATTTTTTGGACTTTACCAAAAATGATTCAAAATGTCAATTGGGTCGTGCGTCATGTTGAATAACCACTTTTTAAACCCTCACAGTGACCAAAATTGCCATTTTTACAGAGTTTTGCTTACTCAGAAGCTTCAATTTTGACCAATTTCAGGCAGAGAAATGACTTTAAACACACTTACTTTAGTTGAAAAAGTAATAATTCACATCCAACAGTAATTTGCAGTCAAAAGATTAACCCCTTCCACGCTCATGACGAGCTGGGCTCGTCATGAAGTAGCCTCCTCGCACGCTCATGACGAGCCCAGCTCGTCATGAAACATGGGAATCAACAAATCTCAGCACAGGAGGGGAATATGCTGAGCATCCATGGGGTTAAATGTTAAAATGTCATCAGAATTGACCATTTTGGGAACGTTCGACAGCTCCGCGGTCTTCGTTTTTCGTCCGTAAATTGATTTTTTGGACTTTACCAAAAATGATTCAAAATGTCAATCGGGTCGTGCCTCATGTTGAATAACCACTTTTTAAACCCTCACAGTGACCAAAATTGCCATTTTTACAGAGTTTTGCTTACTCAGAAGCTTCAATTTTCACCAATTTCAGGCAGAGAAATGACTTTAAACACACTTATTTTAGTTTGAAAAGTAATAATTCACATCCAACAGTAATTTGCAGTCAAAAGATTAAATGTTAATATTTCATCAGAATTGACCATTTTGGGAACGTTCGACAGCTCCGCGGTCATCGTTTTTCGTTTGAAAATAGATTTTTTGGACTTTACCAAAAATTATTCAAAATGTCAATCGGGTCGTGCCTCATGTTGAATAACCACTTTTTAAACCCTCACAGTGACCAAAATTGCCATTTTTACATAGTTTTGCTTACTCAGAAGCTTAAATTTTGACCAATTTCAGGCACAGGAATGACTTTAAACACACTTATTTTAGTTGAAAAAGTAATAATACCCATCCAACAGTAATTTGCAGTCAAAAGATTAAATGTTAAAATTTCATCAGAATTGACCATTTTGGGAACGTTCGACAGCTCCGCGGTCATCGTTTTTCGTCCGTAAATTGATTTTTTGGACTTTACCAAAAATGATTCAAAATGTCAATCGGGTCGTGCCTCATGTTGATTAACCACTTTTTAAACCCTCACAGTGACCAAAATTGCCATTTTTACAGAGTTTTGCTTACTCAGAAGCTTCAATTTTGACCAATTTCAGGCAGAGAAATTACTTTAAACACACTTATTTTAGTTGAAAAAGTAATAATTCATATCCAACAGTAATTTGCAGTCAAAAGATTAAATGTTAAAATTTCATCAGAATTGACCATTTTGGGAACGTTCGACAGCTCCGCGGTCATCGTTTTTTGTCCGAAAATAGATTTTTTGGACTCTACCAAAAATGATTCAAAATGTCAATTGGATCGTGCCTCATGTTGAATAACCACTTTTTAAACCCTCACAGTGACCAAAATTGCCATTTTTACAGAGTTTTGCTTACTCAGAAGCTTCAATTTTCACCAATTTCAGGCAGAGAAATGACTTTAAACACACTTATTTTAGTTTAAAAAGTAATAATTCACATCCAACAGTAATTTGCAGTCAAAAGATTAAATGTTAATATTTCATCAGAATTGGCCATTTTGGGAACGTTCGACAGCTCCGCGGTCATCGTTTTTCGTCCGAAAATTGATTTTTTGGACTTTACCCAAAATGATTCAAAATGTCAATCGGGTCGTGCCTCATGTTGAATAACTACTTTTTAAACCCTCACAGTGACCAAAATTGCCATTTTTACAGAGTTTTGCTTACTCAGAAGCTTAAATTTTCACCAATTTCAGGCACAGGAATGACTTTAAACACACTTATTTTAGTTGAAAAAGTAATAATTCAGATCCAACAGTAATTTGCAGTCAAAAGATTAAATGTTAAAATTTCATCAGAATTGACCATTTTGGGAACGTTCGACAGCTCCGCGGTCATCGTTTTTCGTCCGAAAATTGATTTTTTGGACTTTACCAAAAATTATTCAAAATGTCAATCGGGTCGTGCCTCATGTTGAATAACCACTTTTTAAACCCTCACAGTGACCAAAATTGCCATTTTTACAGAGTTTTGATTACTCAGAAGCTTCAATTTTCACCAATTTCAGGCAGAGAAATGACTTTAAACACACTTATTTTAGTTGGAAAAGTTATAATTCACATCCAACAGTAATTTGCAGTCAAAAGATTAAATGTTAAAATTTCATCAGAATTGACCATTTTGGGAACTTTCGACAGCTCCGCGGTCATCGTTTTTCGTTCGAAAATAGATTTTTTGGACTTTACCAAAAATGATTCAAAATGTCTATTGGGTCTTGCGTCATGTTGAATAACCACTTTTTAAACCCTCACAGTGACCAAAATTGTCATTTTTACAGAGTTTTGCTTACTCAGAAGCTTCAATTTTGACCAATTTCAGGCAGAGAAATGACTTTAAACACACTTACTTTAGTTGAAAAAGTAATAATTCACATCCAACAGTAATTTGCAGTCAAAAGATTAAATGTTAAAATTTCATCAGAATTGACCATTTTGGGAACGTTCGACAGCTCCGCGGTCATCGTTTTGCGTCCGAAAATAGATTTTTGGGACTTTACCAAAAATGATTCAAAATGTCAATCGGGTCGTGCCTCATGTTGAGTAACCACTTTTTAAACCCTCACAGTGACCAAAATTGCCATTTTTACAGAGTTTTGCAAACTCAGAAGCTTACATTTTCACCAATTTCAGGCACAGGAATGACTTTAAACACACTTATTTTAGTTGAAAAAGTAATAATTCAGATCCAACAGTAATTTGCAGTCAAAAGATTAAATGTTAAAATTTCATCAGAATTGACCATTTTGGGAACGTTCGACAGCTCCGCGGTCATCGTTTTTCGTCCGAAAATAGATTTTTTGGACTTTACCAAAAATTATTCAAAATGTCAATCGGGTCGTGCCTCATGTTGAATAACCACTTTTTAAACCCTCACAGTGACCAAAATTGCCATTTTTACAGAGTTTCGCTTACTCAGAAGCTTAAATTTTGACCAATTTCAGGCACAGGAATGACTTTAAACACACTTATTTCAGTTGAAAAAGTAATAATTCACATCCAACAGTAATTTGCAGTCAAAAGATTAAATGTTAAAATTTCATCAGAATTGACCATTTTGGGAACGTTCGACAGCTCCGCGGTCATCGTTTTTCGTTCGAAAATAGATTTTTTGGACTTTACCAAAAATGATTCAAAATGTCAATCGGGTCGTGCCTTATGTTGAATAACCACTTTTTAAACCCTCACAGTGACCAAAATTGCCATTTTTACAGAGTTTTGCTTACTCAAAAGCTTCCATTTTGACCAATTTCAGGCACAGAAATGACTTTAAACACACTTATTTTAGTTGAAAAAGTAATAATTCGCATCCAACAGTAATTTGCAGTCAAAAGATTAAATGTTAAAATTTCATCAGAATTGACCATTTTGGGAACGTTCGACAGCTCCGCGGTCATCGTTTTTCGTCCGAAAATTGATTTTTTGGACTTTACCAAAAATTATTCAAAATGTCAATCGGGTCGTGCCTCACGTTGAATAACCACTTTTTAAACCCTCACAGTGACCAAAATTGCCATTTTTACAGAGTTTTGATTACTCAGAAGCTTCAATTTTCACCAATTTCAGGCAGAGAAATGACTTTAAACACACTTATTTTAGTTGGAAAAGTTATAATTCACATCCAACAGTAATTTGCAGTCAAAAGATTAAATGTTAAAATTTCATCAGAATTGACCATTTTGGGAACTTTCGACAGCTCCGCGGTCATCGTTTTTCGTTCGAAAATAGATTTTTTGGACTTTACCAAAAATGATTCAAAATGTCAATTGGGTCGTGCGTCATGTTGAATAACCACTTTTTAAACCCTCACAGTGACCAAAATTGCCATTTTTACAGAGTTTTGCTTACTCAGAAGCTTCAATTTTGACCAATTTCAGGCAGAGAAATGACTTTAAACACACTTACTTTAGTTGAAAAAGTAATAATTCACATCCAACAGTAATTTGCAGTCAAAAGATTAACCCCTTCCACGCTCATGACGAGCTGGGCTCGTCATGAAGTAGCCTCCTCGCACGCTCATGACGAGCCCAGCTCGTCATGAAACATGGGAATCAACAAATCTCAGCACAGGAGGGGAATATGCTGAGCATCCATGGGGTTAAATGTTAAAATGTCATCAGAATTGACCATTTTGGGAACGTTCGACAGCTCCGCGGTCTTCGTTTTTCGTCCGTAAATTGATTTTTTGGACTTTACCAAAAATGATTCAAAATGTCAATCGGGTCGTGCCTCATGTTGAATAACCACTTTTTAAACCCTCACAGTGACCAAAATTGCCATTTTTACAGAGTTTTGCTTACTCAGAAGCTTCAATTTTCACCAATTTCAGGCAGAGAAATGACTTTAAACACACTTATTTTAGTTTGAAAAGTAATAATTCACATCCAACAGTAATTTGCAGTCAAAAGATTAAATGTTAATATTTCATCAGAATTGGCCATTTTGGGAACGTTCGACAGCTCCGCGGTCATCGTTTTTCGTCAGAAAATTGATTTTTTGGACTTTACCCAAAATGATTCAAAATGTCAATCGGGTCGTGCCTCATGTTGAATAACTACTTTTTAAAGGCTCACAGTGACAAAAATTGCAATTTTTACAGAGTTTTGCTTACTCAGAAGCTTTAATTTTGACCAATTTCAGGCAGAGAAATGACTTTAAACACACTTATTTTAGTTGAAAAAGTAATAATTCAGATCCAACTGTAATTTGCAGTCAAAAGATTAAATGTTAAAATTTCATCAGAATTGACCATTTTGGGAACGTTCGACAGCTCCGCGGTCATCGTTTTTCGTTTGAAAATAGATTTTTTGGACTTTACCAAAAATTATTCAAAATGTCAATCGGGTCGTGCCTCATGTTGAATAACCACTTTTTAAACCCTCACAGTGACCAAAATTGCCATTTTTACATAGTTTTGCTTACTCAGAAGCTTAAATTTTGACCAATTTCAGGCACAGGAATGACTTTAAACACACTTATTTTAGTTGAAAAAGTAATAATACCCATCCAACAGTAATTTGCAGTCAAAAGATTAAATGTTAAAATTTCATCAGAATTGACCATTTTGGGAACGTTCGACAGCTCCGCGGTCATCGTTTTTCGTCCGTAAATTGATTTTTTGGACTTTACCAAAAATGATTCAAAATGTCAATCGGGTCGTGCCTCATGTTGATTAACCACTTTTTAAACCCTCACAGTGACCAAAATTGCCATTTTTACAGAGTTTTGCTTACTCAGAAGCTTCAATTTTGACCAATTTCAGGCAGAGAAATTACTTTAAACACACTTATTTTAGTTGAAAAAGTAATAATTCATATCCAACAGTAATTTGCAGTCAAAAGATTAAATGTTAAAATTTCATCAGAATTGACCATTTTGGGAACGTTCGACAGCTCCGCGGTCATCGTTTTTTGTCCGAAAATTGATTTTTTGGACTCTACCAAAAATGATTCAAAATGTCAATTGGATCGTGCCTCATGTTGAATAACCACTTTTTAAACCCTCACAGTGACCAAAATTGCCATTTTTACAGAGTTTTGCTTACTCAGAAGCTTCAATTTTGACCAATTTCAGGCACAGAAATGACTTTAAACACACCTATTTTAGTTGAAAAAGTAATAATTCACATCCAACAGTAATTTGCAGTCAAAAGATTAAATGTTAAAATTTCATCAGAATTGACCATTTTGGGAACGTTCGACAGCTCCGCGGTCATCGTTTTTCGTCCGAAAATTGATTTTTTGGACTTTACCAAAAATGATTCAAAATGTCAATTGGATCGTGCCTCATGTTGAATGACCACTTTTTAAACCCTCACAGTGACCAAAATTGCCATTTTTACAGAGTTTTGCTTACTCAGAAGCTTCAATTTTGACCAATTTCAGGCACAGAAATGACTTTAAACACACTTATTTTAGTTGAAAAAGTAATAATTCACATCCAACAGTAATTTGCAGTCAAAAGATTAAATGTTAAAATTTCATCAGAATTGACCATTTTGGGAACGTTCGACAGCTCCGCGGTCATCGTTTTTCATCCGAAAATTGATTTTTTGGACTTTACCAAAAATGATTCAAAATGTCAATTGGATCGTGCCTCATGTTGAATAACCACTTTTTAAACCCTCACAGTGACCAAAATTGACATTTTTACAGAGTTTTGCTTACTCAGAAGCTTCAATTTTGACCAATTTCAGGCAGAGAAATTACTTTAAACACACTTATTTTAGTTGAAAAAGTAATAATTCATATCCAACAGTAATTTGCAGTCAAAAGATTAAATGTTAAAATTTCATCAGAATTGACCATTTTGGGAACGTTTGACAGCTCCGCGGTCATCGTTTTTTGTCCAAAATTTATTTTTTGGACTTTACCAAAAATGATTCAAAATGTCAATTGGATCGTGCCTCATGTTGAATAACCACTTTTTAAACCCTCACAGTGACCAAAATTGACATTTTTACAGAGTTTTGCTTACTCAGAAGCTTCAATTTTGACCAATTTCAGGCAGAGAAATGACTTTAAACACACTTATTTTAGTTGAAAAGGTAATAATTCACATCCAACAGTAATTTGCACTCAAAAGATTAAATGTTAAAATTTCATCAGAATTGACCATTTTGGGAACGTTCGACAGCTCCGCGGTCATCGTTTTTCGTCCGAAAATTGATTTTTTGGACTTTACCAAAAATGATTCAAAATGTCAATTGGATCGTGCCTCATGTTGAATAACCACTTATTAAACCCTCACAGTGACCAAAATTGCCATTTTTACAGAGTTTTGCTTACTCAGAAGCTTCAATTTTGACCAATTTCAGGCACAGAAATGACTTTAAACACACTTATTTTAGTTGAAAAAGTAATAATTCACATCCAACAGTAATTATGCAGTCAAAAGATTAAATGTTAAAATTTCATCAGAATTGACCATTTTGGGAACATTCGACAGCTCCGCGGTCATCGTTTTTTGTCCGAAAATTAATATTTTGGACTTTACCAAAAATGATTCAAAATGTCAATTGGGTCGTGCCTCATGTTGAATAATCACTTTTTAAACCCTCACAGTGACCAAAATTGCCATTTTTACAGAGTTTTGCTTACTCAGCAGCTTCAATTTTGACCAATTTCAGGCAGAGAAATTACTTTAAACACACTTATTTTAGTTGAAAAAGTAATAATTCATATCCAACAGTAATTTGCAGTCAAAAGATTAAATGTTAAAATTTCATCAGAATTGACAATTTTGGGAACGTTCGACAGCTCCGCGGTCATCGTTTTTTGTCCGAAAATTAATTTTTGGGACTTTACCAAAAATGATTCAAAATGTCAATTGGATCGTGCCTCATGTTGAATAACCACTTTTTAAACCCTCACAGTGACCAAAATTGCCATTTTTACAGAGTTTTGCTTACTCAGAAGCTTCAATTTTGACCAATTTCAGGCAGAGAAATGACTTTAAACACACTTATTTTAGTTGAAAAGGTAATAATTCACATCCAACAGTAATTTGCAGTCAAAAGATTAAATGTTATAATTTCATCAGAATTGACCATTTTGGGAACGTTCGACAGCTCCGCAGTCATCGTTTTTCGTCCGAAAATTGATTTTTTGGACTTTACCAAAAATGATTCAAAATGTCAATTGGATCGTGCCTCATGTTGAATAACCACTTTTTAAACCCTCACAGTGACCAAAATTGCCATTTTTACAGAGTTTTGCTTCCTCAGAAGCTTCAATTTTGACCAATTTCAGGCAGAGAAATTACTTTAAACACACTTATTTTAGTTGAAAAGGTAATAATTCATATCCAACAGTAATTTGCAGTCAAAAGATTAAATGTTAAAATTTCCTCAGAATTGACCATTTTGGGAACGTTCGACAGCTCCGCGGTCATCGTTTTTTGTCCGAAAATAGATTTTTTGGACTTTACCAAAAATGATTCAAAATGTCAATTGGATCGTGCCTCATGTTGAATAACCACTTTTTAAACCCTCACAGTGACCAAAATTGCCATTTTTACAGAGTTTTGCTTACTCAGAAGCTTCAATTTTGACCAATTTCAGGCAGAGAAATGACTTTAAACACACTTATTTTAGTTAAAAAAGTAATAATTCACATCCAACAGTAATTTGCAGTCAAAAGATTAAATGTTAAAATTTCATCAGAATTGACCATTTTGGGAACGTTCGACAGCTCCGCGGTCATCGTTTTTCGTCCGAAAATTGATTTTTTGGACTTTACCAAAAATGATTCAAAATGTCAATTGGATCGTGCCTCATGTTGAATGACCACTTTTTAAACCCTCACAGTGACCAAAATTGCCATTTTTACAGAGTTTTGCTTACTCAGAAGCTTCAATTTTGACCAATTTCAGGCACAGAAATGACTTTAAACACACTTATTTTAGTTGAAAAAGTAATAATTCACATCCAACAGTAATTTGCAGTCAAAAGATTAAATGTTAAAATTTCATCAGAATTGACCATTTTGGGAACGTTCGACAGCTCCGCGGTCATCGTTTTTCGTCCGAAAATTGATTTTTTGGACTTTACCAAAAATGATTCAAAATGTCAATTGGATCGTGCCTCATGTTGAATAACCACTTTTTAAACCCTCACAGTGACCAAAATTGACATTTTTACAGAGTTTTGCTTACTCAGAAGCTTCAATTTTGACCAATTTCAGGCAGAGAAATTACTTTTAACATACTTATTTTAGTTGAAAAAGTAATATTTCATATCCAACAGTAATTTGCAGTCAAAAGATTAAATGTTAAAATTTCATCAGAATTGACCATTTTGGGAACGTTCGACAGCTCCGCGGTCATCGTTTTTCGTTCGAAAATAGATTTTTGGGACTTTACCAAAAATGATTCAAAATGTCAATCGGGTCGTGCCTTATGTTGAATAACCACTTTTTAAACCCTCACAGTGACCAAAATTGCCATTTTTACAGAGTTTTGCTTACTCAGAAGCTTCCATTTTGACCAATTTCAGGCACAGAAATGACTTTAAACACACTTATTTTAGTTGAAAAAGTAATATTTCACATCCAACAGTAATTTGCAGTCAAAAGATTAAATGTTAAAATTTCATCAGAATTGACCATTTTTGGAACGTTCGACAGCTCCGCGGTCATCGTTTTTTGTCCGAAAATTGATTTTTTGGACTTTACCAAAAATTATTCAAAATGTCAATCGGGTCGTGCCTCATGTTGAATAACCACTTTTTAAACCCTCACAGTGACCAAAATTGCCATTTTTACAGAGTTTTGATTACTCAGAAGCTTCAATTTTCACCAATTTCAGGCACAGGAATGACTTTAAACACACTTATTTTAGTTGAAAAAGTAATAATTCACATCCAACAGTAATTTGCAGTCAAAAGATTCAATGTTAAAATTTCATCAGAATTGACCATTTTGGGAACGTTCGACAGCTCCGCGGTCATCGTTTTTCGTTCGAAAATAGATTTTTTGGACTTTACCAAAAATGATTCAAAATGTCAATCGGGTCGTGCCTCATGTTGAATAACCACTTTTTAAACCCTCACAGTGACCAAAATTGCCATTTTTACAGAGTTTTGCTTACTCAGAAGCTTCAATTTTCACCAATTTCAGGCAGAGAAATGACTTTAAACACACTTATTTTAGTTTAAAAAGTAATAATTCACATCCAACAGTAATTTGCAGTCAAAAGATTAAATGTTAATATTTCATCAGAATTGGCCATTTTGGGAACGTTCGACAGCTCCGCGGTCATCGTTTTTCGTCCGAAAATTGATTTTTTGGACTTTACCCAAAATGATTCAAAATGTCAATCGGGTCGTGCCTCATGTTGAATAACTACTTTTTAAACCCTCACAGTGACCAAAATTGCCATTTTTACAGAGTTTTGCTTACTCAGAAGCTTAAATTTTCACCAATTTCAGGCACAGGAATGACTTTAAACACACTTATTTTAGTTGAAAAAGTAATAATTCAGATCCAACAGTAATTTGCAGTCAAAAGATTAAATGTTAAAATTTCATCAGAATTGACCATTTTGGGAACGTTCGACAGCTCCGCGGTCATCGTTTTTCGTCCGAAAATTGATTTTTTGGACTTTACCAAAAATGATTCAAAATGTCAATTGGGTCTTGCGTCATGTTGAATAACCACTTTTTAAACCCTCACAGTGACCAAAATTGTCATTTTTACAGAGTTTTGCTTACTCAGAAGCTTCAATTTTGACCAATTTCAGGCAGAGAAATGACTTTAAACACACTTACTTTAGTTGAAAAAGTAATAATTCACATCCAACAGTAATTTGCAGTCAAAAGATTAAATGTTAAAATTTCATCAGAATTGACCATTTTGGGAACGTTCGACAGCTCCGCGGTCATCGTTTTGCGTCCGAAAATAGATTTTTGGGACTTTACCAAAAATGATTCAAAATGTCAATCGGGTCGTGCCTCATGTTGAGTAACCACTTTTTAAACCCTCACAGTGACCAAAATTGCCATTTTTACAGAGTTTTGCAAACTCAGAAGCTTAAATTTTCACCAATTTCAGGCACAGGAATGACTTTAAACACACTTATTTTAGTTGAAAAAGTAATAATTCAGATCCAACAGTAATTTGCAGTCAAAAGATTAAATGTTAAAATTTCATCAGAATTGACCATTTTGGGAACGTTCGACAGCTCCGCGGTCATCGTTTTTCGTCCGAAAATAGATTTTTTGGACTTTACCAAAAATTATTCAAAATGTCAATCGGGTCGTGCCTCATGTTGAATAACCACTTTTTAAACCCTCACAGTGACCAAAATTGCCATTTTTACAGAGTTTCGCTTACTCAGAAGCTTAAATTTTGACCAATTTCAGGCACAGGAATGACTTTAAACACACTTATTTCAGTTGAAAAAGTAATAATTCACATCCAACAGTAATTTGCAGTCAAAAGATTAAATGTTAAAATTTCATCAGAATTGACCATTTTGGGAACGTTCGACAGCTCCGCGGTCATCGTTTTTCGTTCGAAAATAGATTTTTTGGACTTTACCAAAAATGATTCAAAATGTCAATCGGGTCGTGCCTTATGTTGAATAACCACTTTTTAAACCCTCACAGTGACCAAAATTGCCATTTTTACAGAGTTTTGCTTACTCAAAAGCTTCCATTTTGACCAATTTCAGGCACAGAAATGACTTTAAACACACTTATTTTAGTTGAAAAAGTAATAATTCGCATCCAACAGTAATTTGCAGTCAAAAGATTAAATGTTAAAATTTCATCAGAATTGACCATTTTGGGAACGTTCGACAGCTCCGCGGTCATCGTTTTTCGTCCGAAAATTGATTTTTTGGACTTTACCAAAAATTATTCAAAATGTCAATCGGGTCGTGCCTCACGTTGAATAACCACTTTTTAAACCCTCACAGTGACCAAAATTGCCATTTTTACAGAGTTTTGATTACTCAGAAGCTTCAATTTTCACCAATTTCAGGCAGAGAAATGACTTTAAACACACTTATTTTAGTTGGAAAAGTTATAATTCACATCCAACAGTAATTTGCAGTCAAAAGATTAAATGTTAAAATTTCATCAGAATTGACCATTTTGGGAACTTTCGACAGCTCCGCGGTCATCGTTTTTCGTTCGAAAATAGATTTTTTGGACTTTACCAAAAATGATTCAAAATGTCAATTGGGTCGTGCGTCATGTTGAATAACCACTTTTTAAACCCTCACAGTGACCAAAATTGCCATTTTTACAGAGTTTTGCTTACTCAGAAGCTTCAATTTTGACCAATTTCAGGCAGAGAAATGACTTTAAACACACTTACTTTAGTTGAAAAAGTAATAATTCACATCCAACAGTAATTTGCAGTCAAAAGATTAACCCCTTCCACGCTCATGACGAGCTGGGCTCGTCATGAAGTAGCCTCCTCGCACGCTCATGACGAGCCCAGCTCGTCATGAAACATGGGAATCAACAAATCTCAGCACAGGAGGGGAATATGCTGAGCATCCATGGGGTTAAATGTTAAAATGTCATCAGAATTGACCATTTTGGGAACGTTCGACAGCTCCGCTGTCTTCGTTTTTCGTCCGTAAATTGATTTTTTGGACTTTGCCAAAAATGATTCAAAATGTCAATCGGGTCGTGCCTCATGTTGAATAACCACTTTTTAAACCCTCACAGTGACCAAAATTGCCATTTTTACAGAGTTTTGCTTACTCAGAAGCTTCAATTTTCACCAATTTCAGGCAGAGAAATGACTTTAAACACACTTATTTTAGTTTGAAAAGTAATAATTCACATCCAACAGTAATTTGCAGTCAAAAGATTAAATGTTAATATTTCATCAGAATTGGCCATTTTGGGAACGTTCGACAGCTCCGCGGTCATCGTTTTTCATCAGAAAATTGATTTTTTGGACTTTACCCAAAATGATTCAAAATGTCAATCGGGTCGTGCCTCATGTTGAATAACTACTTTTTAAAGCCTCACAGTGACAAAAATTGCAATTTTTACAGAGTTTTGCTTACTCAGAAGCTTTAATTTTGACCAATTTCAGGCAGAGAAATGACTTTAAACACACTTATTTTAGTTGAAAAAGTAATAATTCAGATCCAACTGTAATTTGCAGTCAAAAGATTAAATGTTAAAATTTCATCAGAATTGACCATTTTGGGAACGTTCGACAGCTCCGCGGTCATCGTTTTTCGTTTGAAAATAGATTTTTTGGACTTTACCAAAAATTATTCAAAATGTCAATCGGGTCGTGCCTCATGTTGAATAACCACTTTTTAAACCCTCACAGTGACCAAAATTGCCATTTTTACATAGTTTTGCTTACTCAGAAGCTTAAATTTTGACCAATTTCAGGCACAGGAATGACTTTAAACACACTTATTTTAGTTGAAAAAGTAATAATACCCATCCAACAGTAATTTGCAGTCAAAAGATTAAATGTTAAAATTTCATCAGAATTGACCATTTTGGGAACGTTCGACAGCTCCACGGTCATCGTTTTTCGTCCGTAAATTGATTTTTTGGACTTTACCAAAAAGGATTCAAAATGTCAATCGGGTCGTGCCTCATGTTGATTAACCACTTTTTAAACCCTCACAGTGACCAAAATTGCCATTTTTACAGAGTTTTGCTTACTCAGAAGCTTCAATTTTGACCAATTTCAGGCAGAGAAATTACTTTTAACATACTTATTTTAGTTGAAAAAGTAATATTTCATATCCAACAGTAATTTGCAGTCAAAAGATTAAATGTTAAAATTTCATCAGAATTGACCATTTTGGGAACGTTCGACAGCTCCGCGGTCATCGTTTTTCGTTCGAAAATAGATTTTTGGGACTTTACCAAAAATGATTCAAAATGTCAATCGGGTCGTGCCTTATGTTGAATAACCACTTTTTAAACCCTCACAGTGACCAAAATTGCCATTTTTACAGAGTTTTGCTTACTCAGAAGCTTCCATTTTGACCAATTTCAGGCACAGAAATGACTTTAAACACACTTATTTTAGTTGAAAAAGTAATATTTCACATCCAACAGTAATTTGCAGTCAAAAGATTAAATGTTAAAATTTCATCAGAATTGACCATTTTTGGAACGTTCGACAGCTCCGCGGTCATCGTTTTTTGTCCGAAAATTGATTTTTTGGACTTTACCAAAAATTATTCAAAATGTCAATCGGGTCGTGCCTCATGTTGAATAACCACTTTTTAAACCCTCACAGTGACCAAAATTGCCATTTTTACAGAGTTTTGATTACTCAGAAGCTTCAATTTTCACCAATTTCAGGCACAGGAATGACTTTAAACACACTTATTTTAGTTGAAAAAGTAATAATTCACATCCAACAGTAATTTGCAGTCAAAAGATTCAATGTTAAAATTTCATCAGAATTGACCATTTTGGGAACGTTCGACAGCTCCGCGGTCATCGTTTTTCGTTCGAAAATAGATTTTTTGGACTTTACCAAAAATGATTCAAAATGTCAATCGGGTCGTGCCTCATGTTGAATAACCACTTTTTAAACCCTCACAGTGACCAAAATTGCCATTTTTACAGAGTTTTGCTTACTCAGAAGCTTCAATTTTCACCAATTTCAGGCAGAGAAATGACTTTAAACACACTTATTTTAGTTTAAAAAGTAATAATTCACATCCAACAGTAATTTGCAGTCAAAAGATTAAATGTTAATATTTCATCAGAATTGGCCATTTTGGGAACGTTCGACAGCTCCGCGGTCATCGTTTTTCGTCCGAAAATTGATTTTTTGGACTTTACCCAAAATGATTCAAAATGTCAATCGGGTCGTGCCTCATGTTGAATAACTACTTTTTAAACCCTCACAGTGACCAAAATTGCCATTTTTACAGAGTTTTGCTTACTCAGAAGCTTAAATTTTCACCAATTTCAGGCACAGGAATGACTTTAAACACACTTATTTTAGTTGAAAAAGTAATAATTCAGATCCAACAGTAATTTGCAGTCAAAAGATTAAATGTTAAAATTTCATCAGAATTGACCATTTTGGGAACGTTCGACAGCTCCGCGGTCATCGTTTTTCGTCCGAAAATTGATTTTTTGGACTTTACCAAAAATGATTCAAAATGTCAATTGGGTCTTGCGTCATGTTGAATAACCACTTTTTAAACCCTCACAGTGACCAAAATTGTCATTTTTACAGAGTTTTGCTTACTCAGAAGCTTCAATTTTGACCAATTTCAGGCAGAGAAATGACTTTAAACACACTTACTTTAGTTGAAAAAGTAATAATTCACATCCAACAGTAATTTGCAGTCAAAAGATTAAATGTTAAAATTTCATCAGAATTGACCATTTTGGGAACGTTCGACAGCTCCGCGGTCATCGTTTTGCGTCCGAAAATAGATTTTTGGGACTTTACCAAAAATGATTCAAAATGTCAATCGGGTCGTGCCTCATGTTGAGTAACCACTTTTTAAACCCTCACAGTGACCAAAATTGCCATTTTTACAGAGTTTTGCAAACTCAGAAGCTTAAATTTTCACCAATTTCAGGCACAGGAATGACTTTAAACACACTTATTTTAGTTGAAAAAGTAATAATTCAGATCCAACAGTAATTTGCAGTCAAAAGATTAAATGTTAAAATTTCATCAGAATTGACCATTTTGGGAACGTTCGACAGCTCCGCGGTCATCGTTTTTCGTCCGAAAATAGATTTTTTGGACTTTACCAAAAATTATTCAAAATGTCAATCGGGTCGTGCCTCATGTTGAATAACCACTTTTTAAACCCTCACAGTGACCAAAATTGCCATTTTTACAGAGTTTCGCTTACTCAGAAGCTTAAATTTTGACCAATTTCAGGCACAGGAATGACTTTAAACACACTTATTTCAGTTGAAAAAGTAATAATTCACATCCAACAGTAATTTGCAGTCAAAAGATTAAATGTTAAAATTTCATCAGAATTGACCATTTTGGGAACGTTCGACAGCTCCGCGGTCATCGTTTTTCGTTCGAAAATAGATTTTTTGGACTTTACCAAAAATGATTCAAAATGTCAATCGGGTCGTGCCTTATGTTGAATAACCACTTTTTAAACCCTCACAGTGACCAAAATTGCCATTTTTACAGAGTTTTGCTTACTCAAAAGCTTCCATTTTGACCAATTTCAGGCACAGAAATGACTTTAAACACACTTATTTTAGTTGAAAAAGTAATAATTCGCATCCAACAGTAATTTGCAGTCAAAAGATTAAATGTTAAAATTTCATCAGAATTGACCATTTTGGGAACGTTCGACAGCTCCGCGGTCATCGTTTTTCGTCCGAAAATTGATTTTTTGGACTTTACCAAAAATTATTCAAAATGTCAATCGGGTCGTGCCTCACGTTGAATAACCACTTTTTAAACCCTCACAGTGACCAAAATTGCCATTTTTACAGAGTTTTGATTACTCAGAAGCTTCAATTTTCACCAATTTCAGGCAGAGAAATGACTTTAAACACACTTATTTTAGTTGGAAAAGTTATAATTCACATCCAACAGTAATTTGCAGTCAAAAGATTAAATGTTAAAATTTCATCAGAATTGACCATTTTGGGAACTTTCGACAGCTCCGCGGTCATCGTTTTTCGTTCGAAAATAGATTTTTTGGACTTTACCAAAAATGATTCAAAATGTCAATTGGGTCGTGCGTCATGTTGAATAACCACTTTTTAAACCCTCACAGTGACCAAAATTGCCATTTTTACAGAGTTTTGCTTACTCAGAAGCTTCAATTTTGACCAATTTCAGGCAGAGAAATGACTTTAAACACACTTACTTTAGTTGAAAAAGTAATAATTCACATCCAACAGTAATTTGCAGTCAAAAGATTAACCCCTTCCACGCTCATGACGAGCTGGGCTCGTCATGAAGTAGCCTCCTCGCACGCTCATGACGAGCCCAGCTCGTCATGAAACATGGGAATCAACAAATCTCAGCACAGGAGGGGAATATGCTGAGCATCCATGGGGTTAAATGTTAAAATGTCATCAGAATTGACCATTTTGGGAACGTTCGACAGCTCCGCTGTCTTCGTTTTTCGTCCGTAAATTGATTTTTTGGACTTTGCCAAAAATGATTCAAAATGTCAATCGGGTCGTGCCTCATGTTGAATAACCACTTTTTAAACCCTCACAGTGACCAAAATTGCCATTTTTACAGAGTTTTGCTTACTCAGAAGCTTCAATTTTCACCAATTTCAGGCAGAGAAATGACTTTAAACACACTTATTTTAGTTTGAAAAGTAATAATTCACATCCAACAGTAATTTGCAGTCAAAAGATTAAATGTTAATATTTCATCAGAATTGGCCATTTTGGGAACGTTCGACAGCTCCGCGGTCATCGTTTTTCGTCAGAAAATTGATTTTTTGGACTTTACCCAAAATGATTCAAAATGTCAATCGGGTCGTGCCTCATGTTGAATAACTACTTTTTAAAGCCTCACAGTGACAAAAATTGCAATTTTTACAGAGTTTTGCTTACTCAGAAGCTTTAATTTTGACCAATTTCAGGCAGAGAAATGACTTTAAACACACTTATTTTAGTTGAAAAAGTAATAATTCAGATCCAACTGTAATTTGCAGTCAAAAGATTAAATGTTAAAATTTCATCAGAATTGACCATTTTGGGAACGTTCGACAGCTCCGCGGTCATCGTTTTTCGTTTGAAAATAGATTTTTTGGACTTTACCAAAAATTATTCAAAATGTCAATCGGGTCGTGCCTCATGTTGAATAACCACTTTTTAAACCCTCACAGTGACCAAAATTGCCATTTTTACATAGTTTTGCTTACTCAGAAGCTTAAATTTTGACCAATTTCAGGCACAGGAATGACTTTAAACACACTTATTTTAGTTGAAAAAGTAATAATACCCATCCAACAGTAATTTGCAGTCAAAAGATTAAATGTTAAAATTTCATCAGAATTGACCATTTTGGGAACGTTCGACAGCTCCACGGTCATCGTTTTTCGTCCGTAAATTGATTTTTTGGACTTTACCAAAAATGATTCAAAATGTCAATCGGGTCGTGCCTCATGTTGATTAACCACTTTTTAAACCCTCACAGTGACCAAAATTGCCATTTTTACAGAGTTTTGCTTACTCAGAAGCTTCAATTTTCACCAATTTCAGGCACAGGAATGACTTTAAACACACTTATTTTAGTTGAAAAAGTAATAATTCACATTAAACAGTAATTTGCAGTCAAAAGATTAAATGTTAAAATTTCATCAGAATTGACCATTTTGGGAACGTTCGACAGCTCCGCGGTCATCGTTTTTCGTCCGAAAATAGATTTTTTGGACTTTACCAAAAATGATTCAAAATATCAATCGGGTCGTGCCTCATGTTGAGTAACCACTTTTTAAACCCTCACAGTGACCAAAATTGCCATTTTTACAGAGTTTTGCAAACTCAGAAGCTTAAATTTTCACCAATTTCAGGCACAGGAATGACTTTAAACACACTTATTTTAGTTGAAAAAGTAATAATTCAGATCCAACAGTAATTTGCAGTCAAAAGATTAAATGTTAAAATTTCATCAGAATTGACCATTTTGGGAACGTTCGACAGCTCCGCGGTCATCGTTTTTCGTCCGAAAATAGATTTTTTGGACTTTACCAAAAATTATTCAAAATGTCAATCGGGTCGTGCCTCATGTTGAATAACCACTTTTTAAACCCTCACAGTGACCAAAATTGCCATTTTTACAGAGTTTCGCTTACTCAGAAGCTTCAATTTTCACCAATTTCAGGCACAGGAATGACTTTAAACACACTTATTTCAGTTGAAAAAGTAATAATTCACATCCAACAGTAATTTGCAGTCAAAAGATTAAATGTTAAAATTTCATCAGAATTGACCATTTTGGGAACGTTCGACAGCTCCGCGGTCATCGTTTTTCGTTCGAAAATCGATTTTTTGGACTTTACCAAAAATGATTCAAAATGTCAATCGGGTCGTGCCTTATGTTGAATAACCACTTTTTAAACCCTCACAGTGACCAAAATTGCCATTTTTACAGAGTTTTGCTTACTCAGAAGCTTCCATTTTGACCAATTTCAGGCACAGAAATTACTTTAAACACACTTATTTTAGTTGAAAAAGTAATAATTCACATCCAACAGTAATTTGCAGTCAAAATATTAAATGTTAAAATTTCATCAGAATTGACCATTTTGGGAACGTTCGACAGCTCCGCGGTCATCGTTTTTTGTCCGAAAATTGATTTTTTGGACTTTACCAAAAATTATTCAAAATGTCAATCGGGTCGTGCCTCACGTTGAATAACCACTTTTTAAACCCTCACAGTGACCAAAATTGCCATTTTTACAGAGTTTTGATTACTCAGAAGCTTCAATTTTCACCAATTTCAGGCAGAGAAATGACTTTAAACACACTTATTTTAGTTGGAAAAGTTATAATTCACATCCAACAGTAATTTGCAGTCAAAAGATTAAATGTTAAAATTTCATCAGAATTGACCATTTTGGGAACTTTCGACAGCTCCGCGGTCATCGTTTTTCGTTCGAAAATAGATTTTTTGGACTTTACCAAAAATGATTCAAAATGTCAATTGGGTCGTGCGTCATGTTGAATAACCACTTTTTAAACCCTCACAGTGACCAAAATTGCCATTTTTACAGAGTTTTGCTTACTCAGAAGCTTCAATTTTGACCAATTTCAGGCAGAGAAATGACTTTAAACACACTTACTTTAGTTGAAAAAGTAATAATTCACATCCAACAGTAATTTGCAGTCAAAAGATTAACCCCTTCCACGCTCATGACGAGCTGGGCTCGTCATGAAGTAGCCTCCTCGCACGCTCATGACGAGCCCAGCTCGTCATGAAACATGGGAATCAACAAATCTCAGCACAGGAGGGGAATATGCTGAGCATCCATGGGGTTAAATGTTAAAATGTCATCAGAATTGACCATTTTGGGAACGTTCGACAGCTCCGCGGTCTTCGTTTTTCGTCCGTAAATTGATTTTTTGGACTTTACCAAAAATGATTCAAAATGTCAATCGGGTCGTGCCTCATGTTGAATAACCACTTTTTAAACCCTCACAGTGACCAAAATTGCCATTTTTACAGAGTTTTGCTTACTCAGAAGCTTCAATTTTCACCAATTTCAGGCAGAGAAATGACTTTAAACACACTTATTTTAGTTTGAAAAGTAATAATTCACATCCAACAGTAATTTGCAGTCAAAAGATTCAATGTTAATATTTCATCAGAATTGGCCATTTTGGGAACGTTCGACAGCTCCGCGGTCATCGTTTTTCGTCAGAAAATTGATTTTTTGGACTTTACCCAAAATGATTCAAAATGTCAATCGGGTCGTGCCTCATGTTGAATAACTACTTTTTAAAGCCTCACAGTGACAAAAATTGCAATTTTTACAGAGTTTTGCTTACTCAGAAGCTTTAATTTTGACCAATTTCAGGCAGAGAAATGACTTTAAACACACTTATTTTAGTTGAAAAAGTAATAATTCAGATCCAACTGTAATTTGCAGTCAAAAGATTAAATGTTAAAATGTCATCAGAATTGACCATTTTGGGAACGTTCGACAGCTCCGCGGTCATCGTTTTTCGTTTAAAAATAGACTTTTTGGACTTTACCAAAAATGATTCAAAATGTCAATCGGGTCGTGCCTCATGTTGAATAACCACTTTTTAAACCCTCACAGTGACCAAAATTGCCATTTTTACATAGTTTTGCTTACTCAGAAGCTTAAATTTTGACCAATTTCAGGCACAGAAATAACTTTAAACACACTTATTTTAGTTGAAAAAGTAATAATTCACATCCAACAGTAATTTGCAGTCAAAAGATTAAATGTTAAAATTTCATCAGAATTGACCATTTTGGGAACGTTCGACAGCTCCGCGGTCATCGTTTTTCGTCCGAAAATTGATTTTTTGGACTTTACCAAAAATGATTCAAAATGTCAATTGGATCGTGCCTCATGTTGAATGACCACTTTTTAAACCCTCACAGTGACCAAAATTGCCATTTTTACAGAGTTTTGCTTACTCAGAAGCTTCAATTTTGACCAATTTCAGGCACAGAAATGACTTTAAACACACTTATTTTAGTTGAAAAAGTAATAATTCACATCCAACAGTAATTTGCAGTCAAAAGATTAAATGTTAAAATTTCATCAGAATTGACCATTTTGGGAACGTTCGACAGCTCCGCGGTCATCGTTTTTCGTCCGAAAATTGATTTTTTGGACTTTACCAAAAATGATTCAAAATGTCAATTGGATCGTGCCTCATGTTGAATAACCACTTTTTAAACCCTCACAGTGACCAAAATTGACATTTTTACAGAGTTTTGCTTACTCAGAAGCTTCAATTTTGACCAATTTCAGGCAGAGAAATTACTTTTAACATACTTATTTTAGTTGAAAAAGTAATATTTCATATCCAACAGTAATTTGCAGTCAAAAGATTAAATGTTAAAATTTCATCAGAATTGACCATTTTGGGAACGTTCGACAGCTCCGCGGTCATCGTTTTTCGTTCGAAAATAGATTTTTGGGACTTTACCAAAAATGATTCAAAATGTCAATCGGGTCGTGCCTTATGTTGAATAACCACTTTTTAAACCCTCACAGTGACCAAAATTGCCATTTTTACAGAGTTTTGCTTACTCAGAAGCTTCCATTTTGACCAATTTCAGGCACAGAAATGACTTTAAACACACTTATTTTAGTTGAAAAAGTAATATTTCACATCCAACAGTAATTTGCAGTCAAAAGATTAAATGTTAAAATTTCATCAGAATTGACCATTTTTGGAACGTTCGACAGCTCCGCGGTCATCGTTTTTTGTCCGAAAATTGATTTTTTGGACTTTACCAAAAATGATTCAAAATGTCAATCGGGTCGTGCCTCATGTTGAATAACCACTTTTTAAACCCTCACAGTGACCAAAATTGCCATTTTTACAGAGTTTTGATTACTCAGAAGCTTCAATTTTCACCAATTTCAGGCACAGGAATGACTTTAAACACACTTATTTTAGTTGAAAAAGTAATAATTCACATCCAACAGTAATTTGCAGTCAAAAGATTCAATGTTAAAATTTCATCAGAATTGACCATTTTGGGAACGTTCGACAGCTCCGCGGTCATCGTTTTTCGTTCGAAAATAGATTTTTTGGACTTTACCAAAAATGATTCAAAATGTCAATCGGGTCGTGCCTCATGTTGAATAACCACTTTTTAAACCCTCACAGTGACCAAAATTGCCATTTTTACAGAGTTTTGCTTACTCAGAAGCTTCAATTTTCACCAATTTCAGGCAGAGAAATGACTTTAAACACACTTATTTTAGTTTAAAAAGTAATAATTCACATCCAACAGTAATTTGCAGTCAAAAGATTAAATGTTAATATTTCATCAGAATTGGCCATTTTGGGAACGTTCGACAGCTCCGCGGTCATCGTTTTTCGTCCGAAAATTGATTTTTTGGACTTTACCCAAAATGATTCAAAATGTCAATCGGGTCGTGCCTCATGTTGAATAACTACTTTTTAAACCCTCACAGTGACCAAAATTGCCATTTTTACAGAGTTTTGCTTACTCAGAAGCTTAAATTTTCACCAATTTCAGGCACAGGAATGACTTTAAACACACTTATTTTAGTTGAAAAAGTAATAATTCAGATCCAACAGTAATTTGCAGTCAAAAGATTAAATGTTAAAATTTCATCAGAATTGACCATTTTGGGAACGTTCGACAGCTCCGCGGTCATCGTTTTTCGTCCGAAAATTGATTTTTTGGACTTTACCAAAAATGATTCAAAATGTCAATTGGGTCTTGCGTCATGTTGAATAACCACTTTTTAAACCCTCACAGTGACCAAAATTGTCATTTTTACAGAGTTTTGCTTACTCAGAAGCTTCAATTTTGACCAATTTCAGGCAGAGAAATGACTTTAAACACACTTACTTTAGTTGAAAAAGTAATAATTCACATCCAACAGTAATTTGCAGTCAAAAGATTAAATGTTAAAATTTCATCAGAATTGACCATTTTGGGAACGTTCGACAGCTCCGCGGTCATCGTTTTGCGTCCGAAAATAGATTTTTGGGACTTTACCAAAAATGATTCAAAATGTCAATCGGGTCGTGCCTCATGTTGAGTAACCACTTTTTAAACCCTCACAGTGACCAAAATTGCCATTTTTACAGAGTTTTGCAAACTCAGAAGCTTAAATTTTCACCAATTTCAGGCACAGGAATGACTTTAAACACACTTATTTTAGTTGAAAAAGTAATAATTCAGATCCAACAGTAATTTGCAGTCAAAAGATTAAATGTTAAAATTTCATCAGAATTGACCATTTTGGGAACGTTCGACAGCTCCGCGGTCATCGTTTTTCGTCCGAAAATAGATTTTTTGGACTTTACCAAAAATTATTCAAAATGTCAATCGGGTCGTGCCTCATGTTGAATAACCACTTTTTAAACCCTCACAGTGACCAAAATTGCCATTTTTACAGAGTTTCGCTTACTCAGAAGCTTAAATTTTGACCAATTTCAGGCACAGGAATGACTTTAAACACACTTATTTCAGTTGAAAAAGTAATAATTCACATCCAACAGTAATTTGCAGTCAAAAGATTAAATGTTAAAATTTCATCAGAATTGACCATTTTGGGAACGTTCGACAGCTCCGCGGTCATCGTTTTTCGTTCGAAAATAGATTTTTTGGACTTTACCAAAAATGATTCAAAATGTCAATCGGGTCGTGCCTTATGTTGAATAACCACTTTTTAAACCCTCACAGTGACCAAAATTGCCATTTTTACAGAGTTTTGCTTACTCAAAAGCTTCCATTTTGACCAATTTCAGGCACAGAAATGACTTTAAACACACTTATTTTAGTTGAAAAAGTAATAATTCGCATCCAACAGTAATTTGCAGTCAAAAGATTAAATGTTAAAATTTCATCAGAATTGACCATTTTGGGAACGTTCGACAGCTCCGCGGTCATCGTTTTTCGTCCGAAAATTGATTTTTTGGACTTTACCAAAAATTATTCAAAATGTCAATCGGGTCGTGCCTCACGTTGAATAACCACTTTTTAAACCCTCACAGTGACCAAAATTGCCATTTTTACAGAGTTTTGATTACTCAGAAGCTTCAATTTTCACCAATTTCAGGCAGAGAAATGACTTTAAACACACTTATTTTAGTTGGAAAAGTTATAATTCACATCCAACAGTAATTTGCAGTCAAAAGATTAAATGTTAAAATTTCATCAGAATTGACCATTTTGGGAACTTTCGACAGCTCCGCGGTCATCGTTTTTCGTTCGAAAATAGATTTTTTGGACTTTACCAAAAATGATTCAAAATGTCAATTGGGTCGTGCGTCATGTTGAATAACCACTTTTTAAACCCTCACAGTGACCAAAATTGCCATTTTTACAGAGTTTTGCTTACTCAGAAGCTTCAATTTTGACCAATTTCAGGCAGAGAAATGACTTTAAACACACTTACTTTAGTTGAAAAAGTAATAATTCACATCCAACAGTAATTTGCAGTCAAAAGATTAACCCCTTCCACGCTCATGACGAGCTGGGCTCGTCATGAAGTAGCCTCCTCGCACGCTCATGACGAGCCCAGCTCGTCATGAAACATGGGAATCAACAAATCTCAGCACAGGAGGGGAATATGCTGAGCATCCATGGGGTTAAATGTTAAAATGTCATCAGAATTGACCATTTTGGGAACGTTCGACAGCTCCGCGGTCTTCGTTTTTCGTCCGTAAATTGATTTTTTGGACTTTACCAAAAATGATTCAAAATGTCAATCGGGTCGTGCCTCATGTTGAATAACCACTTTTTAAACCCTCACAGTGACCAAAATTGCCATTTTTACAGAGTTTTGCTTACTCAGAAGCTTCCATTTTGACCAATTTCAGGCACAGAAATGACTTTAAACACACTTATTTTAGTTGAAAAAGTAATATTTCACATCCAACAGTAATTTGCAGTCAAAAGATTAAATGTTAAAATTTCATCAGAATTGACCATTTTTGGAACGTTCGACAGCTCCGCGGTCATCGTTTTTTGTCCGAAAATTGATTTTTTGGACTTTACCAAAAATTATTCAAAATGTCAATCGGGTCGTGCCTCATGTTGAATAACCACTTTTTAAACCCTCACAGTGACCAAAATTGCCATTTTTACAGAGTTTTGATTACTCAGAAGCTTCAATTTTCACCAATTTCAGGCACAGGAATGACTTTAAACACACTTATTTTAGTTGAAAAAGTAATAATTCACATCCAACAGTAATTTGCAGTCAAAAGATTCAATGTTAAAATTTCATCAGAATTGACCATTTTGGGAACGTTCGACAGCTCCGCGGTCATCGTTTTTCGTTCGAAAATAGATTTTTTGGACTTTACCAAAAATGATTCAAAATGTCAATCGGGTCGTGCCTCATGTTGAATAACCACTTTTTAAACCCTCACAGTGACCAAAATTGCCATTTTTACAGAGTTTTGCTTACTCAGAAGCTTCAATTTTCACCAATTTCAGGCAGAGAAATGACTTTAAACACACTTATTTTAGTTTGAAAAGTAATAATTCACATCCAACAGTAATTTGCAGTCAAAAGATTAAATGTTAATATTTCATCAGAATTGGCCATTTTGGGAACGTTCGACAGCTCCGCGGTCATCGTTTTTC
The DNA here is from genome assembly GCF_964261635.1 of Lissotriton helveticus. Lineage (NCBI taxonomy): Eukaryota > Metazoa > Chordata > Amphibia > Caudata > Salamandridae > Lissotriton > Lissotriton helveticus. The sequence continues at coordinate 227,916 of NW_027611882.1, read as the reverse complement.
GTCAGAAAATTGATTTTTTGGACTTTACCCAAAATGATTCAAAATGTCAATCGGGTCGTGCCTCATGTTGAATAACTACTTTTTAAAGCCTCACAGTGACAAAAATTGCAATTTTTACAGAGTTTTGCTTACTCAGAAGCTTTAATTTTGACCAATTTCAGGCAGAGAAATGACTTTAAACACACTTATTTTAGTTGAAAAAGTAATAATTCAGATCCAACTGTAATTTGCAGTCAAAAGATTAAATGTTAAAATTTCATCAGAATTGACCATTTTGGGAACGTTCGACAGCTCCGCGGTCATCGTTTTTCGTTTGAAAATAGATTTTTTGGACTTTACCAAAAATTATTCAAAATGTCAATCGGGTCGTGCCTCATGTTGAATAACCACTTTTTAAACCCTCACAGTGACCAAAATTGCCATTTTTACATAGTTTTGCTTACTCAGAAGCTTAAATTTTGACCAATTTCAGGCACAGGAATGACTTTAAACACACTTATTTTAGTTGAAAAAGTAATAATACCCATCCAACAGTAATTTGCAGTCAAAAGATTAAATGTTAAAATTTCATCAGAATTGACCATTTTGGGAACGTTCGACATCTCCGCGGTCATCGTTTTTCGTCCGTAAATTGATTTTTTGGACTTTACCAAAAATGATTCAAAATGTCAATCGGGTCGTGCCTCATGTTGATTAACCACTTTTTAAACCCTCACAGTGACCAAAATTGCCATTTTTACAGAGTTTTGCTTACTCAGAAGCTTCAATTTTCACCAATTTCAGGCACAGGAATGACTTTAAACACACTTATTTTAGTTGAAAAAGTAATAATTCACATTAAACAGTAATTTGCAGTCAAAAGATTAAATGTTAAAATTTCATCAGAATTGACCATTTTGGGAACGTTCGACAGCTCCGCGGTCATCGTTTTTCGTCCGAAAATAGATTTTTTGGACTTTACCAAAAATGATTCAAAATATCAATCGGGTCGTGCCTCATGTTGAGTAACCACTTTTTAAACCCTCACAGTGACCAAAATTGCCATTTTTACAGAGTTTTGCAAACTCAGAAGCTTAAATTTTCACCAATTTCAGGCACAGGAATGACTTTAAACACACTTATTTTAGTTGAAAAAGTAATAATTCAGATCCAACAGTAATTTGCAGTCAAAAGATTAAATGTTAAAATTTCATCAGAATTGACCATTTTGGGAACGTTCGACAGCTCCGCGGTCATCGTTTTTCGTCCGAAAATAGATTTTTTGGACTTTACCAAAAATTATTCAAAATGTCAATCGGGTCGTGCCTCATGTTGAATAACCACTTTTTAAACCCTCACAGTGACCAAAATTGCCATTTTTACAGAGTTTCGCTTACTCAGAAGCTTCAATTTTCACCAATTTCAGGCACAGGAATGACTTTAAACACACTTATTTCAGTTGAAAAAGTAATAATTCACATCCAACAGTAATTTGCAGTCAAAAGATTAAATGTTAAAATTTCATCAGAATTGACCATTTTGGGAACGTTCGACAGCTCCGCGGTCATCGTTTTTCGTTCGAAAATCGATTTTTTGGACTTTACCAAAAATGATTCAAAATGTCAATCGGGTCGTGCCTTATGTTGAATAACCACTTTTTAAACCCTCACAGTGACCAAAATTGCCATTTTTACAGAGTTTTGCTTACTCAGAAGCTTCCATTTTGACCAATTTCAGGCACAGAAATTACTTTAAACACACTTATTTTAGTTGAAAAAGTAATAATTCACATCCAACAGTAATTTGCAGTCAAAAGATTAAATGTTAAAATTTCATCAGAATTGACCATTTTGGGAACGTTCGACAGCTCCGCGGTCATCGTTTTTCGTCCGAAAATTGATTTTTTGGACTTTACCAAAAATTATTCAAAATGTCAATCGGGTCGTGCCTCACGTTGAATAACCACTTTTTAAACCCTCACAGTGACCAAAATTGCCATTTTTACAGAGTTTTGATTACTCAGAAGCTTCAATTTTCACCAATTTCAGGCAGAGAAATGACTTTAAACACACTTATTTTAGTTGGAAAAGTTATAATTCACATCCAACAGTAATTTGCAGTCAAAAGATTAAATGTTAAAATTTCATCAGAATTGACCATTTTGGGAACTTTCGACAGCTCCGCGGTCATCGTTTTTCGTTCGAAAATAGATTTTTTGGACTTTACCAAAAATGATTCAAAATGTCAATTGGGTCGTGCGTCATGTTGAATAACCACTTTTTAAACCCTCACAGTGACCAAAATTGCCATTTTTACAGAGTTTTGCTTACTCAGAAGCTTCAATTTTGACCAATTTCAGGCAGAGAAATGACTTTAAACACACTTACTTTAGTTGAAAAAGTAATAATTCACATCCAACAGTAATTTGCAGTCAAAAGATTAACCCCTTCCACGCTCATGACGAGCTGGGCTCGTCATGAAGTAGCCTCCTCGCACGCTCATGACGAGCCCAGCTCGTCATGAAACATGGGAATCAACAAATCTCAGCACAGGAGGGGAATATGCTGAGCATCCATGGGGTTAAATGTTAAAATGTCATCAGAATTGACCATTTTGGGAACGTTCGACAGCTCCGCGGTCTTCGTTTTTCGTCCGTAAATTGATTTTTTGGACTTTACCAAAAATGATTCAAAATGTCAATCGGGTCGTGCCTCATGTTGAATAACCACTTTTTAAACCCTCACAGTGACCAAAATTGCCATTTTTACAGAGTTTTGCTTACTCAGAAGCTTCAATTTTCACCAATTTCAGGCAGAGAAATGACTTTAAACACACTTATTTTAGTTTGAAAAGTAATAATTCACATCCAACAGTAATTTGCAGTCAAAAGATTAAATGTTAATATTTCATCAGAATTGGCCATTTTGGGAACGTTCGACAGCTCCGCGGTCATCGTTTTTCGTCAGAAAATTGATTTTTTGGACTTTACCCAAAATGATTCAAAATGTCAATCGGGTCGTGCCTCATGTTGAATAACTACTTTTTAAAGCCTCACAGTGACAAAAATTGCAATTTTTACAGAGTTTTGCTTACTCAGAAGCTTTAATTTTGACCAATTTCAGGCAGAGAAATGACTTTAAACACACTTATTTTAGTTGAAAAAGTAATAATTCAGATCCAACTGTAATTTGCAGTCAAAAGATTAAATGTTAAAATGTCATCAGAATTGACCATTTTGGGAACGTTCGACAGCTCCGCGGTCATCGTTTTTCGTTTAAAAATAGACTTTTTGGACTTTACCAAAAATGATTCAAAATGTCAATCGGGTCGTGCCTCATGTTGAATAACCACTTTTTAAACCCTCACAGTGACCAAAATTGCCATTTTTACATAGTTTTGCTTACTCAGAAGCTTAAATTTTGACCAATTTCAGGCACAGAAATAACTTTAAACACACTTATTTTAGTTGAAAAAGTAATAATTCACATCCAACAGTAATTTGCAGTCAAAAGATTAAATGTTAAAATTTCATCAGAATTGACCATTTTGCGAACGTTCGACAGCTCCGCGGTCATCGTTTTTAGTCCGAAAATTGATTTTTTTGACGTTACCAAAAATTATTCAAAATGTCAATTGGGTCGTGCGTCATGTTGAATAACCACTTTTTAAACCCTCACAGTGACCAAAATTGCCATTTTTACAGAGTTTTGCTTACTCAGAAGCTTCAATTTTCACCAATTTCAGGCAGAGAAATGACTTTAAACACACTTATTTTAGTTGAAAAAGTAATAATACCCATCCAACAGTAATTTGCAGTCAAAAGATTAAATGTTAAAATTTCATCAGAATTGACCATTTTGGGAACGTTCGACAGCTCCGCGGTCATCGTTTTTCGTCCGTAAATTGATTTTTTGGACTTTACCAAAAATGATTCAAAATGTCAATCGGGTCGTGCCTCATGTTGATTAACCACTTTTTAAACCCTCACAGTGACCAAAATTGCCATTTTTACAGAGTTTTGCTTACTCAGAAGCTTCAATTTTCACCAATTTCAGGCACAGGAATGACTTTAAACACACTTATTTTAGTTGAAAAAGTAATAATTCACATTAAACAGTAATTTGCAGTCAAAAGATTAAATGTTAAAATTTCATCAGAATTGACCATTTTGGGAACGTTCGACAGCTCCGCGGTCATCGTTTTTCGTTCGAAAATAGATTTTTTGGGACTTTACCAAAAATGATTCAAAATGTCAATCGGGTCGTGCCTTATGTTGAATAACCACTTTTTAAACCCTCACAGTGACCAAAATTGCCATTTTTACAGAGTTTTGCTTACTCAGAAGCTCCCATTTTGACCAATTTCAGGCACAGAAATGACTTTAAACACACTTATTTTAGTTGAAAAAGTAATAATTCACATCCAACAGTAATTTGCAGTCAAAAGATTAAATGTTAAAATTTCATCAGAATTGACCATTTTGGGAACGTTCGACAGCTCCGCGGTCATCGTTTTTCGTCCGAAAATTGATTTTTTGGACTTTACCAAAAATTATTCAAAATGTCAATCGGGTCGTGCCTCATGTTGAATAACCACTTTTTAAACCCTCACAGTGACCAAAATTGCCATTTTTACAGAGTTTTGATTACTCAGAAGCTTCAATTTTGACCAATTTCAGGCAGAGAAATGACTTTAAACACACTTACTTTAGTTGAAAAAGTAATAATTCACATCCAACAGTAATTTGCAGTCAAAAGATTAAATGTTAAAATTTCATCAGAATTGACCATTTTGGGAACGTTCGACAGCTCCGCGGTCATCGTTTTTCGTCCGAAAATAGATTTTTTGGACTTTACCAAAAATGATTCAAAATGTCAATCGGGTCGTGCCTCATGTTGAATAACCACTTTTTAAACCCTCACAGTGACCAAAATTGCAATTTTTACAGAGTTTTGCTTACTCAGAAGCTTCAATTTTCACCAATTTCAGGCAGAGAAATGACTTTAAACACACTTATTTTAGTTGAAAAAGTATTAATTCAGATCCAACAGTAATTTGCAGTCAAAAGATTAAATGTTAAAATTTCATCAGAATTGACCATTTTGGGAACGTTCGACCGCTCCGCGGTCATCGTTTTTCGTCCGAAAATAGATTTTTTGGACTTTACCAAAAATTATTCAAAATGTCAATCGGGTCGTGCCTCATGTTGAATAACCACTTTTTAAACCCTCACAGTGACCAAAATTGCCATTTTTACAGAGTTTCGCTTACTCAGAAGCTTCAATTTTCACCAATTTCAGGCACAGGAATGACTTTAAACACACTTATTTCAGTTGAAAAAGTAATAATTCACATCCAACAGTAATTTGCAGTCAAAAGATTAAATGTTAAAATTTCATCAGAATTGACCATTTTGGGAACGTTCGACAGCTCCGCGGTCATCGTTTTTCGTTCGAAAATCGATTTTTTGGACTTTACCAAAAATGATTCAAAATGTCAATCGGGTCGTGCCTTATGTTGAATAACCACTTTTTAAACCCTCACAGTGACCAAAATTGCCATTTTTACAGAGTTTTGCTTACTCAGAAGCTTCCATTTTGACCAATTTCAGGCACAGAAATTACTTTAAACACACTTATTTTAGTTGAAAAAGTAATAATTCACATCCAACAGTAATTTGCAGTCAAAAGATTAAATGTTAAAATTTCATCAGAATTGACCATTTTGGGAACGTTCGACAGCTCCGCGGTCATCGTTTTTCGTCCGAAAATTGATTTTTTGGACTTTACCAAAAATTATTCAAAATGTCAATCGGGTCGTGCCTCACGTTGAATAACCACTTTTTAAACCCTCACAGTGACCAAAATTGCCATTTTTACAGAGTTTTGATTACTCAGAAGCTTCAATTTTCACCAATTTCAGGCAGAGAAATGACTTTAAACACACTTATTTTAGTTGGAAAAGTTATAATTCACATCCAACAGTAATTTGCAGTCAAAAGATTAAATGTTAAAATTTCATCAGAATTGACCATTTTGGGAACTTTCGACAGCTCCGCGGTCATCGTTTTTCGTTCGAAAATAGATTTTTTGGACTTTACCAAAAATGATTCAAAATGTCAATTGGGTCGTGCGTCATGTTGAATAACCACTTTTTAAACCCTCACAGTGACCAAAATTGCCATTTTTACAGAGTTTTGCTTACTCAGAAGCTTCAATTTTGACCAATTTCAGGCAGAGAAATGACTTTAAACACACTTACTTTAGTTGAAAAAGTAATAATTCACATCCAACAGTAATTTGCAGTCAAAAGATTAACCCCTTCCACGCTCATGACGAGCTGGGCTCGTCATGAAGTAGCCTCCTCGCACGCTCATGACGAGCCCAGCTCGTCATGAAACATGGGAATCAACAAATCTCAGCACAGGAGGGGAATATGCTGAGCATCCATGGGGTTAAATGTTAAAATGTCATCAGAATTGACCATTTTGGGAACGTTCGACAGCTCCGCGGTCTTCGTTTTTCGTCCGTAAATTGATTTTTTGGACTTTACCAAAAATGATTCAAAATGTCAATCGGGTCGTGCCTCATGTTGAATAACCACTTTTTAAACCCTCACAGTGACCAAAATTGCCATTTTTACAGAGTTTTGCTTACTCAGAAGCTTCAATTTTCACCAATTTCAGGCAGAGAAATGACTTTAAACACACTTATTTTAGTTTGAAAAGTAATAATTCACATCCAACAGTAATTTGCAGTCAAAAGATTAAATGTTAATATTTCATCAGAATTGGCCATTTTGGGAACGTTCGACAGCTCCGCGGTCATCGTTTTTCGTCAGAAAATTGATTTTTTGGACTTTACCCAAAATGATTCAAAATGTCAATCGGGTCGTGCCTCATGTTGAATAACTACTTTTTAAAGCCTCACAGTGACAAAAATTGCAATTTTTACAGAGTTTTGCTTACTCAGAAGCTTTAATTTTGACCAATTTCAGGCAGAGAAATGACTTTAAACACACTTATTTTAGTTGAAAAAGTAATAATTCAGATCCAACTGTAATTTGCAGTCAAAAGATTAAATGTTAAAATGTCATCAGAATTGACCATTTTGGGAACGTTCGACAGCTCCGCGGTCATCGTTTTTCGTTTAAAAATAGACTTTTTGGACTTTACCAAAAATGATTCAAAATGTCAATCGGGTCGTGCCTCATGTTGAATAACCACTTTTTAAACCCTCACAGTGACCAAAATTGCCATTTTTACATAGTTTTGCTTACTCAGAAGCTTAAATTTTGACCAATTTCAGGCACAGAAATAACTTTAAACACACTTATTTTAGTTGAAAAAGTAATAATTCACATCCAACAGTAATTTGCAGTCAAAAGATTAAATGTTAAAATTTCATCAGAATTGACCATTTTGCGAACGTTCGACAGCTCCGCGGTCATCGTTTTTAGTCCGAAAATTGATTTTTTTGACGTTACCAAAAATTATTCAAAATGTCAATTGGGTCGTGCGTCATGTTGAATAACCACTTTTTAAACCCTCACAGTGACCAAAATTGCCATTTTTACAGAGTTTTGCTTACTCAGAAGCTTCAATTTTCACCAATTTCAGGCAGAGAAATGACTTTAAACACACTTATTTTAGTTGAAAAAGTAATAATACCCATCCAACAGTAATTTGCAGTCAAAAGATTAAATGTTAAAATTTCATCAGAATTGACCATTTTGGGAACGTTCGACAGCTCCGCGGTCATCGTTTTTCGTCCGTAAATTGATTTTTTGGACTTTACCAAAAATGATTCAAAATGTCAATCGGGTCGTGCCTCATGTTGATTAACCACTTTTTAAACCCTCACAGTGACCAAAATTGCCATTTTTACAGAGTTTTGCTTACTCAGAAGCTTCAATTTTCACCAATTTCAGGCACAGGAATGACTTTAAACACACTTATTTTAGTTGAAAAAGTAATAATTCACATTAAACAGTAATTTGCAGTCAAAAGATTAAATGTTAAAATTTCATCAGAATTGACCATTTTTGGAACGTTCGACAGCTCCGCGGTCATCGTTTTTTGTCCGAAAATTGATTTTTTGGACTTTACCAAAAATTATTCAAAATGTCAATCGGGTCGTGCCTCATGTTGAATAACCACTTTTTAAACCCTCACAGTGACCAAAATTGCCATTTTTACAGAGTTTTGATTACTCAGAAGCTTCAATTTTCACCAATTTCAGGCACAGGAATGACTTTAAACACACTTATTTTAGTTGAAAAAGTAATAATTCACATCCAACAGTAATTTGCAGTCAAAAGATTCAATGTTAAAATTTCATCAGAATTGACCATTTTGGGAACGTTCGACAGCTCCGCGGTCATCGTTTTTCGTTCGAAAATAGATTTTTTGGACTTTACCAAAAATGATTCAAAATGTCAATCGGGTCGTGCCTCATGTTGAATAACCACTTTTTAAACCCTCACAGTGACCAAAATTGCCATTTTTACAGAGTTTTGCTTACTCAGAAGCTTCAATTTTCACCAATTTCAGGCAGAGAAATGACTTTAAACACACTTATTTTAGTTTAAAAAGTAATAATTCACATCCAACAGTAATTTGCAGTCAAAAGATTAAATGTTAATATTTCATCAGAATTGGCCATTTTGGGAACGTTCGACAGCTCCGCGGTCATCGTTTTTCGTCCGAAAATTGATTTTTTGGACTTTACCCAAAATGATTCAAAATGTCAATCGGGTCGTGCCTCATGTTGAATAACTACTTTTTAAACCCTCACAGTGACCAAAATTGCCATTTTTACAGAGTTTTGCTTACTCAGAAGCTTAAATTTTCACCAATTTCAGGCACAGGAATGACTTTAAACACACTTATTTTAGTTGAAAAAGTAATAATTCAGATCCAACAGTAATTTGCAGTCAAAAGATTAAATGTTAAAATTTCATCAGAATTGACCATTTTGGGAACGTTCGACAGCTCCGCGGTCATCGTTTTTCGTCCGAAAATTGATTTTTTGGACTTTACCAAAAATGATTCAAAATGTCAATTGGGTCTTGCGTCATGTTGAATAACCACTTTTTAAACCCTCACAGTGACCAAAATTGTCATTTTTACAGAGTTTTGCTTACTCAGAAGCTTCAATTTTGACCAATTTCAGGCAGAGAAATGACTTTAAACACACTTACTTTAGTTGAAAAAGTAATAATTCACATCCAACAGTAATTTGCAGTCAAAAGATTAAATGTTAAAATTTCATCAGAATTGACCATTTTGGGAACGTTCGACAGCTCCGCGGTCATCGTTTTGCGTCCGAAAATAGATTTTTGGGACTTTACCAAAAATGATTCAAAATGTCAATCGGGTCGTGCCTCATGTTGAGTAACCACTTTTTAAACCCTCACAGTGACCAAAATTGCCATTTTTACAGAGTTTTGCAAACTCAGAAGCTTAAATTTTCACCAATTTCAGGCACAGGAATGACTTTAAACACACTTATTTTAGTTGAAAAAGTAATAATTCAGATCCAACAGTAATTTGCAGTCAAAAGATTAAATGTTAAAATTTCATCAGAATTGACCATTTTGGGAACGTTCGACAGCTCCGCGGTCATCGTTTTTCGTCCGAAAATAGATTTTTTGGACTTTACCAAAAATTATTCAAAATGTCAATCGGGTCGTGCCTCATGTTGAATAACCACTTTTTAAACCCTCACAGTGACCAAAATTGCCATTTTTACAGAGTTTCGCTTACTCAGAAGCTTAAATTTTGACCAATTTCAGGCACAGGAATGACTTTAAACACACTTATTTCAGTTGAAAAAGTAATAATTCACATCCAACAGTAATTTGCAGTCAAAAGATTAAATGTTAAAATTTCATCAGAATTGACCATTTTGGGAACGTTCGACAGCTCCGCGGTCATCGTTTTTCGTTCGAAAATAGATTTTTTGGACTTTACCAAAAATGATTCAAAATGTCAATCGGGTCGTGCCTTATGTTGAATAACCACTTTTTAAACCCTCACAGTGACCAAAATTGCCATTTTTACAGAGTTTTGCTTACTCAAAAGCTTCCATTTTGACCAATTTCAGGCACAGAAATGACTTTAAACACACTTATTTTAGTTGAAAAAGTAATAATTCGCATCCAACAGTAATTTGCAGTCAAAAGATTAAATGTTAAAATTTCATCAGAATTGACCATTTTGGGAACGTTCGACAGCTCCGCGGTCATCGTTTTTCGTCCGAAAATTGATTTTTTGGACTTTACCAAAAATTATTCAAAATGTCAATCGGGTCGTGCCTCACGTTGAATAACCACTTTTTAAACCCTCACAGTGACCAAAATTGCCATTTTTACAGAGTTTTGATTACTCAGAAGCTTCAATTTTCACCAATTTCAGGCAGAGAAATGACTTTAAACACACTTATTTTAGTTGGAAAAGTTATAATTCACATCCAACAGTAATTTGCAGTCAAAAGATTAAATGTTAAAATTTCATCAGAATTGACCATTTTGGGAACTTTCGACAGCTCCGCGGTCATCGTTTTTCGTTCGAAAATAGATTTTTTGGACTTTACCAAAAATGATTCAAAATGTCAATTGGGTCGTGCGTCATGTTGAATAACCACTTTTTAAACCCTCACAGTGACCAAAATTGCCATTTTTACAGAGTTTTGCTTACTCAGAAGCTTCAATTTTGACCAATTTCAGGCAGAGAAATGACTTTAAACACACTTACTTTAGTTGAAAAAGTAATAATTCACATCCAACAGTAATTTGCAGTCAAAAGATTAACCCCTTCCACGCTCATGACGAGCTGGGCTCGTCATGAAGTAGCCTCCTCGCACGCTCATGACGAGCCCAGCTCGTCATGAAACATGGGAATCAACAAATCTCAGCACAGGAGGGGAATATGCTGAGCATCCATGGGGTTAAATGTTAAAATGTCATCAGAATTGACCATTTTGGGAACGTTCGACAGCTCCGCGGTCTTCGTTTTTCGTCCGTAAATTGATTTTTTGGACTTTACCAAAAATGATTCAAAATGTCAATCGGGTCGTGCCTCATGTTGAATAACCACTTTTTAAACCCTCACAGTGACCAAAATTGCCATTTTTACAGAGTTTTGCTTACTCAGAAGCTTCCATTTTGACCAATTTCAGGCACAGAAATGACTTTAAACACACTTATTTTAGTTGAAAAAGTAATATTTCACATCCAACAGTAATTTGCAGTCAAAAGATTAAATGTTAAAATTTCATCAGAATTGACCATTTTTGGAACGTTCGACAGCTCCGCGGTCATCGTTTTTTGTCCGAAAATTGATTTTTTGGACTTTACCAAAAATTATTCAAAATGTCAATCGGGTCGTGCCTCATGTTGAATAACCACTTTTTAAACCCTCACAGTGACCAAAATTGCCATTTTTACAGAGTTTTGATTACTCAGAAGCTTCAATTTTCACCAATTTCAGGCACAGGAATGACTTTAAACACACTTATTTTAGTTGAAAAAGTAATAATTCACATCCAACAGTAATTTGCAGTCAAAAGATTCAATGTTAAAATTTCATCAGAATTGACCATTTTGGGAACGTTCGACAGCTCCGCGGTCATCGTTTTTCGTTCGAAAATAGATTTTTTGGACTTTACCAAAAATGATTCAAAATGTCAATCGGGTCGTGCCTCATGTTGAATAACCACTTTTTAAACCCTCACAGTGACCAAAATTGCCATTTTTACAGAGTTTTGCTTACTCAGAAGCTTCAATTTTCACCAATTTCAGGCAGAGAAATGACTTTAAACACACTTATTTTAGTTTAAAAAGTAATAATTCACATCCAACAGTAATTTGAAGTCAAAAGATTAAATGTTAATATTTCATCAGAATTGGCCATTTTGGGAACGTTCGACAGCTCCGCGGTCATCGTTTTTCGTCCGAAAATTGATTTTTTGGACTTTACCCAAAATGATTCAAAATGTCAATCGGGTCGTGCCTCATGTTGAATAACTACTTTTTAAACCCTCACAGTGACCAAAATTGCCATTTTTACAGAGTTTTGCTTACTCAGAAGCTTAAATTTTCACCAATTTCAGGCACAGGAATGACTTTAAACACACTTATTTTAGTTGAAAAAGTAATAATTCAGATCCAACAGTAATTTGCAGTCAAAAGATTAAATGTTAAAATTTCATCAGAATTGACCATTTTGGGAACGTTCGACAGCTCCGCGGTCATCGTTTTTCGTCCGAAAATTGATTTTTTGGACTTTACCAAAAATGATTCAAAATGTCAATTGGGTCTTGCGTCATGTTGAATAACCACTTTTTAAACCCTCACAGTGACCAAAATTGTCATTTTTACAGAGTTTTGCTTACTCAGAAGCTTCAATTTTGACCAATTTCAGGCAGAGAAATGACTTTAAACACACTTACTTTAGTTGAAAAAGTAATAATTCACATCCAACAGTAATTTGCAGTCAAAAGATTAAATGTTAAAATTTCATCAGAATTGACCATTTTGGGAACGTTCGACAGCTCCGCGGTCATCGTTTTGCGTCCGAAAATAGATTTTTGGGACTTTACCAAAAATGATTCAAAATGTCAATCGGGTCGTGCCTCATGTTGAGTAACCACTTTTTAAACCCTCACAGTGACCAAAATTGCCATTTTTACAGAGTTTTGCAAACTCAGAAGCTTAAATTTTCACCAATTTCAGGCACAGGAATGACTTTAAACACACTTATTTTAGTTGAAAAAGTAATAATTCAGATCCAACAGTAATTTGCAGTCAAAAGATTAAATGTTAAAATTTCATCAGAATTGACCATTTTGGGAACGTTCGACAGCTCCGCGGTCATCGTTTTTCGTCCGAAAATAGATTTTTTGGACTTTACCAAAAATTATTCAAAATGTCAATCGGGTCGTGCCTCATGTTGAATAACCACTTTTTAAACCCTCACAGTGACCAAAATTGCCATTTTTACAGAGTTTCGCTTACTCAGAAGCTTAAATTTTGACCAATTTCAGGCACAGGAATGACTTTAAACACACTTATTTCAGTTGAAAAAGTAATAATTCACATCCAACAGTAATTTGCAGTCAAAAGATTAAATGTTAAAATTTCATCAGAATTGACCATTTTGGGAACGTTCGACAGCTCCGCGGTCATCGTTTTTCGTTCGAAAATAGATTTTTTGGACTTTACCAAAAATGATTCAAAATGTCAATCGGGTCGTGCCTTATGTTGAATAACCACTTTTTAAACCCTCACAGTGACCAAAATTGCCATTTTTACAGAGTTTTGCTTACTCAAAAGCTTCCATTTTGACCAATTTCAGGCACAGAAATGACTTTAAACACACTTATTTTAGTTGAAAAAGTAATAATTCGCATCCAACAGTAATTTGCAGTCAAAAGATTAAATGTTAAAATTTCATCAGAATTGACCATTTTGGGAACGTTCGACAGCTCCGCGGTCATCGTTTTTCGTCCGAAAATTGATTTTTTGGACTTTACCAAAAATTATTCAAAATGTCAATCGGGTCGTGCCTCACGTTGAATAACCACTTTTTAAACCCTCACAGTGACCAAAATTGCCATTTTTACAGAGTTTTGATTACTCAGAAGCTTCAATTTTCACCAATTTCAGGCAGAGAAATGACTTTAAACACACTTATTTTAGTTGGAAAAGTTATAATTCACATCCAACAGTAATTTGCAGTCAAAAGATTAAATGTTAAAATTTCATCAGAATTGACCATTTTGGGAACTTTCGACAGCTCCGCGGTCATCGTTTTTCGTTCGAAAATAGATTTTTTGGACTTTACCAAAAATGATTCAAAATGTCAATTGGGTCGTGCGTCATGTTGAATAACCACTTTTTAAACCCTCACAGTGACCAAAATTGCCATTTTTACAGAGTTTTGCTTACTCAGAAGCTTCAATTTTGACCAATTTCAGGCAGAGAAATGACTTTAAACACACTTACTTTAGTTGAAAAAGTAATAATTCACATCCAACAGTAATTTGCAGTCAAAAGATTAACCCCTTCCACGCTCATGACGAGCTGGGCTCGTCATGAAGTAGCCTCCTCGCACGCTCATGACGAGCCCAGCTCGTCATGAAACATGGGAATCAACAAATCTCAGCACAGGAGGGGAATATGCTGAGCATCCATGGGGTTAAATGTTAAAATGTCATCAGAATTGACCATTTTGGGAACGTTCGACAGCTCCGCGGTCTTCGTTTTTCGTCCGTAAATTGATTTTTTGGACTTTACCAAAAATGATTCAAAATGTCAATCGGGTCGTGCCTCATGTTGAATAACCACTTTTTAAACCCTCACAGTGACCAAAATTGCCATTTTTACAGAGTTTTGCTTACTCAGAAGCTTCAATTTTCACCAATTTCAGGCAGAGAAATGACTTTAAACACACTTATTTTAGTTTGAAAAGTAATAATTCACATCCAACAGTAATTTGCAGTCAAAAGATTAAATGTTAATATTTCATCAGAATTGGCCATTTTGGGAACGTTCGACAGCTCCGCGGTCATCGTTTTTCGTCAGAAAATTGATTTTTTGGACTTTACCCAAAATGATTCAAAATGTCAATCGGGTCGTGCCTCATGTTGAATAACTACTTTTTAAAGCCTCACAGTGACAAAAATTGCAATTTTTACAGAGTTTTGCTTACTCAGAAGCTTTAATTTTGACCAATTTCAGGCAGAGAAATGACTTTAAACACACTTATTTTAGTTGAAAAAGTAATAATTCAGATCCAACTGTAATTTGCAGTCAAAAGATTAAATGTTAAAATTTCATCAGAATTGACCATTTTGGGAACGTTCGACAGCTCCGCGGTCATCGTTTTTCGTTTGAAAATAGATTTTTTGGACTTTACCAAAAATTATTCAAAATGTCAATCGGGTCGTGCCTCATGTTGAATAACCACTTTTTAAACCCTCACAGTGACCAAAATTTATATTTTTACATAGTTTTGCTTACTCAGAAGCTTAAATTTTGACCAATTTCAGGCACAGGAATGACTTTAAACACACTTATTTTAGTTGAAAAAGTAATAATACCCATCCAACAGTAATTTGCAGTCAAAAGATTAAATGTTAAAATTTCATCAGAATTGACCATTTTGGGAACGTTCGACAGCTCCGCGGTCATCGTTTTTCGTCCGTAAATTGATTTTTTGGACTTTACCAAAAATGATTCAAAATGTCAATCGGGTCGTGCCTCATGTTGATTAACCACTTTTTAAACCCTCACAGTGACCAAAATTGCCATTTTTACAGAGTTTTGCTTACTCAGAAGCTTCAATTTTCACCAATTTCAGGCACAGGAATGACTTTAAACACACTTATTTTAGTTGAAAAAGTAATAATTCACATTAAACAGTAATTTGCAGTCAAAAGATTAAATGTTAAAATTTCATCAGAATTGACCATTTTGGGAACGTTCGACAGCTCCGCGGTCATCGTTTTTCGTCCGAAAATAGATTTTTTGGACTTTACCAAAAATGATTCAAAATATCAATCGGGTCGTGCCTCATGTTGAGTAACCACTTTTTAAACCCTCACAGTGACCAAAATTGCCATTTTTACAGAGTTTTGCAAACTCAGAAGCTTAAATTTTCACCAATTTCAGGCACAGGAATGACTTTAAACACACTTATTTTAGTTGAAAAAGTAATAATTCAGATCCAACAGTAATTTGCAGTCAAAAGATTAAATGTTAAAATTTCATCAGAATTGACCATTTTGGGAACGTTCGACAGCTCCGCGGTCATCGTTTTTCGTCCGAAAATAGATTTTTTGGACTTTACCAAAAATTATTCAAAATGTCAATCGGGTCGTGCCTCATGTTGAATAACCACTTTTTAAACCCTCACAGTGACCAAAATTGCCATTTTTACAGAGTTTCGCTTACTCAGAAGCTTCAATTTTCACCAATTTCAGGCACAGGAATGACTTTAAACACACTTATTTCAGTTGAAAAAGTAATAATTCACATCCAACAGTAATTTGCAGTCAAAAGATTAAATGTTAAAATTTCATCAGAATTGACCATTTTGGGAACGTTCGACAGCTCCGCGGTCATCGTTTTTCGTTCGAAAATCGATTTTTTGGACTTTACCAAAAATGATTCAAAATGTCAATCGGGTCGTGCCTTATGTTGAATAACCACTTTTTAAACCCTCACAGTGACCAAAATTGCCATTTTTACAGAGTTTTGCTTACTCAGAAGCTTCCATTTTGACCAATTTCAGGCACAGAAATTACTTTAAACACACTTATTTTAGTTGAAAAAGTAATAATTCACATCCAACAGTAATTTGCAGTCAAAAGATTAAATGTTAAAATTTCATCAGAATTGACCATTTTGGGAACGTTCGACAGCTCCGCGGTCATCGTTTTTCGTCCGAAAATTGATTTTTTGGACTTTACCAAAAATTATTCAAAATGTCAATCGGGTCGTGCCTCACGTTGAATAACCACTTTTTAAACCCTCACAGTGACCAAAATTGCCATTTTTACAGAGTTTTGATTACTCAGAAGCTTCAATTTTCACCAATTTCAGGCAGAGAAATGACTTTAAACACACTTATTTTAGTTGGAAAAGTTATAATTCACATCCAACAGTAATTTGCAGTCAAAAGATTAAATGTTAAAATTTCATCAGAATTGACCATTTTGGGAACTTTCGACAGCTCCGCGGTCATCGTTTTTCGTTCGAAAATAGATTTTTTGGACTTTACCAAAAATGATTCAAAATGTCAATTGGGTCGTGCGTCATGTTGAATAACCACTTTTTAAACCCTCACAGTGACCAAAATTGCCATTTTTACAGAGTTTTGCTTACTCAGAAGCTTCAATTTTGACCAATTTCAGGCAGAGAAATGACTTTAAACACACTTACTTTAGTTGAAAAAGTAATAATTCACATCCAACAGTAATTTGCAGTCAAAAGATTAACCCCTTCCACGCTCATGACGAGCTGGGCTCGTCATGAAGTAGCCTCCTCGCACGCTCATGACGAGCCCAGCTCGTCATGAAACATGGGAATCAACAAATCTCAGCACAGGAGGGGAATATGCTGAGCATCCATGGGGTTAAATGTTAAAATGTCATCAGAATTGACCATTTTGGGAACGTTCGACAGCTCCGCGGTCTTCGTTTTTCGTCCGTAAATTGATTTTTTGGACTTTACCAAAAATGATTCAAAATGTCAATCGGGTCGTGCCTCATGTTGAATAACCACTTTTTAAACCCTCACAGTGACCAAAATTGCCATTTTTACAGAGTTTTGCTTACTCAGAAGCTTCAATTTTCACCAATTTCAGGCAGAGAAATGACTTTAAACACACTTATTTTAGTTTGAAAAGTAATAATTCACATCCAACAGTAATTTGCAGTCAAAAGATTAAATGTTAATATTTCATCAGAATTGGCCATTTTGGGAACGTTCGACAGCTCCGCGGTCATCGTTTTTCGTCAGAAAATTGATTTTTTGGACTTTACCCAAAATGATTCAAAATGTCAATCGGGTCGTGCCTCATGTTGAATAACTACTTTTTAAAGCCTCACAGTGACAAAAATTGCAATTTTTACAGAGTTTTGCTTACTCAGAAGCTTTAATTTTGACCAATTTCAGGCAGAGAAATGACTTTAAACACACTTATTTTAGTTGAAAAAGTAATAATTCAGATCCAACTGTAATTTGCAGTCAAAAGATTAAATGTTAAAATGTCATCAGAATTGACCATTTTGGGAACGTTCGACAGCTCCGCGGTCATCGTTTTTCGTTTAAAAATAGACTTTTTGGACTTTACCAAAAATGATTCAAAATGTCAATCGGGTCGTGCCTCATGTTGAATAACCACTTTTTAAACCCTCACAGTGACCAAAATTGCCATTTTTACATAGTTTTGCTTACTCAGAAGCTTAAATTTTGACCAATTTCAGGCACAGAAATAACTTTAAACACACTTATTTTAGTTGAAAAAGTAATAATTCACATCCAACAGTAATTTGCAGTCAAAAGATTAAATGTTAAAATTTCATCAGAATTGACCATTTTGCGAACGTTCGACAGCTCCGCGGTCATCGTTTTTAGTCCAAAAATTGATTTTTTTGACGTTACCAAAAATTATTCAAAATGTCAATTGGGTCGTGCGTCATGTTGAATAACCACTTTTTAAACCCTCACAGTGACCAAAATTGCCATTTTTACAGAGTTTTGCTTACTCAGAAGCTTCAATTTTCACCAATTTCAGGCAGAGAAATGACTTTAAACACACTTATTTTAGTTGAAAAAGTAATAATACCCATCCAACAGTAATTTGCAGTCAAAAGATTAAATGTTAAAATTTCATCAGAATTGACCATTTTGGGAACGTTCGACAGCTCCGCGGTCATCGTTTTTCGTCCGTAAATTGATTTTTTGGACTTTACCAAAAATGATTCAAAATGTCAATCGGGTCGTGCCTCATGTTGATTAACCACTTTTTAAACCCTCACAGTGACCAAAATTGCCATTTTTACAGAGTTTTGCTTACTCAGAAGCTTCAATTTTCACCAATTTCAGGCACAGGAATGACTTTAAACACACTTATTTTAGTTGAAAAAGTAATAATTCACATTAAACAGTAATTTGCAGTCAAAAGATTAAATGTTAAAATTTCATCAGAATTGACCATTTTGGGAACGTTCGACAGCTCCGCGGTCATCGTTTTTCGTTCGAAAATAGATTTTTTGGGACTTTACCAAAAATGATTCAAAATGTCAATCGGGTCGTGCCTTATGTTGAATAACCACTTTTTAAACCCTCACAGTGACCAAAATTGCCATTTTTACAGAGTTTTGCTTACTCAGAAGCTCCCATTTTGACCAATTTCAGGCACAGAAATGACTTTAAACACACTTATTTTAGTTGAAAAAGTAATAATTCACATCCAACAGTAATTTGCAGTCAAAAGATTAAATGTTAAAATTTCATCAGAATTGACCATTTTGGGAACGTTCGACAGCTCCGCGGTCATCGTTTTTCGTCCGAAAATTGATTTTTTGGACTTTACCAAAAATTATTCAAAATGTCAATCGGGTCGTGCCTCATGTTGAATAACCACTTTTTAAACCCTCACAGTGACCAAAATTGCCATTTTTACAGAGTTTTGATTACTCAGAAGCTTCAATTTTGACCAATTTCAGGCAGAGAAATGACTTTAAACACACTTACTTTAGTTGAAAAAGTAATAATTCACATCCAACAGTAATTTGCAGTCAAAAGATTAAATGTTAAAATTTCATCAGAATTGACCATTTTGGGAACGTTCGACAGCTCCGCGGTCATCGTTTTTCGTCCGAAAATAGATTTTTTGGACTTTACCAAAAATGATTCAAAATGTCAATCGGGTCGTGCCTCATGTTGAATAACCACTTTTTAAACCCTCACAGTGACCAAAATTGCAATTTTTACAGAGTTTTGCTTACTCAGAAGCTTCAATTTTCACCAATTTCAGGCAGAGAAATGACTTTAAACACACTTATTTTAGTTGAAAAAGTATTAATTCAGATCCAACAGTAATTTGCAGTCAAAAGATTAAATGTTAAAATTTCATCAGAATTGACCATTTTGGGAACGTTCGACCGCTCCGCGGTCATCGTTTTTCGTCCGAAAATAGATTTTTTGGACTTTACCAAAAATTATTCAAAATGTCAATCGGGTCGTGCCTCATGTTGAATAACCACTTTTTAAACCCTCACAGTGACCAAAATTGCCATTTTTACAGAGTTTCGCTTACTCAGAAGCTTCAATTTTCACCAATTTCAGGCACAGGAATGACTTTAAACACACTTATTTCAGTTGAAAAAGTAATAATTCACATCCAACAGTAATTTGCAGTCAAAAGATTAAATGTTAAAATTTCATCAGAATTGACCATTTTGGGAACGTTCGACAGCTCCGCGGTCATCGTTTTTCGTTCGAAAATCGATTTTTTGGACTTTACCAAAAATGATTCAAAATGTCAATCGGGTCGTGCCTTATGTTGAATAACCACTTTTTAAACCCTCACAGTGACCAAAATTGCCATTTTTACAGAGTTTTGCTTACTCAGAAGCTTCCATTTTGACCAATTTCAGGCACAGAAATTACTTTAAACACACTTATTTTAGTTGAAAAAGTAATAATTCACATCCAACAGTAATTTGCAGTCAAAAGATTAAATGTTAAAATTTCATCAGAATTGACCATTTTGGGAACGTTCGACAGCTCCGCGGTCATCGTTTTTCGTCCGAAAATTGATTTTTTGGACTTTACCAAAAATTATTCAAAATGTCAATCGGGTCGTGCCTCACGTTGAATAACCACTTTTTAAACCCTCACAGTGACCAAAATTGCCATTTTTACAGAGTTTTGATTACTCAGAAGCTTCAATTTTCACCAATTTCAGGCAGAGAAATGACTTTAAACACACTTATTTTAGTTGGAAAAGTTATAATTCACATCCAACAGTAATTTGCAGTCAAAAGATTAAATGTTAAAATTTCATCAGAATTGACCATTTTGGGAACTTTCGACAGCTCCGCGGTCATCGTTTTTCGTTCGAAAATAGATTTTTTGGACTTTACCAAAAATGATTCAAAATGTCAATTGGGTCGTGCGTCATGTTGAATAACCACTTTTTAAACCCTCACAGTGACCAAAATTGCCATTTTTACAGAGTTTTGCTTACTCAGAAGCTTCAATTTTGACCAATTTCAGGCAGAGAAATGACTTTAAACACACTTACTTTAGTTGAAAAAGTAATAATTCACATCCAACAGTAATTTGCAGTCAAAAGATTAACCCCTTCCACGCTCATGACGAGCTGGGCTCGTCATGAAGTAGCCTCCTCGCACGCTCATGACGAGCCCAGCTCGTCATGAAACATGGGAATCAACAAATCTCAGCACAGGAGGGGAATATGCTGAGCATCCATGGGGTTAAATGTTAAAATGTCATCAGAATTGACCATTTTGGGAACGTTCGACAGCTCCGCGGTCTTCGTTTTTCGTCCGTAAATTGATTTTTTGGACTTTACCAAAAATGATTCAAAATGTCAATCGGGTCGTGCCTCATGTTGAATAACCACTTTTTAAACCCTCACAGTGACCAAAATTGCCATTTTTACAGAGTTTTGCTTACTCAGAAGCTTCAATTTTCACCAATTTCAGGCAGAGAAATGACTTTAAACACACTTATTTTAGTTTGAAAAGTAATAATTCACATCCAACAGTAATTTGCAGTCAAAAGATTAAATGTTAATATTTCATCAGAATTGGCCATTTTGGGAACGTTCGACAGCTCCGCGGTCATCGTTTTTCGTCAGAAAATTGATTTTTTGGACTTTACCCAAAATGATTCAAAATGTCAATCGGGTCGTGCCTCATGTTGAATAACTACTTTTTAAAGCCTCACAGTGACAAAAATTGCAATTTTTACAGAGTTTTGCTTACTCAGAAGCTTTAATTTTGACCAATTTCAGGCAGAGAAATGACTTTAAACACACTTATTTTAGTTGAAAAAGTAATAATTCAGATCCAACTGTAATTTGCAGTCAAAAGATTAAATGTTAAAATGTCATCAGAATTGACCATTTTGGGAACGTTCGACAGCTCCGCGGTCATCGTTTTTCGTTTAAAAATAGACTTTTTGGACTTTACCAAAAATGATTCAAAATGTCAATCGGGTCGTGCCTCATGTTGAATAACCACTTTTTAAACCCTCACAGTGACCAAAATTGCCATTTTTACATAGTTTTGCTTACTCAGAAGCTTAAATTTTGACCAATTTCAGGCACAGAAATAACTTTAAACACACTTATTTTAGTTGAAAAAGTAATAATTCACATCCAACAGTAATTTGCAGTCAAAAGATTAAATGTTAAAATTTCATCAGAATTGACCATTTTGCGAACGTTCGACAGCTCCGCGGTCATCGTTTTTAGTCCGAAAATTGATTTTTTTGACGTTACCAAAAATTATTCAAAATGTCAATTGGGTCGTGCGTCATGTTGAATAACCACTTTTTAAACCCTCACAGTGACCAAAATTGCCATTTTTACAGAGTTTTGCTTACTCAGAAGCTTCAATTTTCACCAATTTCAGGCAGAGAAATGACTTTAAACACACTTATTTTAGTTGAAAAAGTAATAATACCCATCCAACAGTAATTTGCAGTCAAAAGATTAAATGTTAAAATTTCATCAGAATTGACCATTTTGGGAACGTTCGACAGCTCCGCGGTCATCGTTTTTCGTCCGTAAATTGATTTTTTGGACTTTACCAAAAATGATTCAAAATGTCAATCGGGTCGTGCCTCATGTTGATTAACCACTTTTTAAACCCTCACAGTGACCAAAATTGCCATTTTTACAGAGTTTTGCTTACTCAGAAGCTTCAATTTTCACCAATTTCAGGCACAGGAATGACTTTAAACACACTTATTTTAGTTGAAAAAGTAATAATTCACATTAAACAGTAATTTGCAGTCAAAAGATTAAATGTTAAAATTTCATCAGAATTGACCATTTTGGGAACGTTCGACAGCTCCGCGGTCATCGTTTTTCGTTCGAAAATAGATTTTTTGGGACTTTACCAAAAATGATTCAAAATGTCAATCGGGTCGTGCCTTATGTTGAATAACCACTTTTTAAACCCTCACAGTGACCAAAATTGCCATTTTTACAGAGTTTTGCTTACTCAGAAGCTCCCATTTTGACCAATTTCAGGCACAGAAATGACTTTAAACACACTTATTTTAGTTGAAAAAGTAATAATTCACATCCAACAGTAATTTGCAGTCAAAAGATTAAATGTTAAAATTTCATCAGAATTGACCATTTTGGGAACGTTCGACAGCTCCGCGGTCATCGTTTTTCGTCCGAAAATTGATTTTTTGGACTTTACCAAAAATTATTCAAAATGTCAATCGGGTCGTGCCTCATGTTGAATAACCACTTTTTAAACCCTCACAGTGACCAAAATTGCCATTTTTACAGAGTTTTGATTACACAGAAGCTTCAATTTTGACCAATTTCAGGCAGAGAAATGACTTTAAACACACTTACTTTAGTTGAAAAAGTAATAATTCACATCCAACAGTAATTTGCAGTCAAAAGATTAAATGTTAAAATTTCATCAGAATTGACCATTTTGGGAACGTTCGACAGCTCCGCGGTCATCGTTTTTCGTCCGAAAATAGATTTTTTGGACTTTACCAAAAATGATTCAAAATGTCAATCGGGTCGTGCCTCATGTTGAATAACCACTTTTTAAACCCTCACAGTGACCAAAATTGCAATTTTTACAGAGTTTTGCTTACTCAGAAGCTTCAATTTTCACCAATTTCAGGCAGAGAAATGACTTTAAACACACTTATTTTAGTTGAAAAAGTATTAATTCAGATCCAACAGTAATTTGCAGTCAAAAGATTAAATGTTAAAATTTCATCAGAATTGACCATTTTGGGAACGTTCGACCGCTCCGCGGTCATCGTTTTTCGTCCGAAAATTGATTTTTTGGACTTTACCAAAAATTATTCAAAATGTCAATCGGGTCGTGCCTCATGTTGAATAACCACTTTTTAAACCCTCACAGTGACCAAAATTGCCATTTTTACAGAGTTTTGATTACTCAGAAGCTTCAATTTTCACCAATTTCAGGCAGAGAAATGACTTTAAACACACTTATTTTAGTTGGAAAAGTTATAATTCACATCCAACAGTAATTTGCAGTCAAAAGATTAAATGTTAAAATTTCATCAGAATTGACCATTTTGGGAACTTTCGACAGCTCCGCGGTCATCGTTTTTCGTTCGAAAATAGATTTTTTGGACTTTACCAAAAATGATTCAAAATGTCAATTGGGTCTTGCGTCTTGTTGAATAACCACTTTTTAAACCCTCACAGTGACCAAAATTGCCATTTTTACAGAGTTTTGCTTACTCAGAAGCTTCAATTTTGACCAATTTCAGGCAGAGAAATGACTTTAAACACACTTACTTTAGTTGAAAAAGTAATAATTCACATCCAACAGTAATTTGCAGTCAAAAGATTAAATGTTAAAATTTCATCAGAATTGACCATTTTGGGAACGTTCGACAGCTCCGCGGTCATCGTTTTTCGTCCGAAAATAGATTTTTTGGACTTTACCAAAAATGATTCAAAATGTCAATCGGGTCGTGCCTCATGTTGAGTAACCACTTTTTAAACCCTCACAGTGACCAAAATTGCCATTTTTACAGAGTTTTGCAAACTCAGAAGCTTAAATTTTCACCAATTTCAGGCACAGGAATGACTTTAAACACACTTATTTTAGTTGAAAAAGTAATAATTCAGATCCAACAGTAATTTGCAGTCAAAAGATTAAATGTTAAAATTTCATCAGAATTGACCATTTTGGGAACGTTCGACAGCTCCGCGGTCATCGTTTTTCGTCCGAAAATAGATTTTTTGGACTTTACCAAAAATGATTCAAAATGTCAATCGGGTCATGCCTTATGTTGAATAACCACTTTTTAAACCCTCACAGTGACCAAAATTGCCATTTTTACAGAGTTTTGCTTACTCTGAAGCTTCCATTTTGACCAATTTCAGGCACAGAAATGACTTTAAACACACTTATTTTAGTTGAAAAAGTAATAATTCACATCCAACAGTAATTTGCAGTCAAAAGATTAAATGTTAAAATTTCATCAGAATTGACCATTTTGGGAACGTTCGACAGCTCCGCGGTCATCGTTTTTCGTCCGAAAATTGATTTTTTGGACTTTACCAAAAATTATTCAAAATGTCAATCGGGTCGTGCCTCACGTTGAATAAACACTTTTTAAACCCTCACAGTGACCAAAATTGCCATTTTTACAGAGTTTTGATTACTCAGAAGCTTCAATTTTCACCAATTTCAGGCAGAGAAATGACTTTAAACACACTTATTTTAGTTGGAAAAGTTATAATTCACATCCAACAGTAATTTGCAGTCAAAAGATTAAATGTTAAAATTTCATCAGAATTGACCATTTTGGGAACTTTCGACAGCTCCGCGGTCATCGTTTTTCGTTCGAAAATAGATTTTTTGGACTTTACCAAAAATGATTCAAAATGTCAATTGGGTCGTGCGTCATGTTGAATAACCACTTTTTAAACCCTCACAGTGACCAAAATTGCCATTTTTACAGAGTTTTGCTTACTCAGAAGCTTCAATTTTGACCAATTTCAGGCAGAGAAATGACTTTAAACACACTTACTTTAGTTGAAAAAGTAATAATTCACATCCAACAGTAATTTGCAGTCAAAAGATTAACCCCTTCCACGCTCATGACGAGCTGGGCTCGTCATGAAGTAGCCTCCTCGCACGCTCATGACGAGCCCAGCTCGTCATGAAACATGGGAATCAACAAATCTCAGCACAGGAGGGGAATATGCTGAGCATCCATGGGGTTAAATGTTAAAATGTCATCAGAATTGACCATTTTGGGAACGTTCGACAGCTCCGCGGTCTTCGTTTTTCGTCCGTAAATTGATTTTTTGGACTTTACCAAAAATGATTCAAAATGTCAATCGGGTCGTGCCTCATGTTGAATAACCACTTTTTAAACCCTCACAGTGACCAAAATTGCCATTTTTACAGAGTTTTGCTTACTCAGAAGCTTCAATTTTCACCAATTTCAGGCAGAGAAATGACTTTAAACACACTTATTTTAGTTTGAAAAGTAATAATTCACATCCAACAGTAATTTGCAGTCAAAAGATTAAATGTTAATATTTCATCAGAATTGGCCATTTTGGGAACGTTCGACAGCTCCGCGGTCATCGTTTTTCGTCAGAAAATTGATTTTTTGGACTTTACCCAAAATGATTCAAAATGTCAATCGGGTCGTGCCTCATGTTGAATAACTACTTTTTAAAGCCTCACAGTGACAAAAATTGCAATTTTTACAGAGTTTTGCTTACTCAGAAGCTTTAATTTTGACCAATTTCAGGCAGAGAAATGACTTTAAACACACTTATTTTAGTTGAAAAAGTAATAATTCAGATCCAACTGTAATTTGCAGTCAAAAGATTAAATGTTAAAATTTCATCAGAATTGACCATTTTGGGAACGTTCGACAGCTCCGCGGTCATCGTTTTTCGTTTGAAAATAGATTTTTTGGACTTTACCAAAAATGATTCAAAATGTCAATCGGGTCGTGCCTCATGTTGAATAACCACTTTTTAAACCCTCACAGTGACCAAAATTGCCATTTTTACATAGTTTTGCTTACTCAGAAGCTTAAATTTTGACCAATTTCAGGCACAGAAATAACTTTAAACACACTTATTTTAGTTGAAAAAGTAATAATTCACATCCAACAGTAATTTGCAGTCAAAAGATTAAATGTTCAAATTTCATCAGAATTGACCATTTTGCGAACGTTCGACAGCTCCGCGGTCATCGTTTTTAGTCCGAAAATTGATTTTTTTGACGTTACCAAAAATTATTCAAAATGTCAATTGGGTCATGCGTCATGTTGAATAACCACTTTTTAAACCCTCATAGTGACCAAAATTGCCATTTTTACAGAGTTTTGCTTACTCAGAAGCTTCAATTTTCACCAATTTCAGGCAGAGAAATGACTTTAAACACACTTATTTTAGTTGAAAAAGTAATAATACCCATCCAACAGTAATTTGCAGTCAAAAGATTAAATGTTAAAATTTCATCAGAATTGACCATTTTGGGAACGTTCGACAGCTCCGCGGTCATCGTTTTTCGTCCGTAAATTGATTTTTTGGACTTTACCAAAAATGATTCAAAATGTCAATCGGGTCGTGCCTCATGTTGATTAACCACTTTTTAAACCCTCACAGTGACCAAAATTGCCATTTTTACAGAGTTTTGCTTACTCAGAAGCTTCAATTTTCACCAATTTCAGGCACAGGAATGACTTTAAACACACTTATTTTAGTTGAAAAAGTAATAATTCACATTAAACAGTAATTTGCAGTCAAAAGATTAAATGTTAAAATTTCATCAGAATTGACCATTTTGGGAACGTTCGACAGCTCCGCGGTCATCGTTTTTCGTTCGAAAATAGATTTTTGGGGACTTTACCAAAAATGATTCAAAATGTCAATCGGGTCGTGCCTTATGTTGAATAACCACTTTTTAAACCCTCACAGTGACCAAAATTGCCATTTTTACAGAGTTTTGCTTACTCAGAAGCTCCCATTTTGACCAATTTCAGGCACAGAAATGACTTTAAACACACTTATTTTAGTTGAAAAAGTAATAATTCACATCCAACAGTAATTTGCAGTCAAAAGATTAAATGTTAAAATTTCATCAGAATTGACCATTTTGGGAACGTTCGACAGCTCCGCGGTCATCGTTTTTCGTCCGAAAATTGATTTTTTGGACTTTACCAAAAATTATTCAAAATGTCAATCGGGTCGTGCCTCATGTTGAATAACCACTTTTTAAACCCTCACAGTGACCAAAATTGCCATTTTTACAGAGTTTTGATTACTCAGAAGCTTCAATTTTGACCAATTTCAGGCAGAGAAATGACTTTAAACACACTTACTTTAGTTGAAAAAGTAATAATTCACATCCAACAGTAATTTGCAGTCAAAAGATTAAATGTTAAAATTTCATCAGAATTGACCATTTTGGGAACGTTCGACAGCTCCGCGGTCATCGTTTTTCGTCCGAAAATAGATTTTTTGGACTTTACCAAAAATGATTCAAAATGTCAATCGGGTCGTGCCTCATGTTGAATAACCACTTTTTAAACCCTCACAGTGACCAAAATTGCAATTTTTACAGAGTTTTGCTTACTCAGAAGCTTCAATTTTCACCAATTTCAGGCAGAGAAATGACTTTAAACACACTTATTTTAGTTGAAAAAGTAATAATTCAGATCCAACAGTAATTTGCAGTCAAAAGATTAAATGTTAAAATTTCATCAGAATTGACCATTTTGGGAACGTTCGACAGCTCCGCGGTCATCGTTTTTCGTCCGAAAATTGATTTTTTGGACTTTACCAAAAATTATTCAAAATGTCAATCGGGTCGTGCCTCATGTTGAATAACCACTTTTTAAACCCTCACAGTGACCAAAATTGCCATTTTTACAGAGTTTTGATTACTCAGAAGCTTCAATTTTCACCAATTTCAGGCAGAGAAATGACTTTAAACACACTTATTTTAGTTGGAAAAGTTATAATTCACATCCAACAGTAATTTGCAGTCAAAAGATTAAATGTTAAAATTTCATCAGAATTGACCATTTTGGGAACTTTCGACAGCTTCGCGGTCATCGTTTTTCGTTCGAAAATAGATTTTTTGGACTTTACCAAAAATGATTCAAAATGTCAATTGGGTCTTGCGTCATGTTGAATAACCACTTTTTAAACCCTCACAGTGACCAAAATTGCCATTTTTACAGAGTTTTGCTTACTCAGAAGCTTAAATTTTGACCAATTTCAGGCAGAGAAATGACTTTAAACACACTTACTTTAGTTGAAAAAGTAATAATTCACATCCAACAGTAATTTGCAGTCAAAAGATTAAATGTTAAAATTTCATCAGAATTGACCATTTTGGGAACGTTCGACAGCTCCGCGGTCATCGTTTTTCGTCCGAAAATAGATTTTTTGGACTTTACCAAAAATGATTCAAAATGTCAATCGGGTCGTGCCTCATGTTGAGTAACCACTTTTTAAACCCTCACAGTGACCAAAATTGCCATTTTTACAGAGTTTTGCAAACTCAGAAGCTTAAATTTTCACCAATTTCAGGCACAGGAATGACTTTAAACACACTTATTTTAGTTGAAAAAGTAATAATTCAGATCCAACAGTAATTTGCAGTCAAAAGATTAAATGTTAAAATTTCATCAGAATTGACCATTTTGGGAACGTTCGACAGCTCCGCGGTCATCGTTTTTCGTACGAAAATTTATTTTTTTGACGTTACCAAAAATGATTCAAAATGTCAATTGGGTCGTGTGTCATGTTGAATAACCACTTTTTAAACCCTCACAGTGACCAAAATTGCCATTTTTACAGAGTTTTGCTTACTCAGAAGCTTCAATTTTCACCAATTTCAGGCACAGGAATGACTTTAAACACACTTATTTCAGTTGAAAAAGTAATAATTCACATCCAACGGTAATTTGCAGTCAAAAGATTAAATGTTAAAATTTCATCAGAATTGACCATTTTGGGAACGTTCGACAGCTCCGCGGTCATCGTTTTTCGTTCGAAAATAGATTTTTTGGACTTTACCAAAAATGATTCAAAATGTCAATCGGGTCGTGCCTTATGTTGAATAACCACTTTTTAAACCCTCACAGTGACCAAAATTGCCATTTTTACAGAGTTTTGCTTACTCAGAAGCTTCCATTTTGACCAATTTCAGGCACAGAAATGACTTTAAACACACTTATTTTAGTTGAAAAAGTAATAATTCACATCCAACAGTAATTTGCAGTCAAAAGATTAAATGTTAAAATTTAATCAGAATTGACCATTTTGGGAACGTTCGACAGCTCCGCGGTCATCGTTTTTCGTCCGAAAATTGATTTTTTGGACTTTACCAAAAATTATTCAAAATGTCAATCGGGTCGTGCCTCATGTTGAATAACCACTTTTTAAACCCTCACAGTGACCAAAATTGCCATTTTTACAGAGTTTTGCTTACTCAGAAGCTTCAATTTTCACCAATTTCAGGCAGAGAAATGACTTTAAACACACTTATTTTAGTTTGAAAAGTAATAATTCACATCCAACAGTAATTTGCAGTCAAAAGATTAAATGTTAATATTTCATCAGAATTGGCCATTTTGGGAACGTTCGACAGCTCCGCGGTCATCGTTTTTCGTCAGAAAATTGATTTTTTGGACTTTACCCAAAATGATTCAAAATGTCAATCGGGTCGTGCCTCATGTTGAATAACTACTTTTTAAAGCCTCACAGTGACAAAAATTGCAATTTTTACAGAGTTTTGCTTACTCAGAAGCTTTAATTTTGACCAATTTCAGGCAGAGAAATGACTTTAAACACACTTATTTTAGTTGAAAAAGTAATAATTCAGATCCAACTGTAATTTGCAGTCAAAAGATTAAATGTTAAAATTTCATCAGAATTGACCATTTTGGGAACGTTCGACAGCTCCGCGGTCATCGTATTTCGTTTGAAAATAGATTTTTTGGACTTTACCAAAAATGATTCAAAATGTCAATCGGGTCGTGCCTCATGTTGAATAACCACTTTTTAAACCCTCACAGTGACCAAAATTGCCATTTTTACATAGTTTTGCTTACTCAGAAGCTTAAATTTTGACCAATTTCAGGCACAGAAATAACTTTAAACACACTTATTTTAGTTGAAAAAGTAATAATTCACATCCAACAGTAATTTGCAGTCAAAAGATTAAATGTTAAAATTTCATCAGAATTGACCATTTTGCGAACGTTCGACAGCTCCGCGGTCATCGTTTTTAGTCCGAAAATTGATTTTTTTGACGTTACCAAAAATTATTCAAAATGTCAATTGGGTCGTGCGTCATGTTGAATAACCACTTTTTAAACCCTCACAGTGACCAAAATTGCCATTTTTACAGAGTTTTGCTTACTCAGAAGCTTCAATTTTCACCAATTTCAGGCAGAGAAATGACTTTAAACACACTTATTTTAGTTGAAAAAGTAATAATACCCATCCAACAGTAATTTGCAGTCAAAAGATTAAATGTTAAAATTTCATCAGAATTGACCATTTTGGGAACGTTCGACAGCTCCGCGGTCATCGTTTTTCGTCCGTAAATTGATTTTTTGGACTTTACCAAAAATGATTCAAAATGTCAATCGGGTCGTGCCTCATGTTGATTAACCACTTTTTAAACCCTCACAGTGACCAAAATTGCCATTTTTACAGAGTTTTGCTTACTCAGAAGCTTCCATTTTCACCAATTTCAGGCACAGGAATGACTTTAAACACACTTATTTTAGTTGAAAAAGTAATAATTCACATTAAACAGTAATTTGCAGTCAAAAGATTAAATGTTAAAATTTCATCAGAATTGACCATTTTGGGAACGTTCGACAGCTCCGTGGTCATCGTTTTTCGTTCGAAAATAGATTTTTGGGGACTTTACCAAAAATGATTCAAAATGTCAATCGGGTCGTGCCTTATGTTGAATAACCACTTTTTAAACCCTCACAGTGACCAAAATTGCCATTTTTACAGAGTTTTGCTTACTCAGAAGCTCCCATTTTGACCAATTTCAGGCACAGAAATGACTTTAAACACACTTATTTTAGTTGAAAAAGTAATAATTCACATCCAACAGTAATTTGCAGTCAAAAGATTAAATGTTAAAATTTCATCAGAATTGACCATTTTGGGAACGTTCGACAGCTCCGCGGTCATCGTTTTTCGTCCGAAAATTGATTTTTTGGACTTTACCAAAAATTATTCAAAATGTCAATCGGGTCGTGCCTCATGTTGAATAACCACTTTTTAAACCCTCACAGTGACCAAAATTGCCATTTTTACAGAGTTTTGATTACTCAGAAGCTTCAATTTTGACCAATTTCAGGCAGAGAAATGACTTTAAACACACTTACTTTAGTTGAAAAAGTAATAATTCACATCCAACAGTAATTTGCAGTCAAAAGATTAAATGTTAAAATTTCATCAGAATTGACCATTTTGGGAACGTTCGACAGCTCCGCGGTCATCGTTTTTCGTCCGAAAATAGATTTTTTGGACTTTACCAAAAATGATTCAAAATGTCAATCGGGTCGTGCCTCATGTTGAATAACCACTTTTTAAACCCTCACAGTGACCAAAATTGCAATTTTTACAGAGTTTTGCTTACTCAGAAGCTTCAATTTTCACCAATTTCAGGCAGAGAAATGACTTTAAACACACTTATTTTAGTTGAAAAAGTAATAATTCAGATCCAACAGTAATTTGCAGTCAAAAGATTAAATGTTAAAATTTCATCAGAATTGACCATTTTGGGAACGTTCGACAGCTCCGCGGTCATCGTTTTTCGTCCGAAAATTGATTTTTTGGACTTTACCAAAAATTATTCAAAATGTCAATCGGGTCGTGCCTCATGTTGAATAACCACTTTTTAAACCCTCACAGTGACCAAAATTGCCATTTTTACAGAGTTTTGCTTACTCAGAAGCTTCCATTTTGACCAATTTCAGGCACAGAAATGACTTTAAACACACTTATTTTAGTTGGAAAAGTTATAATTCACATCCAACAGTAATTTGCAGTCAAAAGATTAAATGTTAAAATTTCATCAGAATTGACCATTTTGGGAACTTTCGACAGCTTCGCGGTCATCGTTTTTCGTTCGAAAATAGATTTTTTGGACTTTACCAAAAATGATTCAAAATGTCAATTGGGTCTTGCGTCATGTTGAATAACCACTTTTTAAACCCTCACAGTGACCAAAATTGCCATTTTTACAGAGTTTTGCTTACTCAGAAGCTTCAATTTTGACCAATTTCAGGCAGAGAAATGACTTTAAACACACTTACTTTAGTTGAAAAAGTAATAATTCACATCCAACAGTAATTTGCAGTCAAAAGATTAAATGTTAAAATTTCATCAGGATTGACCATTTTGGGAACGTTCGACAGCTCCGCGGTCATCGTTTTTCGTCCGAAAATAGATTTTTTGGACTTTACCAAAAATGATTCAAAATGTCAATCGGGTCGTGCCTCATGTTGAGTAACCACTTTTTAAACCCTCACAGTGACCAAAATTGCCATTTTTACAGAGTTTTGCAAACTCAGAAGCTTAAATTTTCACCAATTTCAGGCACAGGAATGACTTTAAACACACTTATTTTAGTTGAAAAAGTAATAATTCAGATCCAACAGTAATTTGCAGTCAAAAGATTAAATGTTAAAATTTCATCAGAATTGACCATTTTGGGAACGTTCGACAGCTCCGCGGTCATCGTTTTTCGTCCGAAAATAGATTTTTTGGACTTTACCAAAAATTATTCAAAATGTCAATCGGGTCGTGCCTCATGTTGAATAACCACTTTTTAAACCCTCACACTGACCAAAATTGCCATTTTTACAGCGTTTCGCTTACTCAGAAGCTTAAATTTTGACCAATTTCAGGCACAGGAATGACTTTAAACACACTTATTTTAGTTGAAAAAGTAATAATTCACATCCAACAGTAATTTGCAGTCAAAAGATTAAATGTAAAAATTTCATCAGAATTGACCATTTTGGGAACGTTCGACAGCTCCGCGGTCATCGTTTTTCGTTCGAAAATAGATTTTTGGGACTTTACCAAAAACGATTCAAAATGTCAATCGGGTCGTGCCTCATGTTGAATAACCACTTTTTAAACCCTCACAGTGACCAAAATTGCCATTTTTACATAGTTTTGCTTACTCAGAAGCTTAAATTTTGACCAATTTCAGGCACAGAAATAACTTTAAACACACTTATTTTAGTTGAAAAAGTAATAATTCACATCCAACAGTAATTTGCAGTCAAAAGATTAAATGTTAAAATTTCATCAGAATTGACCATTTTGGGAACGTTCGACAGCTCCGCGGTCATCGTTTTTCGTCCGAAAATAGATTTTTTGGACTTTACCAAAAATGATTCAAAATGTCAATCGGGTCGTGCCTCATGTTGAATAACCACTTTTTAAACCCTCACAGTGACCAAAATTGCAATTTTTACAGAGTTTTGCTTACTCAGAAGCTTCAATTTTCACCAATTTCAGGCAGAGAAATGACTTTAAACACACTTATTTTAGTTGAAAAAGTAATAATTCAGATCCAACAGTAATTTGCAGTCAAAAGATTAAATGTTAAAATTTCATCAGAATTGACCATTTTGGGAACGTTCGACAGCTCCGCGGTCATCGTTTTTCGTCCGAAAATTGATTTTTTGGACTTTACCAAAAATTATTCAAAATGTCAATCGGGTCGTGCCTCATGTTGAATAACCACTTTTTAAACCCTCACAGTGACCAAAATTGCCATTTTTACAGAGTTTTGCTTACTCAGAAGCTTCCATTTTGACCAATTTCAGGCACAGAAATGACTTTAAACACACTTATTTTAGTTGGAAAAGTTATAATTCACATCCAACAGTAATTTGCAGTCAAAAGATTAAATGTTAAAATTTCATCAGAATTGACCATTTTGGGAACTTTCGACAGCTTCGCGGTCATCGTTTTTCGTTCGAAAATAGATTTTTTGGACTTTACCAAAAATGATTCAAAATGTCAATTGGGTCTTGCGTCATGTTGAATAACCACTTTTTAAACCCTCACAGTGACCAAAATTGCCATTTTTACAGAGTTTTGCTTACTCAGAAGCTTCAATTTTGACCAATTTCAGGCAGAGAAATGACTTTAAACACACTTACTTTAGTTGAAAAAGTAATAATTCACATCCAACAGTAATTTGCAGTCAAAAGATTAAATGTTAAAATTTCATCAGAATTGACCATTTTGGGAACGTTCGACAGCTCCGCGGTCATCGTTTTTCGTCCGAAAATAGATTTTTTGGACTTTACCAAAAATGATTCAAAATGTCAATCGGGTCGTGCCTCATGTTGAGTAACCACTTTTTAAACCCTCACAGTGACCAAAATTGCCATTTTTACAGAGTTTTGCAAACTCAGAAGCTTAAATTTTCACCAATTTCAGGCACAGGAATGACTTTAAACACACTTATTTTAGTTGAAAAAGTAATAATTCAGATCCAACAGTAATTTGCAGTCAAAAGATTAAATGTTAAAATTTCATCAGAATTGACCATTTTGGGAACGTTCGACAGCTCCGCGGTCATCGTTTTTCGTTCGAAAATAGATTTTTGGGACTTTACCAAAAACGATTCAAAATGTCAATCGGGTCGTGCCTCATGTTGAATAACCACTTTTTAAACCCTCACAGTGACCAAAATTGCCATTTTTACATAGTTTTGCTTACTCAGAAGCTTAAATTTTGACCAATTTCAGGCACAGAAATAACTTTAAACACACTTATTTTAGTTGAAAAAGTAATAATTCACATCCAACAGTAATTTGCAGTCAAAAGATTAAATGTTAAAATTTCATCAGAATTGACCATTTTGGGAACGTTCGACAGCTCCGCGGTCATCGTTTTTCGTCCGAAAATAGATTTTTTGGACTTTACCAAAAATGATTCAAAATGTCAATCGGGTCGTGCCTCATGTTGAATAACCACTTTTTAAACCCTCACAGTGACCAAAATTGCAATTTTTACAGAGTTTTGCTTACTCAGAAGCTTCAATTTTCACCAATTTCAGGCAGAGAAATGACTTTAAACACACTTATTTTAGTTGAAAAAGTAATAATTCAGATCCAACAGTAATTTGCAGTCAAAAGATTAAATGTTAAAATTTCATCAGAATTGACCATTTTGGGAACGTTCGACAGCTCCGCGGTCATCGTTTTTCGTCCGAAAATTGATTTTTTGGACTTTACCAAAAATTATTCAAAATGTCAATCGGGTCGTGCCTCATGTTGAATAACCACTTTTTAAACCCTCACAGTGACCAAAATTGCCATTTTTACAGAGTTTTGATTACTCAGAAGCTTCAATTTTGACCAATTTCAGGCACAGAAATGACTTTAAACACACTTATTTTAGTTGGAAAAGTTATAATTCACATCCAACAGTAATTTGCAGTCAAAAGATTAAATGTTAAAATTTCATCAGAATTGACCATTTTGGGAACTTTCGACAGCTTCGCGGTCATCGTTTTTCGTTCGAAAATAGATTTTTTGGACTTTACCAAAAATGATTCAAAATGTCAATTGGGTCTTGCGTCATGTTGAATAACCACTTTTTAAACCCTCACAGTGACCAAAATTGCCATTTTTACAGAGTTTTGCTTACTCAGAAGCTTCAATTTTGACCAATTTCAGGCAGAGAAATGACTTTAAACACACTTACTTTAGTTGAAAAAGTAATAATTCACATCCAACAGTAATTTGCAGTCAAAAGATTAAATGTTAAAATTTCATCAGAATTGACCATTTTGGGAACGTTCGACAGCTCCGCGGTCATCGTTTTTCGTCCGAAAATAGATTTTTTGGACTTTACCAAAAATGATTCAAAATGTCAATCGGGTCGTGCCTCATGTTGAGTAACCACTTTTTAAACCCTCACAGTGACCAAAATTGCCATTTTTACAGAGTTTTGCAAACTCAGAAGCTTAAATTTTCACCAATTTCAGGCACAGGAATGACTTTAAACACACTTATTTTAGTTGAAAAAGTAATAATTCAGATCCAACAGTAATTTGCAGTCAAAAGATTAAATGTTAAAATTTCATCAGAATTGACCATTTTGGGAACGTTCGACAGCTCCGCGGTCATCGTTTTTCGTCCGAAAATAGATTTTTTGGACTTTACCAAAAATTATTCAAAATGTCAATCGGGTCGTGCCTCATGTTGAATAACCACTTTTTAAACCCTCACACTGACCAAAATTGCCATTTTTACAGCGTTTCGCTTACTCAGAAGCTTAAATTTTGACCAATTTCAGGCACAGGAATGACTTTAAACACACTTATTTTAGTTGAAAAAGTAATAATTCACATCCAACAGTAATTTGCAGTCAAAAGATTAAATGTTAAAATTTCATCAGAATTGACCATTTTGGGAACGTTCGACAGCTCCGCGGTCATCGTTTTTCGTTCGAAAATAGATTTTTGGGACTTTACCAAAAACGATTCAAAATGTCAATCGGGTCGTGCCTCATGTTGAATAACCACTTTTTAAACCCTCACAGTGACCAAAATTGCCATTTTTACATAGTTTTGCTTACTCAGAAGCTTAAATTTTGACCAATTTCAGGCACAGAAATAACTTTAAACACACTTATTTTAGTTGAAAAAGTAATAATTCACATCCAACAGTAATTTGCAGTCAAAAGATTAAATGTTAAAATTTCATCAGAATTGACCATTTTGGGAACGTTCGACAGCTCCGCGGTCATCGTTTTTCGTACGAAAATTTATTTTTTTGACGTTACCAAAAATGATTCAAAATGTCAATTGGGTCGTGTGTCATGTTGAATAACCACTTTTTAAACCCTCACAGTGACCAAAATTGCCATTTTTACAGAGTTTTGCTTACTCAGAAGCTTCAATTTTCACCAATTTCAGGCACAGGAATGACTTTAAACACACTTATTTCAGTTGAAAAAGTAATAATTCACATCCAACGGTAATTTGCAGTCAAAAGATTAAATGTTAAAATTTCATCAGAATTGACCATTTTGGGAACGTTCGACAGCTCCGCGGTCATCGTTTTTCGTTCGAAAATAGATTTTTTGGACTTTACCAAAAATGATTCAAAATGTCAATCGGGTCGTGCCTTATGTTGAATAACCACTTTTTAAACCCTCACAGTGACCAAAATTGCCATTTTTACAGAGTTTTGCTTACTCAGAAGCTTCCATTTTGACCAATTTCAGGCACAGAAATGACTTTAAACACACTTATTTTAGTTGAAAAAGTAATAATTCACATCCAACAGTAATTTGCAGTCAAAAGATTAAATGTTAAAATTTCATCAGAATTGACCATTTTGGGAACGTTCGACAGCTCCGCGGTCATCGTTTTTCGTCCGAAAATTGATTTTTTGGACTTTACCAAAAATTATTCAAAATGTCAATCGGGTCGTGCCTCATGTTGAATAACCACTTTTTAAACCCTCACAGTGACCAAAATTGCCATTTTTACA
Source organism: Lissotriton helveticus (assembly GCF_964261635.1). Lineage (NCBI taxonomy): Eukaryota > Metazoa > Chordata > Amphibia > Caudata > Salamandridae > Lissotriton > Lissotriton helveticus. The sequence goes on along the minus strand of NW_027611882.1, from coordinate 190,107 downwards.
GAGTTTTGATTACTCAGAAGCTTCAATTTTCACCAATTTCAGGCAGAGAAATGACTTTAAACACACTTATTTTAGTTGGAAAAGTTATAATTCACATCCAACAGTAATTTGCAGTCAAAAGATTAAATGTTAAAAATTCATCAGAATTGACCATTTTGGGAACTTTCGACAGCTCCGCGGTCATCGTTTTTCGTTCGAAAATAGATTTTTTGGACTTTACCAAAAATGATTCAAAATGTCAATTGGGTCGTGCGTCATGTCGAATAACCACTTTTTAAACCCTCACAGTGACCGAAATTGCCATTTTTACAGAGTTTTGCTTACTCAGAAGCTTCAATTTTGACCAATTTCAGGCAGAGAAATGACTTTAAACACACTTACTTTAGTTAAAAAAGTAATAATTCACATCCAACAGTAATTTGCAGTCAAAAGATTAACCCCTTCCACGCTCATGACGAGCTGGGCTCGTCATGAAGTAGCCTCCTCGCACGCTCATGACGAGCCCAGCTCGTCATGAAACATGGGAATCAACAAATCTCAGCACAGGAGGGGAATATGCTGAGCATCCATGGGGTTAAATGTTAAAATGTCATCAGAATTGACCATTTTGGGAACGTTCGACAGCTCCGCGGTCTTCGTTTTTCGTCCGTAAATTGATTTTTTGGACTTTACCAAAAATGATTCAAAATGTCAATCGGGTCGTGCCTCATGTTGAATAACCACTTTTTAAACCCTCACAGTGACCAAAATTGCCATTTTTACAGAGTTTTGCTTACTCAGAAGCTTCAATTTTCACCAATTTCAGGCAGAGAAATGACTTTAAACACACTTATTTTAGTTTGAAAAGTAATAATTCACATCCAACAGTAATTTGCAGTCAAAAGATTAAATGTTAATATTTCATCAGAATTGGCCATTTTGGGAACGTTCGACAGCTCCGCGGTCATCGTTTTTCGTCAGAAAATTGATTTTTTGGACTTTACCCAAAATGATTCAAAATGTCAATCGGGTCGTGCCTCATGTTGAATAACTACTTTTTAAAGCCTCACAGTGACAAAAATTGCAATTTTTACAGAGTTTTGCTTACTCAGAAGCTTTAATTTTGACCAATTTCAGGCAGAGAAATGACTTTAAACACACTTATTTTAGTTGAAAAAGTAATAATTCAGATCCAACTGTAATTTGCAGTCAAAAGATTAAATGTTAAAATTTCATCAGAATTGACCATTTTGGGAACGTTCGACAGCTCCGCGGTCATCGTTTTTCGTTCGAAAATAGATTTTTTGGACTTTACCAAAAATGATTCAAAATGTCAATCGGGTCGTGCCTCATGTTGAATAACCACGTTTTAAACCCTCACAGTGACCAAAATTGCCATTTTTACATAGTTTTGCTTACTCAGAAGGTTAAATTTTGACCAATTTCAGGCACAGAAATAACTTTAAACACACTTATTTTAGTTGAAAAAGTAATAATTCACATCCAACAGTAATTTGCAGTCAAAAGATTAAATGTTAAAATTTCATCAGAATTGACCATTTTGCGAATGTTCGACAGCTCCGCGGTCATCGTTTTTAGTCCGAAAATTGATTTTTTTGACGTTACCAAAAATGATTCAAAATGTCAATTGGGTCGTGCGTCATGTTGAATAACCACTTTTTAAACCCACACAGTGACCAAAATTGCCATTTTTACAGAGTTTTGCTTACTCAGAAGCTTCAATTTTCACCAATTTCAGGCAGAGAAATGACTTTAAACACACTTATTTTAGTTGAAAAAGTAATAATACCCATCCAACAGTAATTTGCAGTCAAAAGATTAAATGTTAAAATTTCATCAGAATTGACCATTTTGGGAACGTTCGACAGCTCCGCGGTCATCGTTTTTCATCCGTAAATTGATTTTTTGGACCTTACCAAAAATGATTCAAAATGTCAATCCGGTCGTGCCTCATGTTGATTAACCACTTTTTAAACCCTCACAGTGACCAAAATTGCCATTTTTACAGAGTTTTGCTTACTCAGAAGCTTCAATTTTCACCAATTTCAGGCACAGGAATGACTTTAAACACACTTATTTTAGTTGAAAAAGTAATAATTCACATTAAACAGTAATTTGCAGTCAAAAGATTAAATGTTAAAATTTCATCAGAATTGACCATTTTGGGAACGTTCGACAGCTCCGCGGTCATCGTTTTTCGTTCGAAAATAGATTTTTTGGGACTTTACCAAAAATGATTCAAAATGTCAATCGGGTCGTGCCTTATGTTGAATAACCACTTTTTAAACCCTCACAGTGACCAAAATTGCCATTTTTACAGATTTTTTTCTTACTCAGAAGCTCCCATTTTGACCAATTTCAGGCACAGAAATGACTTTAAACACACTTATTTTAGTTGAAAAAGTAATAATTCACATCCAACAGTAATTTGCAGTCAAAAGATTAAATGTTAAAATTTCATCAGAATTGACCATTTTGGGAACGTTCGACAGCTCCGCGGTTATCGTTTTTCGTCCGAAAATTGATTTTTTGGACTTTACCAAAAATGATTCAAAATGTCAATCGGGTCGTGCCTCATGTTGAATAACCACTTTTTAAACCCTCACAGTGACCAAAATTGCCATTTTTACAGAGTTTTGATTACTCAGAAGCTTCAATTTTCACCAATTTCAGGCAGAGAAATGACTTTAAACACACTTATTTTAGTTGGAAAAGTTATAATTCACATCCAACAGTAATTTGCAGTCAAAAGATTAAATGTTAAAATTTCATCAGAATTGACCATTTTGGGAACTTTCGACAGCTCCGCGGTCATCGTTTTTCGTTCGAAAATAGATTTTTTTGGACTTTACCAAAAATGCTTCAAAATGGCAATCGGGTCGTGCCTTATGTTGAATAACCACTTTTTGAACCCTCACAGTGACCAAAATTGCCATTTTTACAGAGTTTTGCTTACTCAGAAGCTTCAATTTTCACCAATTTCAGGCACAGAAATGACTTTAAACACACTTATTTTAGTTGGAAAAGTTATAATTCACATCCAACAGTAATTTGCAGTCAAAAGATTAAATGTTAAAATTTCATCAGAATTGACCATTTTGGGAACTTTCGACAGCTCCGCGGTCATCGTTTTTCGTTCGAAAATAGATTTTTTGGACTTTACCAAAAAAGATTCAAAATGTCAATTGGGTCGTGCGTCATGTTGAATAACCACTTTTTAAACCCTCACAGTGACCAAAATTGCCATTTTTACAGAGTTTTGCTTACTCAGAAGCTTCAATTTTGACCAATTTCAGGCAGAGAAATGACTTTAAACACACTTACTTTAGTTGAAAAAGTAATAATTCACATCCAACAGTAATTTGCAGTCAAAAGATTAACCCCTTCCACGCTCATGACGAGCTGGGCTCGTCATGAAGTAGCCTCCTCGCATGCTCATGACGAGCCCAGCTCGTCATGAAACATGGGAATCAACAAATCTCAGCACAGGAGGGGAATATGCTGAGCATCCATGGGGTTAAATGTTAAAATGTCATCAGAATTGACCATTTTGGGAACGTTCGACAGCTCCGCGGTCTTCGTTTTTCGTCCGTAAATTGATTTTTTGGACTTTACCAAAAATGATTCAAAATGTCAATCGGTTCGTGCCTCATGTTGAATAACCACTTTTTCAACCCTCACAGTGACCAAAATTGCCATTTTTACAGAGATTTGCTTACTCAGAAGCTTCAATTTTCACCAATTTCAGGCAGAGAAATGACTTTAAACACACTTATTTTAGTTTGAAAAGTAATAATTCACATCCAACAGTAATTTGCAGTCAAAAGATTAAATGTTAATATTTCATCAGAATTGGCCATTTTGGGAACGTTCGACAGCTCCGCGGTCATCGTTTTTCGTCAGAAAATTGATTTTTTGGACTTTACCCAAAATGATTCAAAATGTCAATCGGGTCGTGCCTCATGTTGAATAACTACTTTTTAAAGCCTCACAGTGACAAAAATTGCAATTTTTACAGAGTTTTGCTTACTCAGAAGCTTTAATTTTGACCAATTTCAGGCAGAGAAATGACTTTAAACACACTTATTTTAGTTGAAAAAGTAATAATTCAGATCCAACTGTAATTTGCAGTCAAAAGATTAAATGTTAAAATTTCATCAGAATTGACCATTTTGGGAACGTTCGACAGCTCCGCGGTCATCGTTTTTCGTTCGAAAATAGATTTTTGGGACTTTACCAAAAATGATTCAAAATGTCAATCGGGTCGTGCCTCATGTTGAATAACCACTTTTTAAACCCTCACAGTGACCAAAATTGCCATTTTTACATAGTTTTGCTTACTCAGAAGCTTAAATTTTGACCAATTTCAGGCACAGAAATAACTTTAAACACACTTATTTTAGTTGAAAAAGTAATAATTCACATCCAACAGTAATTTGCAGTCAAAAGATTAAATGTTAAAATTTCATCAGAATTGACCATTTTGCGAACGTTCGACAGCTCCGCGGTCATCGTTTTTAGTCCGAAAATTGATTTTTTTGACGTTACCAAAAATGATTCAAAATGTCAATTGGGTCGTGCGTCATGTTGAATAACCACTTTTTAAACCCTCACAGTGACCAAAATTGCCATTTTTACAGAGTTTTGCTTACTCAGAAGCTTCAATTTTGACCAATTTCAGGCAGAGAAATGACTTTAAACACACTTACTTTAGTTGAAAAAGTAATAATTCACATCCAACAGTAATTTGCAGTCAAAAGATTAAATGTTAAAATTTCATCAGAATTGACCATTTTGGGAACGTTCGACAGCTCCGCGGTCATCGTTTTTCGTCCGAAAATAGATTTTTTGGACTTTACCAAAAATGATTCAAAATGTCAATTGGGTCGTGCCTCATGTTGAATAACCACTTTTTAAACCCTCACAGTGACCAAAATTGCCATTTTTACAGAGTTTTGCTTACTCAGAAGCTTCAATTTTCACCAATTTCAGGCAGAGAAATGACTTTAAACACACTTATTTTAGTTGAAAAAGTAATAATTCAGATCCAACAGTAATTTGCAGTCAAAAGATTAAATGTTAAAATTTCATCAGAATTGACCATTTTGGGAACGTTCGACAGCTCCGCGGTCATCGTTTTTCGTCCGAAAATTGATTTTTTGGACTTTACCAAAAATTATTCAAAATGTCAATCGGGTCGTGCCTCATGTTGAATAACCACTTTTTAAACCCTCACAGTGACCAAAATTGCCATTTTTACAATGTTTTGATTACTCAGAAGCTTCAATTTTCACCAATTTCAGGCAGAGAAATGACTTTAAACACACTTATTTTAGTTGGAAAAGTTATAATTCACATCCAACAGTAATTTGCAGTCAAAAGATTAAATGTTAAAATTTCATCAGAATTGACCATTTTGGGAACTTTCGACAGCTCCGCGGTCATCGTTTTTCGTTCGAAAATAGATTTTTTGGACTTTACCAAAAATGATTCAAAATGTCAATTGGGTCTTGCGTCATGTTGAATAACCACTTTTTAAACCCTCACAGTGACCAAAATTGCCATTTTTACAGAGTTTTGCTTACTCAGAAGCTTCAATTTTGACCAATTTCAGGCAGAGAAATGACTTTAAACACACTTACTTTAGTTGAAAAAGTAATAATTCACATCCAACAGTAATTTGCAGTCAAAAGATTAAATGTTAAAATTTCATCAGAATTGACCATTTTGGGAACGTTCGACAGCTCCGCGGTCATCGTTTTTCGTCCGAAAATAGATTTTTTGGACTTTACCAAAAATGATTCAAAATGTCAATTGGGTCGTGCCTCATGTTGAGTAACCACTTTTTAAACCCTCACAGTGACCAAAATTGCCATTTTTACAGAGTTTTGCAAACTCAGAAGCTTAAATTTTCACCAATTTCAGGCACAGGAATGACTTTAAACACACTTATTTTAGTTGAAAAAGTAATAATTCAGATCCAACAGTAATTTGCAGTCAAAAGATTAAATGTAAAAATTTCATCAGAATTGACCATTTTGGGAACGTTCGACAGCTCCGCGGTCATCGTTTTTCGTCCGAAAATAGATTTTTTGGACTTTACCAAAAATTATTCAAAATGTCAATCGGGTCGTGCCTCATGTTGAATAACCACTTTTTAAACCCTCACAGTGACCAAAATTGCCATTTTTACAGAGTTTCGCTTACTCAGAAGCTTACATTTTGACCAATTTCAGGCACAGGAATGACTTTAAACACACTTATTTTAGTTGAAAAAGTAATAATTCACATCCAACAGTAATTTGCAGTCAAAAGATTAAATGTTAAAATTTCATCAGAATTGACCATTTTGGGAACGTTCGACAGCTCCGCGGTCATCGTTTTTCGTTCGAAAATAGATTTTTGGGACTTTACCAAAAACGATTCAAAATGTCAATCGGGTCGTGCCTCATGTTGAATAACCACTTTTTAAACCCTCACAGTGACCAAAATTGCCATTTTTACATAGTTTTGCTTACTCAGAAGCTTAAATTTTGACCAATTTCAGGCACAGAAATAACTTTAAACACACTTATTTTAGTTGAAAAAGTAATAATTCACATCCAACAGTAATTTGCAGTCAAAAGATTAAATGTTAAAATTTCATCAGAATTGACCATTTTGGGAACGTTCGACAGCTCCGCGGTCATCGTTTTTCGTCCGAAAATTTATTTTTTTGACGTTACCAAAAATGATTCAAAATGTCAATTGGGTCGTGTGTCATGTTGAATAACCACTTTTTAAACCCTCACAGTGACCAAAATTGCCATTTTTACAGAGTTTTGCTTACTCAGAAGCTTCAATTTTTACCAATTTCAGGCAGAGAAATGACTTTAAACACACTTATTTTAGTTGAAAAAGTAATAATACACATCCAACAGTAATTTGCAGTCAAAAGATTAAATGTTAAAATTTCATCAGAATTGACCATTTTGGGAACGTTCGACAGCTCCGCGGTCATCGTTTTTCGTCCAAAAATTGATTTTTTGGACTTTACCAAAAATGATTCAAAATGTCAATCGGGTCGTGCCTCAGGTTGAATAACCACTTTTTGAACCCTCACAGTGACCAAAATTGCCATTTTTACAGAGTTTTGCTTACTCAGAAGCTTCAATTTTCACCAATTTCAGGCACAGGAATGACTTTAAACACACTTATTTCAGTTGAAAAAGTAATAATTCACATCCAACAGTAATTTGCAGTCAAAAGATTAAATGTTAAAATTTCATCAGAATTGACCATTTTGGGAACGTTCAACAGCTCCGCGGTCATCGTTTTTCGTTCGAAAATAGATTTTTTGGACTTTACCAAAAATGATTCAAAATGTCAATCGGGTCGTGCCTTATGTTGAATAACCACTTTTTAAACCCTCACAGTGACCAAAATTGCCATTTTTACAGAGTTTTGCTTACTCAGAAGCTTCCATTTTGACCAATTTCAGGCACAGAAATGACTTTAAACACACTTATTTTAGTTGAAAAAGTAATAATTCACATCCAACAGTAATTTGCAGTCAAAAGATTAAATGTTAAAATTTCATCAGAATTGACCATTTTGGGAACGTTCGACAGCTCCGCGGTCATCGTTTTTCGTCCGAAAATTGATTTTTGGGACTTTACCAAAAAATATTCAAAATGTCAATCGGGTCGTGCCTCATGTTGAATAACCACTTTTTAAACCCTCACAGTGACCAAAATTGCCATTTTTACAGAGTTTTGATTACTCAGAAGCTTCAATTTTCACCAATTTCAGGCAGAGAAATGACTTTAAACACACTTACTTTAGTTGAAAAAGTAATAATTCACATCCAACAGTAATTTGCAGTCAAAAGATTAAATGTTAATATTTCATCAGAATTGGCCATTTTGGGAACGTTCGACAGCTCCGCGGTCATTGTTTTTCTTCCGAAAATTGATTTTTTGGACTTTACCCAAAATGATTCAAAATGTCAATCGGGTCGTGCCTCATGTTGAATAACTACTTTTTAAACCCTCACAGTGACCAAAATTGCCATTTTTACAGAGTTTTGCTTACTCAGAAGCTTACATTTTCACCAATTTCAGGCACAGGAATGACTTTAAACACACTTATTTTAGTTGAAAAAGTAATATTTCACATCCAACAGTAATTTGCAGTCAAAAGATTAAATGTTAACATTTCATCAGAATTGACCATTTTGGGAACTTTCGACAGCTCCGCGGTCATCGTATTTCGTCCGAAAATTGATTTTTTGGACTTTACCAAAAATGATTCAAAATGTCAATCGGGTCGTGCCTCATGTTGAGTAACCACTTTTTAAACCCTCACAGTGACCAAAATTGCCATTTTTACAGAGTTTTGCTTACTCAGAAGCTTAAATTTTCACCAATTTCAGGCACAGGAATGACTTTAAACACACTTATTTTAGTTGAAAAAGTAATAATTCAGATCCAACAGTAATTTGCAGTCAAAAGATTAAATGTTAAAATTTCATCAGAATTGACCATTTTGGGAACGTTCGACAGCTCCGCGGTCATCGTTTTTCGTCCAAAAATTGATTTTTTGGACTTTACCAAAAATGATTCAAAATGTCAATCGGGTCGTGCCTCATGTTGAGTAACCACTTTTTAAACCCTCACAGTGACCAAAATTGCCATTTTTACAGAGTTTTGCTTACTCAGAAGCTTAAATTTTCACCAATTTCAGGCACAGGAATGACTTTAAACACACTTATTTTAGTTGAAAAAGTAATAATTCAGATCCAACAGTAATTTGCAGTCAAAAGATTAAATGTTAAAATTTCATCAGAATTGACCATTTTGGGAACGTTCGACAGCTCCGCGATCATCGTTTTTCGTCCAAAAATTGATTTTTTGGACTTTACCAAAAATGATTCAAAATGTCAATCGGGTCGTGCCTCATGTTGAATAACCACTTTTTGAACCCTCACAGTGACCAAAATTGCCATTTTTACAGAGTTTTGCTTACTCAGAAGCTTCAATTTTTACCAATTTCAGGCACAGGAATGACTTTAAACACACTTATTTTAGTTGAAAAAGTAATATTTCACATCCAACAGTAAATGTTAAAATTTCATCAGAATTGACCATTTTGGGAACGTTCGACAGCTCCGCGGTCATCGTTTTTCGTTCGAAAATAGATTTTTTGGACTTTACCAAAAATGATTCAAAATGTCAATCGGGTCGTGCCTTATGTTGAATAACCACTTTTTAAACCCTCACAGTGACCAAAATTGCCATTTTTACAGAGTTTTGCTTACTCAGAAGCTTCCATTTTGACCAATTTCAGGCACAGAAATGACTTTAAACACACTTTTTTTAGTTGAAAAAGTAATAATTCACATCCAACAGTAATTTGCAGTCAAAAGATTAAATGTTAAAATTTCATCAGAATTGACCATTTTGGGAACGTTCGACAGCTCCGCGGTCATCGTTTTTCGTCCGAAAATTGATTTTTTGGACTTTACCAAAAATTATTCAAAATGTCAATCGGGTCGTGCCTCATGTTGAATAACCACTTTTTAAACCCTCACAGTGACCAAAATTGCCATTTTTACAGAGTTTTGCTTACTCAGAAGCTTCAATTTTGACCAATTTCAGGCAGAGAAATGACTTTAAACACACTTACTTTAGTTGAAAAAGTAATAATTCACATCCAACAGTAATTTGCAGTCAAAAGATTAACCCCTTCCACGCTCATGACGAGCTGGGCTCGTCATGAAGTAGCCTCCTCGCACGCTCATGATGAGCCCAGCTCGTCATGAAACATGGGAATCAACAAATCTCAGCACAGGAGGGGAATATGCTGAGCATCCATGGGGTTAAATGTTAAAATGTCATCAGAATTGACCATTTTGGGAACGTTCGACAGCTCCGCGGTCTTCGTTTTTCGTCCGTAAATTGATTTTTTGGACTTTACCAAAAATGATTCAAAATGTCAATCGGGTCGTGCCTCATGTTGAATAACCACTTTTTAAACCCTCACAGTGACCAAAATTGCCATTTTTACAGAGTTTTGCTTACTCAGAAGCTTCAATTTTCACCAATTTCAGGCAGAGAAATGACTTTAAACACACTTATTTTAGTTTGAAAAGTAATAATTCACATCCAACAGTAATTTGAAGTCAAAAGATTAAATGTTAATATTTCATCAGAATTGGCCATTTTGGGAACGTTCGACAGCTCCGCGGTCATCGTTTTTTGTCAGAAAATTGATTTTTTGGACTTTACCCAAAATGATTGAAAATGTCAATCGGGTCGTGCCTCATGTTGAATAACTACTTTTTAAAGCCTCACAGTGACAAAAATTGCCATTTTTACAGAGTTTTGCTTACTCAGAAGCTTCAATTTTCACCAATTTCAGGCAGAGAAATGACTTTAAACACACTTATTTTAGTTGAAAAAGTAATAATACACATCCAACAGTAATTTGCAGTCAAAAGATTAAATGTTAAAATTTCATCAGAATTGACCATTTTGGGAACGTTCGACAGCTCCGCGATCATCGTTTTTCGTCCAAAAATTGATTTTTTGGACTTTACCAAAAATGATTCAAAATGTCAATCGGGTCGTGCCTCATGTTGAATAACCACTTTTTGAACCCTCACAGTGACCAAAATTGCCATTTTTACAGAGTTTTGCTTACTCAGAAGCTTCAATTTTTACCAATTTCAGGCACAGGAATGACTTTAAACACACTTATTTTAGTTGAAAAAGTAATATTTCACATCCAACAGTAATTTGCAGTCAAAAGATTAAATGTTAAAATTTCATCAGAATTGACCATTTTGGGAACGTTCGACAGCTCCGCGGTCATCGTTTTTCGTTCGAAAATAGATTTTTTGGACTTTACCAAAAATGATTCAAAATGTCAATCGGGTCGTGCCTTATGTTGAATAACCACTTTTTAAACCCTCACAGTGACCAAAATTGCCATTTTTACAGAGTTTTGCTTACTCAGAAGCTTCCATTTTGACCAATTTCAGGCACAGAAATGACTTTAAACACACTTTTTTTAGTTGAAAAAGTAATAATTCACATCCAACAGTAATTTGCAGTCAAAAGATTAAATGTTAAAATTTCATCAGAATTGACCATTTTGGGAACGTTCGACAGCTCCGCGGTCATCGTTTTTCGTCCGAAAATTGATTTTTTGGACTTTACCAAAAATTATTCAAAATGTCAATCGGGTCGTGCCTCATGTTGAATAACCACTTTTTAAACCCTCACAGTGACCAAAATTGCCATTTTTACAGAGTTTTGCTTACTCAGAAGCTTCAATTTTGACCAATTTCAGGCAGAGAAATGACTTTAAACACACTTACTTTAGTTGAAAAAGTAATAATTCACATCCAACAGTAATTTGCAGTCAAAAGATTAACCCCTTCCACGCTCATGACGAGCTGGGCTCGTCATGAAGTAGCCTCCTCGCACGCTCATGATGAGCCCAGCTCGTCATGAAACATGGGAATCAACAAATCTCAGCACAGGAGGGGAATATGCTGAGCATCCATGGGGTTAAATGTTAAAATGTCATCAGAATTGACCATTTTGGGAACGTTCGACAGCTCCGCGGTCTTCGTTTTTCGTCCGTAAATTGATTTTTTGGACTTTACCAAAAATGATTCAAAATGTCAATCGGGTCGTGCCTCATGTTGAATAACCACTTTTTAAACCCTCACAGTGACCAAAATTGCCATTTTTACAGAGTTTTGCTTACTCAGAAGCTTCAATTTTCACCAATTTCAGGCAGAGAAATGACTTTAAACACACTTATTTTAGTTTGAAAAGTAATAATTCACATCCAACAGTAATTTGAAGTCAAAAGATTAAATGTTAATATTTCATCAGAATTGGCCATTTTGGGAACGTTCGACAGCTCCGCGGTCATCGTTTTTTGTCAGAAAATAGATTTTTTGGACTTTACCCAAAATGATTGAAAATGTCAATCGGGTCGTGCCTCATGTTGAATAACTACTTTTTAAAGCCTCACAGTGACAAAAATTGCCATTTTTACAGAGTTTTGCTTACTCAGAAGCTTCAATTTTCACCAATTTCAGGCAGAGAAATGACTTTAAACACACTTATTTTAGTTGAAAAAGTAATAATACACATCCAACAGTAATTTGCAGTCAAAAGATTAAATGTTAAAATTTCATCAGAATTGACCATTTTGGGAACGTTCGACAGCTCCGCGGTCATCGTTTTTCGTTCGAAAATAGATTTTTTGGACTTTACCAAAAATGATTCAAAATGTCAATCGGGTCGTGCCTCATGTTGAATAACCACTTTTTAAACCCTCACAGTGACCAAAATTGCCATTTTTACATAGTTTTGCTTACTCAGAAGCTTAAATTTTGACCAATTTCAGGCACAGAAATAACTTTAAACACACTTATTTTAGTTGAAAAAGTAATAATTCACATCCAACAGTAATTTGCAGTCAAAAGATTAAATGTTAAAATTTCATCAGAATTGACCATTTTGCGAACGTTCGACAGCTCCGCGGTCATCGTTTTTAGTCCGAAAATGGATTTTTTTGACGTTACCAAAAATGATTCAAAATGTCAATTGGGTCGTGCGTCATGTTGAATAACCACTTTTTAAACCCTCACAGTGACCAAAATTGCCATTTTTACAGAGTTTTGCTTACTCAGAAGCTTCAATTTTCACCAATTTCAGGCAGAGAAATGACTTTAAACACACTTATTTTAGTTGAAAAAGTAATAATACCCATCCAACAGTAATTTGAAGTCAAAAGATTAAATGTTAAAATTTCATCAGAATTGACCAATTTGAGAACGTTCGACAGCTCCGCGGTCATCGTTTTTCGTCCGTAAATTGATTTTTTGGACTTTACCAAAAATTATTCAAAATGTCAATCGGGTCGTGCCTCATGTTGAATAACCACTTTTTAAACCCTCACAGTGACCAAAATTGCCATTTTTACAGAGTTTTGATTACTCAGAAGCTTCAATTTTCACCAATTTCAGGCAGAGAAATGACTTTAAACACACTTATTTTAGTTGGAAAAGTTATAAGTCACATCCAACAGTAATTTGCAGTCAAAAGATTAAATGTTAAAATTTCATCAGAATTGACCATTTTGGGAACTTTCGACAGCTCCGCGGTCATCGTTTTTCGTTCGAAAATAGATTTTTTGGACTTTACCAAAAATGATTCAAAATGTCAATTGGGTCGTGCGTCATGTTGAATAACCACTTTTTAAACCCTCACAGTGACCAAAATTGCCATTTTTACAGAGTTTTGCTTACTCAGAAGCTTCAATTTTGACCAATTTCAGGCAGAGAAATGACTTTAAACACACTTACTTTAGTTGAAAAAGTAATAATTCACATCCAACAGTAATTTGCAGTCAAAAGATTAAATGTTAAAATTTCATCAGAATTGACCATTTTGGGAACGTTCGACAGCTCCGCGGTCATCGTTTTTCGTCCGAAAATAGATTTTTTGGACTTTACCAAAAATGATTCAAAATGTCAATTGGGTCGTGCCTCATGTTGAATAACCACTTTTTAAACCCTCACAGTGACCAAAATTGCCATTTTTACAGAGTTTTGCTTACTCAGAAGCTTCAATTTTCACCAATTTCAGGCAGAGAAATGACTTTAAACACACTTATTTTAGTTGAAAAAGTAATAATTCAGATCCAACAGTAATTTGCAGTCAAAAGATTAAATGTTAAAATTTCATCAGAATTGACCATTTTGGGAACGTTCGACAGCTCCGCGGTCATCGTTTTTCGTCCGAAAATTGATTTTTTGGACTTTACCAAAAATTATTCAAAATGTCAATCGGGTCGTGCCTCATGTTGAATAACCACTTTTTAAACCCTCACAGTGACCAAAATTGCCATTTTTACAATGTTTTGATTACTCAGAAGCTTCAATTTTCACCAATTTCAGGCAGAGAAATGACTTTAAACACACTTATTTTAGTTGGAAAAGTTATAATTCACATCCAACAGTAATTTGCAGTCAAAAGATTAAATGTTAAAATTTCATCAGAATTGACCATTTTGGGAACTTTCGTCAGCTCCGCGGTCATCGTTTTTCGTTCGAAAATAGATTTTTTGGACTTTACCAAAAATGATTCAAAATGTCAATTGGGTCTTGCGTCATGTTGAATAACCACTTTTTAAACCCTCACAGTGACCAAAATTGCCATTTTTACAGAGTTTTGCTTACTCAGAAGCTTCAATTTTGACCAATTTCAGGCAGAGAAATGACTTTAAACACACTTACTTTAGTTGAAAAAGTAATAATTCACATCCAACAGTAATTTGCAGTCAAAAGATTAAATGTTAAAATTTCATCAGAATTGACCATTTTGGGAACGTTCGACAGCTCCGCGGTCATCGTTTTTCGTCCGAAAATAGATTTTTTGGACTTTACCAAAAATGATTCAAAATGTCAATTGGGTCGTGCCTCATGTTGAGTAACCACTTTTTAAACCCTCACAGTGACCAAAATTGCCATTTTTACAGAGTTTTGCAAACTCAGAAGCTTAAATTTTCACCAATTTCAGGCACAGGAATGACTTTAAACACACTTATTTTAGTTGAAAAAGTAATAATTCAGATCCAACAGTAATTTGCAGTCAAAAGATTAAATGTTAAAATTTCATCAGAATTGACCATTTTGGGAACGTTCGACAGCTCCGCGGTCATCGTTTTTCGTCCGAAAATAGATTTTTTGGACTTTACCAAAAATTATTCAAAATGTCAATCGGGTCGTGCCTCATGTTGAATAACCACTTTTTAAACCCTCACAGTGACCAAAATTGCCATTTTTACAGAGTTTCGCTTACTCAGAAGCTTACATTTTGACCAATTTCAGGCACAGGAATGACTTTAAACACACTTATTTTAGTTGAAAAAGTAATAATTCACATCCAACAGTAATTTGCAGTCAAAAGATTAAATGTTAAAATTTCATCAGAATTGACCATTTTGGGAACGTTCGACAGCTCCGCGGTCATCGTTTTTCGTTCGAAAATAGATTTTTGGGACTTTACCAAAAACGATTCAAAATGTCAATCGGGTCGTGCCTCATGTTGAATAACCACTTTTTAAACCCTCACAGTGACCAAAATTGCCATTTTTACATAGTTTTGCTTACTCAGAAGCTTAAATTTTGACCAATTTCAGGCACAGAAATAACTTTAAACACACTTATTTTAGTTGAAAAAGTAATAATTCACATCCAACAGTAATTTGCAGTCAAAAGATTAAATGTTAAAATTTCATCAGAATTGACCATTTTGGGAACGTTCGACATCTCCGCGGTCATCGTTTTTCGTCCGAAAATTTATTTTTTTGACGTTACCAAAAATGATTCAAAATGTCAATTGGGTCGTGTGTCATGTTGAATAACCACTTTTTAAACCCTCACAGTGACCAAAATTGCCATTTTTACAGAGTTTTGCTTACTCAGAAGCTTCAATTTTTACCAATTTCAGGCAGAGAAATGACTTTAAACACACTTATTTTAGTTGAAAAAGTAATAATACACATCCAACAGTAATTTGCAGTCAAAAGATTAAATGTTAAAATTTCATCAGAATTGACCATTTTGGGAACGTTCGACAGCTCCGCGGTCATCGTTTTTCGTCCAAAAATTGATTTTTTGGACTTTACCAAAAATGATTCAAAATGTCAATCGGGTCGTGCCTCATGTTGAATAACCACTTTTTGAACCCTCACAGTGACCAAAATTGCCATTTTTACAGAGTTTTGCTTACTCAGAAGCTTCAATTTTCACCAATTTCAGGCACAGGAATGACTTTAAACACACTTATTTCAGTTGAAAAAGTAATAATTCACATCCAACAGTAATTTGCAGTCAAAAGATTAAATGTTAAAATTTCATCAGAATTGACCATTTTGGGAACGTTCAACAGCTCCGCGGTCATCGTTTTTCGTTCGAAAATAGATTTTTTGGACTTTACCAAAAATGATTCAAAATGTCAATCGGGTCGTGCCTTATGTTGAATAACCACTTTTTAAACCCTCACAGTGACCAAAATTGCCATTTTTACAGAGTTTTGCTTACTCAGAAGCTTCCATTTTGACCAATTTCAGGCACAGAAATGACTCTAAACACACTTATTTTAGTTGAAAAAGTAATAATTCACATCCAACAGTAATTTGCAGTCAAAAGATTAAATGTTAAAATTTCATCAGAATTGACCATTTTGGGAACGTTCGACAGCTCCGCGGTCATCGTTTTTCGTCCGAAAATTGATTTTTGGGACTTTACCAAGAATTATTCAAAATGTCAATCGGGTCGTGCCTCATGTTGAATAACCACTTTTTAAACCCTCACAGTGACCAAAATTGCCATTTTTACAGAGTTTTGATTACTCAGAAGCTTCAATTTTCACCAATTTCAGGCAGAGAAATGACTTTAAACACACTTACTTTAGTTGAAAAAGTAATAATTCACATCCAACAGTAATTTGCAGTCAAAAGATTAAATGTTAATATTTCATCAGAATTGGCCATTTTGGGAACGTTCGACAGCTCCGCGGTCATCGTTTTTCTTCCGAAAATTGATTTTTTGGACTTTACCCAAAATGATTCAAAATGTCAATCGGGTCGTGCCTCATGTTGAATAACTACTTTTTAAACCCTCACAGTGACCAAAATTGCCATTTTTACAGAGTTTTGCTTACTCAGAAGCTTACATTTTCACCAATTTCAGGCACAGGAATGACTTTAAACACACTTATTTTAGTTGAAAAAGTAATAATTCACATCCAACAGTAATTTGCAGTCAAAAGATTAAATGTTAACATTTCATCAGAATTGACCATTTTGGGAACTTTCGACAGCTCCGCGGTCATCGTATTTCGTCCGAAAATTGATTTTTTGGACTTTACCAAAAATGATTCAAAATGTCAATCGGGTCGTGCCTCATGTTGAGTAACCACTTTTTAAACCCTCACAGTGACCAAAATTGCCATTTTTACAGAGTTTTGCTTACTCAGAAGCTTAAATTTTCACCAATTTCAGGCACAGGAATGACTTTAAACACACTTATTTCAGTTGAAAAAGTAATAATTCACATCCAACAGTAATTTGCAGTCAAAAGATTAAATGTTAAAATTTCATCAGAATTGACCATTTTGGGAACGTTCAACAGCTCCGCGGTCATCGTTTTTCGTTCGAAAATAGATTTTTTGGACTTTACCAAAAATGATTCAAAATGTCAATCGGGTCGTGCCTTATGTTGAATAACCACTTTTTAAACCCTCACAGTGACCAAAATTGCCATTTTTACAGAGTTTTGCTTACTCAGAAGCTTCCATTTTGACCAATTTCAGGCACAGAAATGACTTTAAACACACTTATTTTAGTTGAAAAAGTAATAATTCACATCCAACAGTAATTTGCAGTCAAAAGATTAAATGTTAAAATTTCATCAGAATTGACCATTTTGGGAACGTTCGACAGCTCCGCGGTCATCGTTTTTCGTCCGAAAATTGATTTTTGGGACTTTACCAAAAATTATTCAAAATGTCAATCGGGTCGTGCCTCATGTTGAATAACCACTTTTTAAACCCTCACAGTGACCAAAATTGCCATTTTTACAGAGTTTTGATTACTCAGAAGCTTCAATTTTCACCAATTTCAGGCAGAGAAATGACTTTAAACACACTTACTTTAGTTGAAAAAGTAATAATTCACATCCAACAGTAATTTGCAGTCAAAAGATTAAATGTTAATATTTCATCAGAATTGGCCATTTTGGGAACGTTCGACAGCTCCGCGGTCATCGTTTTTCTTCCGAAAATTGATTTTTTGGACTTTACCCAAAATGATTCAAAATGTCAATCGGGTCGTGCCTCATGTTGAATAACTACTTTTTAAACCCTCACAGTGACCAAAATTGCCATTTTTACAGAGTTTTGCTTACTCAGAAGCTTACATTTTCACCAATTTCAGGCACAGGAATGACTTTAAACACACTTATTTTAGTTGAAAAAGTAATAATTCACATCCAACAGTAATTTGCAGTCAAAAGATTAAATGTTAACATTTCATCAGAATTGACCATTTTGGGAACTTTCGACAGCTCCGCGGTCATCGTATTTCGTCCGAAAATTGATTTTTTGGACTTTACCAAAAATGATTCAAAATGTCAATCGGGTCGTGCCTCATGTTGAGTAACCACTTTTTAAACCCTCACAGTGACCAAAATTGCCATTTTTACAGAGTTTTGCTTACTCAGAAGCTTAAATTTTCACCAATTTCAGGCACAGGAATGACTTTAAACACACTTATTTTAGTTGAAAAAGTAATAATTCAGATCCAACAGTAATTTGCAGTCAAAAGATTAAATGTTAAAATTTCATCAGAATTGACCATTTTGGGAACGTTCGACAGCTCCGCGGTCATCGTTTTTCGTCCAAAAATTGATTTTTTGGACTTTACCAAAAATGATTCAAAATGTCAATCGGGTCGTGCCTCATGTTGAGTAACCACTTTTTAAACCCTCACAGTGACCAAAATTGCCATTTTTACAGAGTTTTGCTTACTCAGAAGCTTAAATTTTCACCAATTTCAGGCACAGGAATGACTTTAAACACACTTATTTTAGTTGAAAAAGTAATAATTCAGATCCAACAGTAATTTGCAGTCAAAAGATTAAATGTTAAAATTTCATCAGAATTGACCATTTTGGGAACGTTCGACAGCTCCGCGATCATCGTTTTTACTTCCAAAAATTGATTTTTTGGACTTTACCAAAAATGATTCAAAATGTCAATCGGGTCGTGCCTCATGTTGAATAACCACTTTTTGAACCCTCACAGTGACCAAAATTGCCATTTTTACAGAGTTTTGCTTACTCAGAAGCTTCAATTTTTACCAATTTCAGGCACAGGAATGACTTTAAACACACTTATTTTAGTTGAAAAAGTAATATTTCACATCCAACAGTAATTTGCAGTCAAAAGATTAAATGTTAAAATTTCATCAGAATTGACCATTTTGGGAACGTTCGACAGCTCCGCGGTCATCGTTTTTCGTTCGAAAATAGATTTTTTGGACTTTACCAAAAATGATTCAAAATGTCAATCGGGTCGTGCCTTATGTTGAATAACCACTTTTTAAACCCTCACAGTGACCAAAATTGCCATTTTTACAGAGTTTTGCTTACTCAGAAGCTTCCATTTTGACCAATTTCAGGCACAGAAATGACTTTAAACACACTTTTTTTAGTTGAAAAAGTAATAATTCACATCCAACAGTAATTTGCAGTCAAAAGATTAAATGTTAAAATTTCATCAGAATTGACCATTTTGGGAACGTTCGACAGCTCCGCGGTCATCGTTTTTCGTCCGAAAATTGATTTTTGGGACTTTACCAAAAATTATTCAAAATGTCAATCGGGTCGTGCCTCATGTTGAATAACCACTTTTTAAACCCTCACAGTGACCAAAATTGCCATTTTTACAGAGTTTTGCTTACTCAGAAGCTTCAATTTTGACCAATTTCAGGCAGAGAAATGACTTTAAACACACTTACTTTAGTTGAAAAAGTAATAATTCACATCCAACAGTAATTTGCAGTCAAAAGATTAACCCCTTCCACGCTCATGACGAGCTGGGCTCGTCATGAAGTAGCCTCCTCGCACGCTCATGATGAGCCCAGCTATTCATGAAACATGGGAATCAACAAATCTCAGCACAGGAGGGGAATATGCTGAGCATCCATGGGGTTAAATGTTAAAATGTCATCAGAATTGACCATTTTGGGAACGTTCGACAGCTCCGCGGTCTTCGTTTTTCGTCCGTAAATTGATTTTTTGGACTTTACCAAAAATGATTCAAAATGTCAATCGGGTCGTGCCTCATGTTGAATAACCACTTTTTAAACCCTCACAGTGACCAAAATTGCCATTTTTACAGAGTTTTGCTTACTCAGAAGCTTCAATTTTCACCAATTTCAGGCAGAGAAATGACTTTAAACACACTTATTTTAGTTTGAAAAGTAATAATTCACATCCAACAGTAATTTGAAGTCAAAAGATTAAATGTTAATATTTCATCAGAATTGGCCATTTTGGGAACGTTCGACAGCTCCGCGGTCATCGTTTTTTGTCAGAAAATTGATTTTTTGGACTTTACCCAAAATGATTGAAAATGTCAATCGGGTCGTGCCTCATGTTGAATAACTACTTTTTAAAGCCTCACAGTGACAAAAATTGCCATTTTTACAGAGTTTTGCTTACTCAGAAGCTTCAATTTTCACCAATTTCAGGCAGAGAAATGACTTTAAACACACTTATTTTAGTTGAAAAAGTAATAATACACATCCAACAGTAATTTGCAGTCAAAAGATTAAATGTTAAAATTTCATCAGAATTGACCATTTTGGGAACGTTCGACAGCTCCGCGGTCATCGTTTTTCGTTCGAAAATAGATTTTTTGGACTTTACCAAAAATGATTCAAAATGTCAATCGGGTCGTGCCTCATGTTGAATAACCACTTTTTAAACCCTCACAGTGACCAAAATTGCCATTTTTACATAGTTTTGCTTACTCAGAAGCTTAAATTTTGACCAATTTCAGGCACAGAAATAACTTTAAACACACTTATTTTAGTTGAAAAAGTAATAATTCACATCCAACAGTAATTTGCAGTCAAAAGATTAAATGTTAAAATTTCATCAGAATTGACCATTTTGCGAACGTTCGACAGCTCCGCGGTCATCGTTTTTAGTCCCAAAATTGATTTTTTTGACGTTACCAAAAATGATTCAAAATGTCAATTGGGTCGTGCGTCATGTTGAATAACCACTTTTTAAACCCTCACAGTGACCAAAATTGCCATTTTTACAGAGTTTTGCTTACTCAGAAGCTTCAATTTTCACCAATTTCAGGCAGAGAAATGACTTTAAACACACTTATTTTAGTTGAAAAAGTAATAATACCCATCCAACAGTAATTTGCAGTCAAAAGATTAAATGTTAAAATTTCATCAGAATTGACTATTTTGGGAACGTTCGACAGCTCCGCGGTCATCGTTTTTCGTCCGTAAATTGATTTTTTGGACTTTACCAAAAATGATTCAAAATGTCAATCGGGTCGTGCCTCATGTTGATTAACCACTTTTTAAACCCTCACAGTGACCAAAATTGCCATTTTTACAGAGTTTTGCTTACTCAGAAGCTTCAATTTTCACCAATTTCAGGCACAGGAATGACTTTAAACACACTTATTTTAGTTGAAAAAGTAATAATTCACATTAAACAGTAATTTGCAGTCAAAAGATTAAATGTTAAAATTTCATCAGAATTGACCATTTTGGGAACGTTCGACAGCTCCGCGGTCATCGTTTTTCGTTCGAAAATAGATTTTTTTGGACTTTACCAAAAATGATTCAAAATGTCAATCGGGTCGTGCCTTATGTTGAATAACCACTTTTTAAACCCTCACAGTGACCAAAATTGCCATTTTTACAGAGTTTTGCTTACTCAGAAGCTCCCATTTTGACCAATTTCAGGCACAGAAATGACTTTAAACACACTTATTTTAGTTGAAAAAGTAATAATTCACATCCAACAGTAATTTGCAGTCAAAAGATTAAATGTTAAAATTTCATCAGAATTGACCATTTTGGGAACGTTCGACAGCTCCGCGGTCATCGTTTTTCGTTCGAAAATAGATTTTTTTGGACTTTACCAAAAATGATTCAAAATGTCAATCGGGTCGTGCCTTATGTTGAATAACCACTTTTTAAACCCTCACAGTGACCAAAATTGCCATTTTTACAGAGTTTTGCTTACTCAGAAGCTCCCATTTTGACCAATTTCAGGCACAGAAATGACTTTAAACACACTTATTTTAGTTGAAAAAGTGATAATTCACATCCAACAGTAATTTGCAGTCAAAAGATTAAATGTTAAAATTTCATCAGAATTGACCATTTTGGGAACGTTCGACAGCTCCGCGGTCATCGTTTTTCGTCCGAAAATTGATTTTTTGGACTTTACCAAAAATTATTCAAAATGTCAATCGGGTCGTGCCTCATGTTGAATAACCACTTTTTAAACCCTCACAGTGACCAAAATTGCCATTTTTACAGAGTTTTGATTACTCAGAAGCTTCAATTTTCACCAATTTCAGGCAGAGAAGACTTTAAACACACTTACTTTAGTTGAAAAAGTAATAATTCACATCCAACAGTAATTTGCAGTCAAAAGATTCAATGTTAAAATTTCATCAGAATTGACCATTTTGGGAACGTTCGACAGCTCCGCGGTCATCGTTTTTCGTCCGAAAATAGATTTTTTGGACTTTACCAAAAATGATTCAAAATGTCAATCGGGTCGTGCCTCATGTTGAATAACCACTTTTTAAACCCTCACAGTGACCAAAATTGCCATTTTTACAGAGTTTTGCTTACTCAGAAGCTTCAATTTTCACCAATTTCAGGCAGAGAAATGACTTTAAATACACTTATTTTAGTTTAAAAAGTAATAATTCACATCCAACAGTAATTTGCAGTCAAAAGATTAAATGTTAATATTTCATCAGAATTGGCCATTTTGGGAACGTTCGACAGCTCCGCGGTCATCGTTTTTCTTCCGAAAATTGATTTTTTGGACTTTACCCAAAATGATTCAAAATGTCAATCGGGTCGTGCCTCATGTTGAATAACTACTTTTTAAACCCTCACAGTGACCAAATTGCCATTTTTACAGAGTTTTGCTTACTCAGAAGCTTTAATTTTGACCAATTTCAGGCAGAGAAATGACTTTAAACACACTTATTTTATTTGAAAAAGTAATAATTCACATCCAACAGTAATTTGCAGTCAAAAGATTAAATGTTAACATTTCATCAGAATTGACCATTTTGGGAACTTTCGACAGCTCCGCGGTCATCGTTTTTCGTCCGAAAATTGATTTTTTGGACTTTACCAAAAATGATTCAAAATGTCAATCGGGTCGTGCCTCATGTTGAGTAACCACTTTTTAAACCCTCACAGTGACCAAAATTGCCATTTTTACAGAGTTTTGCTTACTCAGAAGCTTAAATTTTCACCAATTTCAGGCACAGGAATGACTTTAAACACACTTATTTTAGTTGAAAAAGTAATAATACACATCCAACAGTAATTTGCAGTCAAAAGATTAAATGTTGAAATTTCATCAGAATTGACCATTTTGGGAACGTTCGACAGCTCCGCGGTCATCGTTTTTCGTTCGAAAATAGATTTTTTGGACTTTACCAAAAATGATTCAAAATGTCAATCGGGTCGTGCCTCATGTTGAATAACCACTTTTTAAACCCTCACAGTGACCAAAATTGCCATTTTTACATAGTTTTGCTTACTCAGAAGCTTAAATTTTGACCAATTTCAGGCACAGAAATAACTTTAAACACACTTATTTTAGTTGAAAAAGTAATAATTCACATCCAACAGTAATTTGCAGTCAAAAGATTAAATGTTAAAATTTCATCAGAATTGACCATTTTGCGAACGTTCGACAGCTCCGCGGTCATCGTTTTTAGTCCGAAAATTGATTTTTTTGACGTTACCAAAAATGATTCAAAATGTCAATTGGGTCGTGCGTCATGTTGAATAACCACTTTTTAAACCCTCACAGTGACCAAAATTGCCATTTTTACAGAGTTTTGCTTACTCAGAAGCTTCAATTTTAACCAATTTCAGGCAGAGAAATGACTTTAAACACACTTATTTTAGTTGAAAAAGTAATAATACCCATCCAACAGTAATTTGCAGTCAAAAGATTAAATGTTAAAATTTCATCAGAATTGACTATTTTGGGAACGTTCGACAGCTCCGCGGTCATCGTTTTTCGTCCGAAAATTGATTTTTTGGACTTTACCAAAAATGATTCAAAATGTCAATCGGGTCGTGCCTCATGTTGATTAACCACTTTTTAAACCCTCACAGTGACCAAAATTGCCATTTTTACAGAGTTTTGCTTACTCAGAAGCTTCAATTTTCACCAATTTCAGGCACAGGAATGACTTTAAACACACTTATTTTAGTTGAAAAAGTAATAATTCACATTAAACAGTAATTTGCAGTCAAAAGATTAAATGTTAAAATTTCATCAGAATTGACCATTTTGGGAACGTTCGACAGCTCCGCGGTCATCGTTTTTCGTTCGAAAATAGATTTTTTTGGACTTTACCAAAAATGATTCAAAATGTCAATCGGGTCGTGCCTTATGTTGAATAACCACTTTTTAAACCCTCACAGTGACCAAAATTGCCATTTTTACAGAGTTTTGCTTACTCAGAAGCTCCCATTTTGACCAATTTCAGGCACAGAAATGACTTTAAACACACTTATTTTAGTTGAAAAAGTAATAATTCACATCCAACAGTAATTTGCAGTCAAAAGATTAAATGTTAAAATTTCATCAGAATTGACCATTTTGGGAACGTTCGACAGCTCCGCGGTCATCGTTTTTCGTCCGAAAATTGATTTTTTGGACTTTACCAAAAATTATTCAAAATGTCAATCGGGTCGTGCCTCATGTTGAATAACCACTTTTTAAACCCTCACAGTGACCAAAATTGCCATTTTTACAGAGTTTTGATTACTAAGAAGCTTCAATTTTCACCAATTTCAGGCAGAGAAATGACTTTAAACACACTTATTTTAGTTGGAAAAGTTATAATTCACATCCAACAGTAATTTGCAGTCAAAAGATTAAATGTTAAAATTTCATCAGAATTGACCATTTTGGGAACTTTCGACAGCTCCGCGGTCATCGTTTTTCGTTCGAAAATAGATTTTTTGGGAGTTTACCAAAAATGATTCAAAATGTCAATCGGGTCGTGCCTTATGTTGAATAACCACTTTTTAAACCCTCACAGTGACCAAAATTGCCATTTTTACAGAGTTTTGCTTACTCAGAAGCTCCCATTTTGACCAATTTCAGGCACAGAAATGACTTTAAACACACTTATTTTAGTTGAAAAAGTGATAATTCACATCCAACAGTAATTTGCAGTCAAAAGATTAAATGTTAAAATTTCATCAGAATTGACCATTTTGGGAACGTTCGACAGCTCCGCGGTCATCGTTTTTCGTCCGAAAATTGATTTTTTGGACTTTACCAAAAATTATTCAAAATGTCAATCGGGTCGTGCCTCATGTTGAATAACCACTTTTTAAACCCTCACAGTGACCAAAATTGCCATTTTTACAGAGTTTTGATTACTCAGAAGCTTCAATTTTCACCAATTTCAGGCAGAGAAATGACTTTAAACACACTTATTTTAGTTGGAAAAGCTATAATTCACATCCAACAGTAATTTGCAGTCAAAAGATTAAATGTTAAAATTTCATCAGAATTGACCATTTTGGGAACTTTCGACAGCTCCGCGGTCATCGTTTTTCGTTCGAAAATAGATTTTTGGGACTTTACCAAAAATGATATAAAATGTCAATTGGGTCGTGCGTCATGTTGAATAACCACTTTTTAAACCCTCACAGTGACCAAAATTGCCATTTTTACAGAGTTTTGCTTACTCAGAAGCTTCAATTTTGACCAATTTCAGGCAGAGAAATGACTTTAAACACACCTACTTTAGTTGAAAAAGTAATAATTCACATCCAACAGTAATTTGCAGTCAAAAGATTAAATGTTAAAATTTCATCAGAATTGACCATTTTGGGAACGTTCGACAGCTCCGCGGTCATCGTTTTTCGTCCGAAAATAGATTTTTTGGACTTTACCAAAAATGATTCAAAATGTCAATCGGGTCGTGCCTCATGTTGAATAACCACTTTTTAAACCCTCACAGTGACCAAAATTGCCATTTTTACAGAGTTTTGCTTACTCAGAAGCTTCAATTTTCACCAATTTCAGGCAGAGAAATGACTTTAAACACACTTATTTTAGTTTAAAAAGTAATAATTCACATCCAACAGTAATTTGCAGTCAAAAGATTAAATGTTAATATTTCATCAGAATTGGCCATTTTGGGAACGTTCGACAGCTCCGCGGTCATCGTTTTTCTTCCGAAAATTGATTTTTTGGACTTTACCCAAAATGATTCAAAATGTCAATCGGGTCGTGCCTCATGTTGAATAACTACTTTTTAAACCCTCACAGTGACCAAATTGCCATTTTTACAGAGTTTTGCTTACTCAGAAGCTTTAATTTTGACCAATTTCAGGCAGAGAAATGACTTTAAACACACTTATTTTAGTTGAAAAAGTAATAATTCACATCCAACAGTAATTTGCAGTCAAAAGATTAAATGTTAACATTTCATCAGAATTGACCATTTTGGGAACTTTCGACAGCTCCGCGGTCATCGTTTTTCGTCCGAAAATTGATTTTTTGGACTTTACCAAAAATGATTCAAAATGTCAATCGGGTCGTGCCTCATGTTGAGTAACCACTTTTTAAACCCTCACAGTGACCAAAATTGCCATTTTTACAGAGTTTTGCTTACTCAGAAGCTTCCATTTTGACCAATTTCAGGCACAGAAATGACTTTAAACACACTTTTTTTAGTTGAAAAAGTAATAATTCACATCCAACAGTAATTTGCAGTCAAAAGATTAAATGTTAAAATTTCATCAGAATTGACCATTTTGGGAACGTTCGACAGCTCCGCGGTCATCGTTTTTCGTCCGAAAATTGATTTTTTGGACTTTACCAAAAATTATTCAAAATGTCAATCGGGTCGTGCCTCATGTTGAATAACCACTTTTTAAACCCTCACAGTGACCAAAATTGCCATTTTTACAGAGTTTTGCTTACTCAGAAGCTTCAATTTTGACCAATTTCAGGC
Organism: Lissotriton helveticus; assembly: GCF_964261635.1. Lineage (NCBI taxonomy): Eukaryota > Metazoa > Chordata > Amphibia > Caudata > Salamandridae > Lissotriton > Lissotriton helveticus. The sequence goes on along the minus strand of NW_027611882.1, from coordinate 163,249 downwards.
AGAGAAATGACTTTAAACACACTTACTTTAGTTGAAAAAGTAATAATTCACATCCAACAGTAATTTGCAGTCAAAAGATTAACCCCTTCCACGCTCATGACGAGCTGGGCTCGTCATGAAGTAGCCTCCTCGCACGCTCATGATGAGCCCAGCTCGTCATGAAACATGGGAATCAACAAATCTCAGCACAGGAGGGGAATATGCTGAGCATCCATGGGGTTAAATGTTAAAATGTCATCAGAATTGACCATTTTGGGAACGTTCGACAGCTCCGCGGTCATCGTTTTTCGTCCAAAAATTGATTTTTTGGACTTTACCAAAAATGATTCAAAATGTCAATCGGGTCGTGCCTCATGTTGAATAACCACTTTTTAAACCCTCACAGTGACCAAAATTGCCATTTTTACAGAGTTTTGCTTACTCAGAAGCTTCAATTGTCACCAATTTCAGGCAGAGAAATGACTTTAAACACACTTATTTTAGTTTGAAAAGTAATAATTCACATCCAACAGTAATTTGCAGTCAAAAGATTAAATGTTAATATTTCATCAGAATTGGCCATTTTGGGAACGTTCGACAGCTCCGCGGTCATCGTTTTTCGTCAGAAAATTGATTTTTTGGACTTTACCCAAAATGATTCAAAATGTCAATCGGGTCGTGCCTCATGTTGAATAACTACTTTTTAGAGCCTCACAGTGACAAAAATTGCCATTTTTACAGAGTTTTGCTTACTCAGAAGCTTTAATTTTGACCAATTTCAGGCAGAGAAATGACTTTAAACACACTTATTTTAGTTGAAAAAGTAATAATTCAGATCCAACTGTAATTTGCAGTCAAAAGATTAAATGTTAAAATTTCATCAGAATTGACCATTTTGGGAACGTTCGACAGCTCCGCGGTCATCGTTTTTCGTTCGAAAATAGATTTTTGGGACTTTACCAAAAATGATTCAAAATGTCAATCGGGTCGTGCCTCATGTTGAATAACCACTTTTTAAACCCTCACAGTGACCAAAATTGCCATTTTTACATAGTTTTGCTTACTCAGAAGCTTAAATTTTGACCAATTTCAGGCACAGAAATAACTTTAAACACACTTATTTTAGTTGAAAAATTAATAATTCACATCCAACAGTAATTTGCAGTCAAAAGATTAAATGTTAAAATTTCATCAGAATTGACCATTTTGCGAACGTTCGACAGCTCCGCGGTCATCGTTTTTAGTCCGAAAATTGATTTTTTTGACGTTACCAGAAATGATTCAAAATGTCAATTGGGTCGTGCGTCATGTTGAATAACCACTTTTTAAACCCTCACAGTGACCAAAATTGCCATTTTTACAGAGTTTTGCTTACTCAGAAGCTTCAATTTTCACCAATTTCAGGCAGAGAAATGACTTTAAACACACTTATTTTAGTTGAAAAAGTAATAATACCCATCCAACAGTAATTTGCAGTCAAAAGATTAAATGTTAAAATTTCATCAGAATTGACCATTTTGGGAACGTTCGACAGCTCCGCGGTCATCGTTTTTCGTCCGTAAATTGATTTTTTGGACTTTACCAAAAATGATTCAAAATGTCAATTGGGTCGTGCCTCATGTTGATTAACCACTTTTTAAACCCTCACAGTGACCAAAATTGCCATTTTTACAGAGTTTTGCTTACTCAGAAGCTTCAATTTTCACCAATTTCAGGCACAGGAATGACTTTAAACACACTTATTTTAGTTGAAAAAGTAATAATTCACATTAAACAGTAATTTGCAGTCAAAAGATTAAATGTTAAAATTTCATCAGAATTGACCATTTTGGGAACGTTCGACAGCTCCGCGGTCATCGTTTTTCGTTCGAAAATAGATTTTTTTGGACTTTACCAAAAATGATTCAAAATGTCAATCGGGTCGTGCCTTATGTTGAATAACCACTTTTTAAACCCTCACAGTGACCAAAATTGCCATTTTTACAGAGTTTTGCTTACTCAGAAGCTCCCATTTTGACCAATTTCAGGCACAGAAATGACTTTAAACACACTTATTTTTGTTGAAAAAGTAATAATTCACATCCAACAGTAATTTGCAGTCAAAAGATTAAATGTTAAAATTTCATCAGAATTGACCATTTTGGGAACGTTCGACAGCTCCGCGGTCATCGTTTTTCGTCCGAAAATTGATTTTTTGGACTTTACCAAAAATTATTCAAAATGTCAATCGGGTCGTGCCTCATGTTGAATAACCACTTTTTAAACCCTCACAGTGACCAAAATTGCCATTTTTACAGAGTTTTGATTACTCAGAAGCTTCAATTTTCACCAATTTCAGGCAGAGAAATGACTTTAAACACACTTATTTTAGTTGGAAAAGTTATAATTCACATCCAACAGTAATTTGCAGTCAAAAGATTAAATGTTAAAATTTCATCAGAATTGACCATTTTGGGAACTTTCGACAGCTCCGCGGTCATCGTTTTTCGTTCGAAAATAGATTTTTTGGACTTTACCAAAAATGATTCAAAATGTCAATTGGGTCGTGCGTCATGTTGAATAACCACTTTTTAAACCCTCACAGTGACCAAAATTGCCATTTTTACAGAGTTTTGCTTACTCAGAAGCTTCAATTTTGACCAATTTCAGGCAGAGAAATGACTTTAAACACACTTACTTTAGTTGAAAAAGTAATAATTCACATCCAACAGTAATTTGCAGTCAAAAGATTAAATGTTAAAATTTCATCAGAATTGACCATTTTGGGAACGTTCGACAGCTCCGCGGTCATCGTTTTTCGTTCAAAAATAGATTTTTTGGACTTTACCAAAAATGATTCAAAATGTCAATCGGGTCGTGCCTCATGTTGAATAACCACTTTTTAAACCCTCACAGTGACCAAAATTGCCATTTTTACAGAGTTTCGCTTACTCAGAAGCTTCAATTTTCACCAATTTCAGGCACAGGAATGACTTTAAACACACTTATTTCAGTTGAAAAAGTAATATTTCACATCCAACAGTAATTTGCAGTCAAAAGATTAAATGTTAAAATTTCATCAGAATTGACCATTTTGGGAACGTTCGACAGCTCCGCGGTCATCGTTTTTCGTTCGAAAAAAGATTTTTTGGACTTTACCAAAAATTATTCAAAATGTCAATCGGGTCGTGCCTCATGTTGAATAACCACTTTTTAAACCCTCACAGTGACCAAAATTGCCATTTTTACAGAGTTTTGATTACTCAGAAGCTTCAATTTTCACCAATTTCAGGCACAGGAATGACTTTAAACACACTTATTTTAGTTGAAAAAGTAATAATTCACATCCAACAGTAATTTGCAGTCAAAAGATTAAATGTTAACATTTCATCAGAATTGACCATTTTGGGAACTTTCGACAGCTCCGCGGTCATCGTTTTTCGTCCGAAAATTGATTTTTTGGACTTTACCAAAAATGATTCAAAATGTCAATCGGGTCGTGCCTCATGTTGAGTAACCACTTTTTAAACCCTCACAGTGACCAAAATTGCCATTTTTACAGAGTTTTGCTTACTCAGAAGCTTCCATTTTGACCAATTTCAGGCACAGAAATGACTTTAAACACACTTTTTTTAGTTGAAAAAGTAATAATTCACATCCAACAGTAATTTGCAGTCAAAAGATTAAATGTTAAAATTTCATCAGAATTGACCATTTTGGGAACGTTCGACAGCTCCGCGGTCATCGTTTTTCGTCCGAAAATAGATTTTTTGGACTTTACCAAAAATTATTCAAAATGTCAATCGGGTCGTGCCTCATGTTGAATAACCACTTTTTAAACCCTCACAGTGACCAAAATTGCCATTTTTACAGAGTTTTGCTTACTCAGAAGCTTCAATTTTGACCAATTTCAGGCAGAGAAATGACTTTAAACACACTTACTTTAGTTGAAAAAGTAATAATTCACATCCAACAGTAATTTGCAGTCAAAAGATTAACCCCTTCCACGCTCATGACGAGCTGGGCTCGTCATGAAGTAGCCTCCTCGCACGCTCATGATGAGCCCAGCTCGTCATGAAACATGGGAATCAACAAATCTCAGCACAGGAGGGGAATATGCTGAGCATCCATGGGGTTAAATGTTAAAATGTCATCAGAATTGACCATTTTGGGAACGTTCGACAGCTCCGCGGTCATCGTTTTTCGTCCAAAAATTGATTTTTTGGACTTTACCAAAAATGATTCAAAATGTCAATCGGGTCGTGCCTCATGTTGAATAACCACTTTTTAAACCCTCACAGTGACCAAAATTGCCATTTTTACAGAGTTTTGCTTACTCAGAAGCTTCAATTGTCACCAATTTCAGGCAGAGAAATGACTTTAAACACACTTATTTTAGTTTGAAAAGTAATAATTCACATCCAACAGTAATTTGCAGTCAAAAGATTAAATGTTAAAATTTCATCAGAATTGACCATTTTGGGAACGTTCGACAGCTCCGCGGTCATCGTTTTTCGTCCAAAAATTGATTTTTTGGACTTTACCAAAAATGATTCAAAATGTCAATCGGGTCGTGCCTCATGTTGAGTAACCACTTTTTAAACCCTCACAGTGACCAAAATTGCCATTTTTACAGAGTTTTGCTTACTCAGAAGCTTAAATTTTCACCAATTTCAGGCACAGGAATGACTTTAAACACACTTATTTTAGTTGAAAAAGTAATAATTCAGATCCAACAGTAATTTGCAGTCAAAAGATTAAATGTTAAAATTTCATCAGAATTGACCATTTTGGGAACGTTCGACAGCTCCGCGATCATCGTTTTTCGTCCAAAAATTGATTTTTTGGACTTTACCAAAAATGATTCAAAATGTCAATCGGGTCGTGCCTCATGTTGAATAACCACTTTTTAAACCCTCACAGTGACCAAAATTGCCATTTTTACAGAGTTTTGCTTACTCAGAAGCTTCAATTTTTACCAATTTCAGGCACAGGAATGACTTTAAACACACTTATTTTAGTTGAAAAAGTAATATTTCACATCCAACAGTAATTTGCAGTCAAAAGATTAAATGTTAAAATTTCATCAGAATTGACCATTTTGGGAACGTTCGACAGCTCCGCGGTCATCGTTTTTCGTTCAAAAATAGATTTTTTGGACTTTACCAAAAATGATTCAAAATGTCAATCGGGTCGTGCCTTATGTTGAATAACCACTTTTTAAACCCTCACAGTGACCAAAATTGCCATTTTTACAGAGTTTTGCTTACTCAGAAGCTTCCATTTTGACCAATTTCAGGCACAGAAATGACTTTAAACACACTTTTTTTAGTTGAAAAAGTAATAATTCACATCCAACAGTAATTTGCAGTCAAAAGATTAAATGTTAAAATTTCATCAGAATTGACCATTTTGGGAACGTTCGACAGCTCCGCGGTCATCGTTTTTCGTCCGAAAATTGATTTTTTGGACTTTACCAAAAATTATTCAAAATGTCAATCGGGTCGTGCCTCATGTTGAATAACCACTTTTTAAACCCTCACAGTGACCAAAATTGCCATTTTTACAGAGTTTTGCTTACTCAGAAGCTTCAATTTTGACCAATTTCAGGCAGAGAAATGACTTTAAACACACTTACTTTAGTTGAAAAAGTAATAATTCACATCCAACAGTAATTTGCAGTCAAAAGATTAACCCCTTCCACGCTCATGACGAGCTGGGCTCGTCATGAAGTAGCCTCCTCGCACGCTCATGATGAGCCCAGCTATTCATGAAACATGGGAATCAACAAATCTCAGCACAGGAGGGGAATATGCTGAGCATCCATGGGGTTAAATGTTAAAATGTCATCAGAATTGACCATTTTGGGAACGTTCGACAGCTCCGCGGTCTTCGTTTTTCGTCCGTAAATTGATTTTTTGGACTTTACCAAAAATGATTCAAAATGTCAATCGGGTCGTGCCTCATGTTGAATAACCACTTTTTAAACCCTCACAGTGACCAAAATTGCCATTTTTACAGAGTTTTGCTTACTCAGAAGCTTCAATTTTCACCAATTTCAGGCAGAGAAATGACTTTAAACACACTTATTTTAGTTTGAAAAGTAATAATTCACATCCAACAGTAATTTGAAGTCAAAAGATTAAATGTTAATATTTCATCAGAATTGGCCATTTTGGGAACGTTCGACAGCTCCGCGGTCATCGTTTTTTGTCAGAAAATTGATTTTTTGGACTTTACCCAAAATGATTGAAAATGTCAATCGGGTCGTGCCTCATGTTGAATAACTACTTTTTAAAGCCTCACAGTGACAAAAATTGCCATTTTTACAGAGTTTTGCTTACTCAGAAGCTTCAATTTTCACCAATTTCAGGCAGAGAAATGACTTTAAACACACTTATTTTAGTTGAAAAAGTAATAATACACATCCAACAGTAATTTGCAGTCAAAAGATTAAATGTTAAAATTTCATCAGAATTGACCATTTTGGGAACGTTCGACAGCTCCGCGGTCATCGTTTTTCGTTCGAAAATAGATTTTTTGGACTTTACCAAAAATGATTCAAAATGTCAATCGGGTCGTGCCTCATGTTGAATAACCACTTTTTAAACCCTCACAGTGACCAAAATTGCCATTTTTACATAGTTTTGCTTACTCAGAAGCTTAAATTTTGACCAATTTCAGGCACAGAAATAACTTTAAACACACTTATTTTAGTTGAAAAAGTAATAATTCACATCCAACAGTAATTTGCAGTCAAAAGATTAAATGTTAAAATTTCATCAGAATTGACCATTTTGCGAACGTTCGACAGCTCCGCGGTCATCGTTTTTAGTCCCAAAATTGATTTTTTTGACGTTACCAAAAATGATTCAAAATGTCAATTGGGTCGTGCGTCATGTTGAATAACCACTTTTTAAACCCTCACAGTGACCAAAATTGCCATTTTTACAGAGTTTTGCTTACTCAGAAGCTTCAATTTTCACCAATTTCAGGCAGAGAAATGACTTTAAACACACTTATTTTAGTTGAAAAAGTAATAATACCCATCCAACAGTAATTTGCAGTCAAAAGATTAAATGTTAAAATTTCATCAGAATTGACTATTTTGGGAACGTTCGACAGCTCCGCGGTCATCGTTTTTCGTCCGTAAATTGATTTTTTGGACTTTACCAAAAATGATTCAAAATGTCAATCGGGTCGTGCCTCATGTTGATTAACCACTTTTTAAACCCTCACAGTGACCAAAATTGCCATTTTTACAGAGTTTTGCTTACTCAGAAGCTTCAATTTTCACCAATTTCAGGCACAGGAATGACTTTAAACACACTTATTTTAGTTGAAAAAGTAATAATTCACATTAAACAGTAATTTGCAGTCAAAAGATTAAATGTTAAAATTTCATCAGAATTGACCATTTTGGGAACGTTCGACAGCTCCGCGGTCATCGTTTTTCGTTCGAAAATAGATTTTTTTGGACTTTACCAAAAATGATTCAAAATGTCAATCGGGTCGTGCCTTATGTTGAATAACCACTTTTTAAACCCTCACAGTGACCAAAATTGCCATTTTTACAGAGTTTTGCTTACTCAGAAGCTCCCATTTTGACCAATTTCAGGCACAGAAATGACTTTAAACACACTTATTTTAGTTGAAAAAGTAATAATTCACATCCAACAGTAATTTGCAGTCAAAAGATTAAATGTTAAAATTTCATCAGAATTGACCATTTTGGGAACGTTCGACAGCTCCGCGGTCATCGTTTTTCGTTCGAAAATAGATTTTTTTGGACTTTACCAAAAATGATTCAAAATGTCAATCGGGTCGTGCCTTATGTTGAATAACCACTTTTTAAACCCTCACAGTGACCAAAATTGCCATTTTTACAGAGTTTTGCTTACTCAGAAGCTCCCATTTTGACCAATTTCAGGCACAGAAATGACTTTAAACACACTTATTTTAGTTGAAAAAGTGATAATTCACATCCAACAGTAATTTGCAGTCAAAAGATTAAATGTTAAAATTTCATCAGAATTGACCATTTTGGGAACGTTCGACAGCTCCGCGGTCATCGTTTTTCGTCCGAAAATTGATTTTTTGGACTTTACCAAAAATTATTCAAAATGTCAATCGGGTCGTGCCTCATGTTGAATAACCACTTTTTAAACCCTCACAGTGACCAAAATTGCCATTTTTACAGAGTTTTGATTACTCAGAAGCTTCAATTTTCACCAATTTCAGGCAGAGAAATGACTTTAAACACACTTACTTTAGTTGAAAAAGTAATAATTCACATCCAACAGTAATTTGCAGTCAAAAGATTCAATGTTAAAATTTCATCAGAATTGACCATTTTGGGAACGTTCGACAGCTCCGCGGTCATCGTTTTTCGTCCGAAAATAGATTTTTTGGACTTTACCAAAAATGATTCAAAATGTCAATCGGGTCGTGCCTCATGTTGAATAACCACTTTTTAAACCCTCACAGTGACCAAAATTGCCATTTTTACAGAGTTTTGCTTACTCAGAAGCTTCAATTTTCACCAATTTCAGGCAGAGAAATGACTTTAAATACACTTATTTTAGTTTAAAAAGTAATAATTCACATCCAACAGTAATTTGCAGTCAAAAGATTAAATGTTAATATTTCATCAGAATTGGCCATTTTGGGAACGTTCGACAGCTCCGCGGTCATCGTTTTTCTTCCGAAAATTGATTTTTTGGACTTTACCCAAAATGATTCAAAATGTCAATCGGGTCGTGCCTCATGTTGAATAACTACTTTTTAAACCCTCACAGTGACCAAATTGCCATTTTTACAGAGTTTTGCTTACTCAGAAGCTTTAATTTTGACCAATTTCAGGCAGAGAAATGACTTTAAACACACTTATTTTAGTTGAAAAAGTAATAATTCACATCCAACAGTAATTTGCAGTCAAAAGATTAAATGTTAACATTTCATCAGAATTGACCATTTTGGGAACTTTCGACAGCTCCGCGGTCATCGTTTTTCGTCCGAAAATTGATTTTTTGGACTTTACCAAAAATGATTCAAAATGTCAATCGGGTCGTGCCTCATGTTGAGTAACCACTTTTTAAACCCTCACAGTGACCAAAATTGCCATTTTTACAGAGTTTTGCTTACTCAGAAGCTTAAATTTTCACCAATTTCAGGCACAGGAATGACTTTAAACACACTTATTTTAGTTGAAAAAGTAATAATACACATCCAACAGTAATTTGCAGTCAAAAGATTAAATGTTGAAATTTCATCAGAATTGACCATTTTGGGAACGTTCGACAGCTCCGCGGTCATCGTTTTTCGTTCGAAAATAGATTTTTTGGACTTTACCAAAAATGATTCAAAATGTCAATCGGGTCGTGCCTCATGTTGAATAACCACTTTTTAAACCCTCACAGTGACCAAAATTGCCATTTTTACATAGTTTTGCTTACTCAGAAGCTTAAATTTTGACCAATTTCAGGCACAGAAATAACTTTAAACACACTTATTTTAGTTGAAAAAGTAATAATTCACATCCAACAGTAATTTGCAGTCAAAAGATTAAATGTTAAAATTTCATCAGAATTGACCATTTTGCGAACGTTCGACAGCTCCGCGGTCATCGTTTTTAGTCCGAAAATTGATTTTTTTGACGTTACCAAAAATGATTCAAAATGTCAATTGGGTCGTGCGTCATGTTGAATAACCACTTTTTAAACCCTCACAGTGACCAAAATTGCCATTTTTACAGAGTTTTGCTTACTCAGAAGCTTCAATTTTAACCAATTTCAGGCAGAGAAATGACTTTAAACACACTTATTTTAGTTGAAAAAGTAATAATACCCATCCAACAGTAATTTGCAGTCAAAAGATTAAATGTTAAAATTTCATCAGAATTGACTATTTTGGGAACGTTCGACAGCTCCGCGGTCATCGTTTTTCGTCCGAAAATTGATTTTTTGGACTTTACCAAAAATGATTCAAAATGTCAATCGGGTCGTGCCTCATGTTGATTAACCACTTTTTAAACCCTCACAGTGACCAAAATTGCCATTTTTACAGAGTTTTGCTTACTCAGAAGCTTCAATTTTCACCAATTTCAGGCACAGGAATGACTTTAAACACACTTATTTTAGTTGAAAAAGTAATAATTCACATTAAACAGTAATTTGCAGTCAAAAGATTAAATGTTAAAATTTCATCAGAATTGACCATTTTGGGAACGTTCGACAGCTCCGCGGTCATCGTTTTTCGTTCGAAAATAGATTTTTTTGGACTTTACCAAAAATGATTCAAAATGTCAATCGGGTCGTGCCTTATGTTGAATAACCACTTTTTAAACCCTCACAGTGACCAAAATTGCCATTTTTACAGAGTTTTGCTTACTCAGAAGCTCCCATTTTGACCAATTTCAGGCACAGAAATGACTTTAAACACACTTATTTTAGTTGAAAAAGTAATAATTCACATCCAACAGTAATTTGCAGTCAAAAGATTAAATGTTAAAATTTCATCAGAATTGACCATTTTGGGAACGTTCGACAGCTCCGCGGTCATCGTTTTTCGTCCGAAAATTGATTTTTTGGACTTTACCAAAAATTATTCAAAATGTCAATCGGGTCGTGCCTCATGTTGAATAACCACTTTTTAAACCCTCACAGTGACCAAAATTGCCATTTTTACAGAGTTTTGATTACTAAGAAGCTTCAATTTTCACCAATTTCAGGCAGAGAAATGACTTTAAACACACTTATTTTAGTTGGAAAAGTTATAATTCACATCCAACAGTAATTTGCAGTCAAAAGATTAAATGTTAAAATTTCATCAGAATTGACCATTTTGGGAACTTTCGACAGCTCCGCGGTCATCGTTTTTCGTTCGAAAATAGATTTTTGGGGAGTTTACCAAAAATGATTCAAAATGTCAATCGGGTCGTGCCTTATGTTGAATAACCACTTTTTAAACCCTCACAGTGACCAAAATTGCCATTTTTACAGAGTTTTGCTTACTCAGAAGCTCCCATTTTGACCAATTTCAGGCACAGAAATGACTTTAAACACACTTATTTTAGTTGAAAAAGTGATAATTCACATCCAACAGTAATTTGCAGTCAAAAGATTAAATGTTAAAATTTCATCAGAATTGACCATTTTGGGAACGTTCGACAGCTCCGCGGTCATCGTTTTTCGTCCGAAAATTGATTTTTTGGACTTTACCAAAAATTATTCAAAATGTCAATCGGGTCGTGCCTCATGTTGAATAACCACTTTTTAAACCCTCACAGTGACCAAAATTGCCATTTTTACAGAGTTTTGATTACTCAGAAGCTTCAATTTTCACCAATTTCAGGCAGAGAAATGACTTTAAACACACTTATTTTAGTTGGAAAAGCTATAATTCACATCCAACAGTAATTTGCAGTCAAAAGATTAAATGTTAAAATTTCATCAGAATTGACCATTTTGGGAACTTTCGACAGCTCCGCGGTCATCGTTTTTCGTTCGAAAATAGATTTTTGGGACTTTACCAAAAATGATATAAAATGTCAATTGGGTCGTGCGTCATGTTGAATAACCACTTTTTAAACCCTCACAGTGACCAAAATTGCCATTTTTACAGAGTTTTGCTTACTCAGAAGCTTCAATTTTGACCAATTTCAGGCAGAGAAATGACTTTAAACACACCTACTTTAGTTGAAAAAGTAATAATTCACATCCAACAGTAATTTGCAGTCAAAAGATTAAATGTTAAAATTTCATCAGAATTGACCATTTTGGGAACGTTCGACAGCTCCGCGGTCATCGTTTTTCGTCCGAAAATAGATTTTTTGGACTTTACCAAAAATGATTCAAAATGTCAATCGGGTCGTGCCTCATGTTGAATAACCACTTTTTAAACCCTCACAGTGACCAAAATTGCCATTTTTACAGAGTTTTGCTTACTCAGAAGCTTCAATTTTCACCAATTTCAGGCAGAGAAATGACTTTAAACACACTTATTTTAGTTTAAAAAGTAATAATTCACATCCAACAGTAATTTGCAGTCAAAAGATTAAATGTTAATATTTCATCAGAATTGGCCATTTTGGGAACGTTCGACAGCTCCGCGGTCATCGTTTTTCTTCCGAAAATTGATTTTTTGGACTTTACCCAAAATGATTCAAAATGTCAATCGGGTCGTGCCTCATGTTGAATAACTACTTTTTAAACCCTCACAGTGACCAAATTGCCATTTTTACAGAGTTTTGCTTACTCAGAAGCTTTAATTTTGACCAATTTCAGGCAGAGAAATGACTTTAAACACACTTATTTTAGTTGCAAAAGTAATAATTCACATCCAACAGTAATTTGCAGTCAAAAGATTAAATGTTAACATTTCATCAGAATTGACCATTTTGGGAACTTTCGACAGCTCCGCGGTCATCGTTTTTCGTCCGAAAATTGATTTTTTGGACTTTACCAAAAATGATTCAAAATGTCAATCGGGTCGTGCCTCATGTTGAGTAACCACTTTTTAAACCCTCACAGTGACCAAAATTGCCATTTTTACAGAGTTTTGCTTACTCAGAAGCTTCCATTTTGACCAATTTCAGGCACAGAAATGACTTTAAACACACTTTTTTTAGTTGAAAAAGTAATAATTCACATCCAACAGTAATTTGCAGTCAAAAGATTAAATGTTAAAATTTCATCAGAATTGACCATTTTGGGAACGTTCGACAGCTCCGCGGTCATCGTTTTTCGTCCGAAAATTGATTTTTTGGACTTTACCAAAAATTATTCAAAATGTCAATCGGGTCGTGCCTCATGTTGAATAACCACTTTTTAAACCCTCACAGTGACCAAAATTGCCATTTTTACAGAGTTTTGCTTACTCAGAAGCTTCAATTTTGACCAATTTCAGGCAGAGAAATGACTTTAAACACACTTACTTTAGTTGAAAAAGTAATAATTCACATCCAACAGTAATTTGCAGTCAAAAGATTAACCCCTTCCACGCTCATGACGAGCTGGGCTCGTCATGAAGTAGCCTCCTCGCACGCTCATGATGAGCCCAGCTCGTCATGAAACATGGGAATCAACAAATCTCAGCACAGGAGGGGAATATGCTGAGCATCCATGGGGTTAAATGTTAAAATGTCATCAGAATTGACCATTTTGGGAACGTTCGACAGCTCCGCGGTCATCGTTTTTCGTCCAAAAATTGATTTTTTGGACTTTACCAAAAATGATTCAAAATGTCAATCGGGTCGTGCCTCATGTTGAATAACCACTTTTTAAACCCTCACAGTGACCAAAATTGCCATTTTTACAGAGTTTTGCTTACTCAGAAGCTTCAATTGTCACCAATTTCAGGCAGAGAAATGACTTTAAACACACTTATTTTAGTTTGAAAAGTAATAATTCACATCCAACAGTAATTTGCAGTCAAAAGATTAAATGTTAATATTTCATCAGAATTGGCCATTTTGGGAACGTTCGACAGCTCCGCGGTCATCGTTTTTCGTTCGAAAATAGATTTTTTTGGACTTTACCAAAAATGATTCAAAATGTCAATCGGGTCGTGCCTTATGTTGAATAACCACTTTTTAAACCCTCACAGTGACCAAAATTGCCATTTTTACAGAGTTTTGCTTACTCAGAAGCTCCCATTTTGACCAATTTCAGGCACAGAAATGACTTTAAACACACTTATTTTAGTTGAAAAAGTAATAATTCACATCCAACAGTAATTTGCAGTCAAAAGATTAAATGTTAAAATTTCATCAGAATTGACCATTTTGGGAACGTTCGACAGCTCCGCGGTCATCGTTTTTCGTCCGAAAATTGATTTTTTGGACTTTACCAAAAATTATTCAAAATGTCAATCGGGTTGTGCCTCATGTTGAATAACCACTTTTTAAACCCTCACAGTGACCAAAATTGCCATTTTTACAGAGTTTTGATTACTAAGAAGCTTCAATTTTCACCAATTTCAGGCAGAGAAATGACTTTAAACACACTTATTTTAGTTGGAAAAGTTATAATTCACATCCAACAGTAATTTGCAGTCAAAAGATTAAATGTTAAAATTTCATCAGAATTGACCATTTTGGGAACTTTCGACAGCTCCGCGGTCATCGTTTTTCGTTCGAAAATAGATTTTTTGGGAGTTTACCAAAAATGATTCAAAATGTCAATCGGGTCGTGCCTTATGTTGAATAACCACTTTTTAAACCCTCACAGTGACCAAAATTGCCATTTTTACAGAGTTTTGCTTACTCAGAAGCTCCCATTTTGACCAATTTCAGGCACAGAAATGACTTTAAACACACTTATTTTAGTTGAAAAAGTGATAATTCACATCCAACAGTAATTTGCAGTCAAAAGATTAAATGTTAAAATTTCATCAGAATTGACCATTTTGGGAACGTTCGACAGCTCCGCGGTCATCGTTTTTCGTCCGAAAATTGATTTTTTGGACTTTACCAAAAATTATTCAAAATGTCAATCGGGTCGTGCCTCATGTTGAATAACCACTTTTTAAACCCTCACAGTGACCAAAATTGCCATTTTTACAGAGTTTTGATTACTCAGAAGCTTCAATTTTCACCAATTTCAGGCAGAGAAATGACTTTAAACACACTTATTTTAGTTGGAAAAGCTATAATTCACATCCAACAGTAATTTGCAGTCAAAAGATTAAATGTTAAAATTTCATCAGAATTGACCATTTTGGGAACTTTCGACAGCTCCGCGGTCATCGTTTTTCGTTCGAAAATAGATTTTTGGGACTTTACCAAAAATGATATAAAATGTCAATTGGGTCGTGCGTCATGTTGAATAACCACTTTTTAAACCCTCACAGTGACCAAAATTGCCATTTTTACAGAGTTTTGCTTACTCAGAAGCTTCAATTTTGACCAATTTCAGGCAGAGAAATGACTTTAAACACACCTACTTTAGTTGAAAAAGTAATAATTCACATCCAACAGTAATTTGCAGTCAAAAGATTAAATGTTAAAATTTAATCAGAATTGACCATTTTGGGAACGTTCGACAGCTCCGCGGTCATCGTTTTTCGTCCGAAAATAGATTTCTTGGACTTTACCAAAAATGATTCAAAATGTCAATCGGGTCGTGCCTCATGTTGAATAACCACTTTTTAAACCCTCACAGTGACCAAAATTGCCATTTTTACAGAGTTTTGCTTACTCAGAAGCTTCAATTTTCACCAATTTCAGGCAGAGAAATGACTTTAAACACACTTATTTTAGTTTAAAAAGTAATAATTCACATCCAACAGTAATTTGCAGTCAAAAGATTAAATGTTAATATTTCATCAGAATTGGCCATTTTGGGAACGTTCGACAGCTCCGCGGTCATCGTTTTTCTTCCGAAAATTGATTTTTTGGACTTTACCCAAAATGATTCAAAATGTCAATCGGGTCGTGCCTCATGTTGAATAACTACTTTTTAAACCCTCACAGTGACCAAATTGCCATTTTTACAGAGTTTTGCTTACTCAGAAGCTTTAATTTTGACCAATTTCAGGCAGAGAAATGACTTTAAACACACTTATTTTAGTTGAAAAAGTAATAATTCACATCCAACAGTAATTTGCAGTCAAAAGATTAAATGTTAACATTTCATCAGAATTGACCATTTTGGGAACTTTCGACAGCTCCGCGGTCATCGTTTTTCGTCCGAAAATTGATTTTTTGGACTTTACCAAAAATGATTCAAAATGTCAATCGGGTCGTGCCTCATGTTGAGTAACCACTTTTTAAACCCTCACAGTGACCAAAATTGCCATTTTTACAGAGTTTTGCTTACTCAGAAGCTTCCATTTTGACCAATTTCAGGCACAGAAATGACTTTAAACACACTTTTTTTAGTTGAAAAAGTAATAATTCACATCCAACAGTAATTTGCAGTCAAAAGATTAAATGTTAAAATTTCATCAGAATTGACCATTTTGGGAACGTTCGACAGCTCCGCGGTCATCGTTTTTCGTCCGAAAATTGATTTTTTGGACTTTACCAAAAATTATTCAAAATGTCAATCGGGTCGTGCCTCATGTTGAATAACCACTTTTTAAACCCTCACAGTGACCAAAATTGCCATTTTTACAGAGTTTTGCTTACTCAGAAGCTTCAATTTTGACCAATTTCAGGCAGAGAAATGACTTTAAACACACTTACTTTAGTTGAAAAAGTAATAATTCACATCCAACAGTAATTTGCAGTCAAAAGATTAACCCCTTCCACGCTCATGACGAGCTGGGCTCGTCATGAAGTAGCCTCCTCGCACGCTCATGATGAGCCCAGCTCGTCATGAAACATGGGAATCAACAAATCTCAGCACAGGAGGGGAATATGCTGAGCATCCATGGGGTTAAATGTTAAAATGTCATCAGAATTGACCATTTTGGGAACGTTCGACAGCTCCGCGGTCATCGTTTTTCGTCCAAAAATTGATTTTTTGGACTTTACCAAAAATGATTCAAAATGTCAATCGGGTCGTGCCTCATGTTGAATAACCACTTTTTAAACCCTCACAGTGACCAAAATTGCCATTTTTACAGAGTTTTGCTTACTCAGAAGCTTCAATTGTCACCAATTTCAGGCAGAGAAATGACTTTAAACACACTTATTTTAGTTTGAAAAGTAATAATTCACATCCAACAGTAATTTGCAGTCAAAAGATTAAATGTTAATATTTCATCAGAATTGGCCATTTTGGGAACGTTCGACAGCTCCGCGGTCATCGTTTTTCGTCAGAAAATTGATTTTTTGGACTTTACCCAAAATGATTCAAAATGTCAATCGGGTCGTGCCTCATGTTGAATAACTACTTTTTAGAGCCTCACAGTGACAAAAATTGCCATTTTTACAGAGTTTTGCTTACTCAGAAGCTTTAATTTTGACCAATTTCAGGCAGAGAAATGACTTTAAACACACTTATTTTAGTTGAAAAAGTAATAATTCAGATCCAACTGTAATTTGCAGTCAAAAGATTAAATGTTAAAATTTCATCAGAATTGACCATTTTGGGAACGTTCGACAGCTCCGCGGTCATCGTTTTTCGTTCGAAAATAGATTTTTGGGACTTTACCAAAAATGATTCAAAATGTCAATCGGGTCGTGCCTCATGTTGAATAACCACTTTTTAAACCCTCACAGTGACCAAAATTGCCATTTTTACATAGTTTTGCTTACTCAGAAGCTTAAATTTTGACCAATTTCAGGCACAGAAATAACTTTAAACACACTTATTTTAGTTGAAAAATTAATAATTCACATCCAACAGTAATTTGCAGTCAAAAGATTAAATGTTAAAATTTCATCAGAATTGACCATTTTGCGAACGTTCGACAGCTCCGCGGTCATCGTTTTTAGTCCGAAAATTGATTTTTTTGACGTTACCAGAAATGATTCAAAATGTCAATTGGGTCGTGCGTCATGTTGAATAACCACTTTTTAAACCCTCACAGTGACCAAAATTGCCATTTTTACAGAGTTTTGCTTACTCAGAAGCTTCAATTTTCACCAATTTCAGGCAGAGAAATGACTTTAAACACACTTATTTTAGTTGAAAAAGTAATAATACCCATCCAACAGTAATTTGCAGTCAAAAGATTAAATGTTAAAATTTCATCAGAATTGACCATTTTGGGAACGTTCGACAGCTCCGCGGTCATCGTTTTTCGTCCGTAAATTGATTTTTTGGACTTTACCAAAAATGATTCAAAATGTCAATTGGGTCGTGCCTCATGTTGATTAACCACTTTTTAAACCCTCACAGTGACCAAAATTGCCATTTTTACAGAGTTTTGCTTACTCAGAAGCTTCAATTTTCACCAATTTCAGGCACAGGAATGACTTTAAACACACTTATTTTAGTTGAAAAAGTAATAATTCACATTAAACAGTAATTTGCAGTCAAAAGATTAAATGTTAAAATTTCATCAGAATTGACCATTTTGGGAACGTTCGACAGCTCCGCGGTCATCGTTTTTCGTCCGAAAATTGATTTTTTGGACTTTACCAAAAATTATTCAAAATGTCAATCGGGTCGTGCCTCATGTTGAATAACCACTTTTTAAACCCTCACAGTGACCAAAATTGCCATTTTTACAGAGTTTTGATTACTCAGAAGCTTCAATTTTCACCAATTTCAGGCAGAGAAATGACTTTAAACACACTTATTTTAGTTGGAAAAGTTATAATTCACATCCAACAGTAATTTGCAGTCAAAAGATTAAATGTTAAAATTTCATCAGAATTGACCATTTTGGGAACTTTCGACAGCTCCGCGGTCATCGTTTTTCGTTCGAAAATAGATTTTTGGGACTTTACCAAAAATGATTCAAAATGTCAATTGGGTCGTGCGTCATGTTGAATAACCACTTTTTAAACCCTCACAGTGACCAAAATTGCCATTTTTACAGAGTTTTGCTTACTCAGAAGCTTCAATTTTGACCAATTTCAGGCAGAGAAATGACTTTAAACACACTTACTTTAGTTGAAAAAGTAATAATTCACATCCAACAGTAATTTGCAGTCAAAAGATTAAATGTTAAAATTTCATCAGAATTGACCATTTTGGGAACGTTCGACAGCTCCGCGGTCATCGTTTTTCGTCCGAAAATAGATTTTTTGGACTTTACCAAAAATGATTCAAAATGTCAATCGGGTCGTGCCTCATGTTGAATAACCACTTTTTAAACCCTCACAGTGACCAAAATTGCCATTTTTACAGAGTTTTGCTTACTCAGAAGCTTCAATTTTCACCAATTTCAGGCAGAGAAATGACTTTAAACACACTTATTTTAGTTTAAAAAGTAATAATTCACATCCAACAGTAATTTGCAGTCAAAAGATTAAATGTTAATATTTCATCAGAATTGGCCATTTTGGGAACGTTCGACAGCTCCGCGGTCATCGTTTTTCTTCCGAAAATTGATTTTTTGGACTTTACCCAAAATGATTCAAAATGTCAATCGGGTCGTGCCTCATGTTGAATAACTACTTTTTAAACCCTCACAGTGACCAAATTGCCATTTTTACAGAGTTTTGCTTACTCAGAAGCTTTAATTTTGACCAATTTCAGGCAGAGAAATGACTTTAAACACACTTATTTTAGTTGAAAAAGTAATAATTCACATCCAACAGTAATTTGCAGTCAAAAGATTAAATGTTAACATTTCATCAGAATTGACCATTTTGGGAACTTTCGACAGCTCCGCGGTCATCGTTTTTCGTCCGAAAATTGATTTTTTGGACTTTACCAAAAATGATTCAAAATGTCAATCGGGTCGTGCCTCATGTTGAGTAACCACTTTTTAAACCCTCACAGTGACCAAAATTGCCATTTTTACAGAGTTTTGCTTACTCAGAAGCTTCCATTTTGACCAATTTCAGGCACAGAAATGACTTTAAACACACTTTTTTTAGTTGAAAAAGTAATAATTCACATCCAACAGTAATTTGCAGTCAAAAGATTAAATGTTAAAATTTCATCAGAATTGACCATTTTGGGAACGTTCGACAGCTCCGCGGTCATCGTTTTTCGTCCGAAAATAGATTTTTTGGACTTTACCAAAAATGATTCAAAATGTCAATCGGGTCGTGCCTCATGTTGAATAACCACTTTTTAAACCCTCACAGTGACCAAAATTGCCATTTTTACAGAGTTTTGCTTACTCAGAAGCTTCAATTTTCACCAATTTCAGGCAGAGAAATGACTTTAAACACACTTATTTTAGTTTAAAAAGTAATAATTCACATCCAACAGTAATTTGCAGTCAAAAGATTAAATGTTAATATTTCATCAGAATTGGCCATTTTGGGAATGTTCGACAGCTCCGCGGTCATCGTTTTTCTTCCGAAAATTGATTTTTTGGACTTTACCCAAAATGATTCAAAATGTCAATCGGGTCGTGCCTCATGTTGAA
This sequence comes from Lissotriton helveticus, assembly GCF_964261635.1. Lineage (NCBI taxonomy): Eukaryota > Metazoa > Chordata > Amphibia > Caudata > Salamandridae > Lissotriton > Lissotriton helveticus. Next base: position 143,350 of record NW_027611882.1, on the reverse strand, counting down.
TAACTACTTTTTAAACCCTCACAGTGACCAAATTGCCATTTTTACAGAGTTTTGCTTACTCAGAAGCTTTAATTTTGACCAATTTCAGGCAGAGAAATGACTTTAAACACACTTATTTTAGTTGAAAAAGTAATAATTCACATCCAACAGTAATTTGCAGTCAAAAGATTAAATGTTAACATTTCATCAGAATTGACCATTTTGGGAACTTTCGACAGCTCCGCGGTCATCGTTTTTCGTCCGAAAATTGATTTTTTGGACTTTACCAAAAATGATTCAAAATGTCAATCGGGTCGTGCCTCATGTTGAGTAACCACTTTTTAAACCCTCACAGTGACCAAAATTGCCATTTTTACAGAGTTTTGCTTACTCAGAAGCTTCCATTTTGACCAATTTCAGGCACAGAAATGACTTTAAACACACTTTTTTTAGTTGAAAAAGTAATAATTCACATCCAACAGTAATTTGCAGTCAAAAGATTAAATGTTAAAATTTCATCAGAATTGACCATTTTGGGAACGTTCGACAGCTCCGCGGTCATCGTTTTTCGTCCGAAAATTGATTTTTTGGACTTTACCAAAAATTATTCAAAATGTCAATCGGGTCGTGCCTCATGTTGAATAACCACTTTTTAAACCCTCACAGTGACCAAAATTGCCATTTTTACAGAGTTTTGCTTACTCAGAATCTTCAATTTTGACCAATTTCAGGCAGAGAAATGACTTTAAACACACTTACTTTAGTTGAAAAAGTAATAATTCACATCCAACAGTAATTTGCAGTCAAAAGATTAACCCCTTCCACGCTCATGACGAGCTGGGCTCGTCATGAAGTAGCCTCCTCGCACGCTCATGATGAGCCCAGCTCGTCATGAAACATGGGAATCAACAAATCTCAGCACAGGAGGGGAATATGCTGAGCATCCATGGGGTTAAATGTTAAAATGTCATCAGAATTGACCATTTTGGGAACGTTCGACAGCTCCGCGGTCATCGTTTTTCGTCCAAAAATTGATTTTTTGGACTTTACCAAAAATGATTCAAAATGTCAATCGGGTCGTGCCTCATGTTGAATAACCACTTTTTAAACCCTCACAGTGACCAAAATTGCCATTTTTACAGAGTTTTGCTTACTCAGAAGCTTCAATTGTCACCAATTTCAGGCAGAGAAATGACTTTAAACACACTTATTTTAGTTTGAAAAGTAATAATTCACATCCAACAGTAATTTGCAGTCAAAAGATTAAATGTTAATATTTCATCAGAATTGGCCATTTTGGGAACGTTCGACAGCTCCGCGGTCATCGTTTTTCGTCAGAAAATTGATTTTTTGGACTTTACCCAAAATGATTCAAAATGTCAATCGGGTCGTGCCTCATGTTGAATAACTACTTTTTAGAGCCTCACAGTGACAAAAATTGCCATTTTTACAGAGTTTTGCTTACTCAGAAGCTTTAATTTTGACCAATTTCAGGCAGAGAAATGACTTTAAACACACTTATTTTAGTTGAAAAAGTAATAATTCAGATCCAACTGTAATTTGCAGTCAAAAGATTAAATGTTAAAATTTCATCAGAATTGACCATTTTGGGAACGTTCGACAGCTCCGCGGTCATCGTTTTTCGTTCGAAAATAGATTTTTGGGACTTTACCAAAAATGATTCAAAATGTCAATCGGGTCGTGCCTCATGTTGAATAACCACTTTTTAAACCCTCACAGTGACCAAAATTGCCATTTTTACATAGTTTTGCTTACTCAGAAGCTTAAATTTTGACCAATTTCAGGCACAGAAATAACTTTAAACACACTTATTTTAGTTGAAAAATTAATAATTCACATCCAACAGTAATTTGCAGTCAAAAGATTAAATGTTAAAATTTCATCAGAATTGACCATTTTGCGAACGTTCGACAGCTCCGCGGTCATCGTTTTTAGTCCGAAAATTGATTTTTTTGACGTTACCAGAAATGATTCAAAATGTCAATTGGGTCGTGCGTCATGTTGAATAACCACTTTTTAAACCCTCACAGTGACCAAAATTGCCATTTTTACAGAGTTTTGCTTACTCAGAAGCTTCAATTTTCACCAATTTCAGGCAGAGAAATGACTTTAAACACACTTATTTTAGTTGAAAAAGTAATAATACTCATCCAACAGTAATTTGCAGTCAAAAGATTAAATGTTAAAATTTCATCAGAATTGACCATTTTGGGAACGTTCGACAGCTCCGCGGTCATCGTTTTTCGTCCGTAAATTGATTTTTTGGACTTTACCAAAAATGATTCAAAATGTCAATTGGGTCGTGCCTCATGTTGATTAACCACTTTTTAAACCCTCACAGTGACCAAAATTGCCATTTTTACAGAGTTTTGCTTACTCAGAAGCTTCAATTTTCACCAATTTCAGGCACAGGAATGACTTTAAACACACTTATTTTAGTTGAAAAAGTAATAATTCACATTAAACAGTAATTTGCAGTCAAAAGATTAAATGTTAAAATTTCATCAGAATTGACCATTTTGGGAACGTTCGACAGCTCCGCGGTCATCGTTTTTCGTCCGAAAATTGATTTTTTGGACTTTACCAAAAATTATTCAAAATGTCAATCGGGTCGTGCCTCATGTTGAATAACCACTTTTTAAACCCTCACAGTGACCAAAATTGCCATTTTTACAGAGTTTTGATTACTCAGAAGCTTCAATTTTCACCAATTTCAGGCAGAGAAATGACTTTAAACACACTTATTTTAGTTGGAAAAGTTATAATTCACATCCAACAGTAATTTGCAGTCAAAAGATTAAATGTTAAAATTTCATCAGAATTGACCATTTTGGGAACTTTCGACAGCTCCGCGGTCATCGTTTTTCGTTCGAAAATAGATTTTTTGGACTTTACCAAAAATGATTCAAAATGTCAATTGGGTCGTGCGTCATGTTGAATAACCACTTTTTAAACCCTCACAGTGACCAAAATTGCCATTTTTACAGAGTTTTGCTTACTCAGAAGCTTCAATTTTGACCAATTTCAGGCAGAGAAATGACTTTAAACACACTTACTTTAGTTGAAAAAGTAATAATTCACATCCAACAGTAATTTGCAGTCAAAAGATTAAATGTTAAAATTTCATCAGAATTGACCATTTTGGGAACGTTCGACAGCTCCGCGGTCATCGTTTTTCGTTCAAAAATAGATTTTTTGGACTTTACCAAAAATGATTCAAAATGTCAATCGGGTCGTGCCTCATGTTGAATAACCACTTTTTAAACCCTCACAGTGACCAAAATTGCCATTTTTACAGAGTTTCGCTTACTCAGAAGCTTCAATTTTCACCAATTTCAGGCACAGGAATGACTTTAAACACACTTATTTCAGTTGAAAAAGTAATATTTCACATCCAACAGTAATTTGCAGTCAAAAGATTAAATGTTAAAATTTCATCAGAATTGACCATTTTGGGAACGTTCGACAGCTCCGCGGTCATCGTTTTTCGTTCGAAAAAAGATTTTTTGGACTTTACCAAAAATTATTCAAAATGTCAATCGGGTCGTGCCTCATGTTGAATAACCACTTTTTAAACCCTCACAGTGACCAAAATTGCCATTTTTACAGAGTTTTGATTACTCAGAAGCTTCAATTTTCACCAATTTCAGGCACAGGAATGACTTTAAACACACTTATTTTAGTTGAAAAAGTAATAATTCACATCCAACAGTAATTTGCAGTCAAAAGATTAAATGTTAAAATTTCATCAGAATTGACCATTTTGGGAACGTTCGACAGCTCCGCGGTCATCGTTTTTCGTTCGAAAATAGATTTTTTGGACTTTACCAAAAAAGATTCAAAATGTCAATCGGGTCGTGCCTCATGTTGAATAACCACTTTTTAAACCCTCACAGTGACCAAAATTGCCATTTTTACAGAGTTTTGCTTACTCAGAAGCTTCAATTTTCACCAATTTCAGGCAGAGAAATGACTTTAAACACACTTATTTTAGTTTAAAAAGTAATAATTCACATCCAACAGTAATTTGCAGTCAAAAGATTAAATGTTAATATTTCATCAGAATTGGCCATTTTGGGAACGTTCGACAGCTCCGCGGTCATCGTTTTTCGTCCGAAAATTGATTTTTTGGACTTTACCCAAAATGATTCAAAATGTCAATCGGGTCGTGCCTCATGTTGAATAACTACTTTTTAAACCCTCACAGTGACCAAAATTGCCATTTTTACAGAGTTTTGCTTACTCAGAAGCTTCCATTTTGACCAATTTCAGGCACAGAAATGACTTTAAACACACTTTTTTTAGTTGAAAAAGTAATAATTCACATCCAACAGTAATTTGCCGTCAAAAGATTAAATGTTAAAATTTCATCAGAATTGACCATTTTGGGAACGTTCGACAGCTCCGCGGTCATCGTTTTTCGTCCGAAAATTGATTTTTTGGACTTTACCAAAAATTATTCAAAATGTCAATCGGGTCGTGCCTCATGTTGAATAACCACTTTTTAAACCCTCACAGTGACCAAAATTGCCATTTTTACAGAGTTTTGCTTACTCAGAAGCTTCAATTTTGACCAATTTCAGGCAGAGAAATGACTTTAAACACACTTACTTTAGTTGAAAAAGTAATAATTCACATCCAACAGTAATTTGCAGTCAAAAGATTAACCCCTTCCACGCTCATGACGAGCTGGGCTCGTCATGAAGTAGCCTCCTCGCACGCTCATGATGAGCCCAGCTCGTCATGAAACATGGGAATCAACAAATCTCAGCACAGGAGGGGAATATGCTGAGCATCCATGGGGTTAAATGTTAAAATGTCATCAGAATTGACCATTTTGGGAACGTTCGACAGCTCCGCGGTCATCGTTTTTCGTCCAAAAATTGATTTTTTGGACTTTACCAAAAATGATTCAAAATGTCAATCGGGTCGTGCCTCATGTTGAATAACCACTTTTTAAACCCTCACAGTGACCAAAATTGCCATTTTTACAGAGTTTTGCTTACTCAGAAGCTTCAATTGTCACCAATTTCAGGCAGAGAAATGACTTTAAACACACTTATTTTAGTTTGAAAAGTAATAATTCACATCCAACAGTAATTTGCAGTCAAAAGATTAAATGTTAATATTTCATCAGAATTGGCCATTTTGGGAACGTTCGACAGCTCCGCGGTCATCGTTTTTCGTCAGAAAATTGATTTTTTGGACTTTACCCAAAATGATTCAAAATGTCAATCGGGTCGTGCCTCATGTTGAATAACTACTGTTTAGAGCCTCACAGTGACAAAAATTGCCATTTTTACAGAGTTTTGCTTACTCAGAAGCTTTAATTTTGACCAATTTCAGGCAGAGAAATGACTTTAAACACACTTATTTTAGTTGAAAAAGTAATAATTCAGATCCAACTGTAATTTGCAGTCAAAAGATTAAATGTTAAAATTTCATCAGAATTGACCATTTTGGGAACGTTCGACAGCTCCGCGGTCATCGTTTTTCGTTCGAAAATAGATTTTTTTGGACTTTACCAAAAATGATTCAAAATGTCAATCGGGTCGTGCCTTATGTTGAATAACCACTTTTTAAACCCTCACAGTGACCAAAATTGCCATTTTTACAGAGTTTTGCTTACTCAGAAGCTCCCATTTTGACCAATTTCAGGCACAGAAATGACTTTAAACACACTTATTTTTGTTGAAAAAGTAATAATTCACATCCAACAGTAATTTGCAGTCAAAAGATTAAATGTTAAAATTTCATCAGAATTGACCATTTTGGGAACGTTCGACAGCTCCGCGGTCATCGTTTTTCGTCCGAAAATTGATTTTTTGGACTTTACCAAAAATTATTCAAAATGTCAATCGGGTCGTGCCTCATGTTGAATAACCACTTTTTAAACCCTCACAGTGACCAAAATTGCCATTTTTACAGAGTTTTGATTACTCAGAAGCTTCAATTTTCACCAATTTCAGGCAGAGAAATGACTTTAAACACACTTATTTTAGTTGGAAAAGTTATAATTCACATCCAACAGTAATTTGCAGTCAAAAGATTAAATGTTAAAATTTCATCAGAATTGACCATTTTGGGAACTTTCGACAGCTCCGCGGTCATCGTTTTTCGTTCGAAAAAAGATTTTTTGGACTTTACCAAAAATGATTCAAAATGTCAATTGGGTCGTGCGTCATGTTGAATAACCACTTTTTAAACCCTCACAGTGACCAAAATTGCCATTTTTACAGAGTTTTGCTTACTCAGAAGCTTCAATTTTGACCAATTTCAGGCAGAGAAATGACTTTAAACACACTTACTTTAGTTGAAAAAGTAATAATTCACATCCAACAGTAATTTGCAGTCAAAAGATTAAATGTTAAAATTTCATCAGAATTGACCATTTTGGGAACGTTCGACAGCTCCGCGGTCATCGTTTTTCGTTCAAAAATAGATTTTTTGGACTTTACCAAAAATGATTCAAAATGTCAATCGGGTCGTGCCTCATGTTGAATAACCACTTTTTAAACCCTCACAGTGACCAAAATTGCCATTTTTACAGAGTTTCGCTTACTCAGAAGCTTCAATTTTCACCAATTTCAGGCACAGGAATGACTTTAAACACACTTATTTCAGTTGAAAAAGTAATATTTCACATCCAACAGTAATTTGCAGTCAAAAGATTAAATGTTAAAATTTCATCAGAATTGACCATTTTGGGAACGTTCGACAGCTCCGCGGTCATCGTTTTTCGTTCGAAAAAAGATTTTTTGGACTTTACCAAAAATTATTCAAAATGTCAATCGGGTCGTGCCTCATGTTGAATAACCACTTTTTAAACCCTCACAGTGACCAAAATTGCCATTTTTACAGAGTTTTGATTACTCAGAAGCTTCAATTTTCACCAATTTCAGGCACAGGAATGACTTTAAACACACTTATTTTAGTTGAAAAAGTAATAATTCACATCCAACAGTAATTTGCAGTCAAAAGATTAAATGTTAAAATTTCATCAGAATTGACCATTTTGGGAACGTTCGACAGCTCCGCGGTCATCGTTTTTCGTTCGAAAATAGATTTTTTGGACTTTACCAAAAAAGATTCAAAATGTCAATCGGGTCGTGCCTCATGTTGAATAACCACTTTTTAAACCCTCACAGTGACCAAAATTGCCATTTTTACAGAGTTTTGCTTACTCAGAAGCTTCAATTTTCACCAATTTCAGGCAGAGAAATGACTTTAAACACACTTATTTTAGTTTAAAAAGTAATAATTCACATCCAACAGTAATTTGCAGTCAAAAGATTAAATGTTAATATTTCATCAGAATTGGCCATTTTGGGAACGTTCGACAGCTCCGCGGTCATCGTTTTTCGTCCGAAAATTGATTTTTTGGACTTTACCCAAAATGATTCAAAATGTCAATCGGGTCGTGCCTCATGTTGAATAACTACTTTTTAAACCCTCACAGTGACCAAAATTGCCATTTTTACAGAGTTTTGCTTACTCAGAAGCTTCCATTTTTACCAATTTCAGGCACAGAAATGACTTTAAACACACTTTTTTTAGTTGAAAAAGTAATAATTCACATCCAACAGTAATTTGCAGTCAAAAGATTAAATGTTAAAATTTCATCAGAATTGACCATTTTGGGAACGTTCAACAGCTCCGCGGTCATCGTTTTTCGTCCGAAAATTGATTTTTTGGACTTTACCAAAAATTATTCAAAATGTCAATCGGGTCGTGCCTCATGTTGAATAACCACTTTTTAAACCCTCACAGTGACCAAAATTGCCATTTTTACAGAGTTTTGCTTACTCAGAAGCTTCAATTTTGACCAATTTCAGGCAGAGAAATGACTTTAAACACACTTACTTTAGTTGAAAAAGTAATAATTCACATCCAACAGTAATTTGCAGTCAAAAGATTAACCCCTTCCACGCTCATGACGAGCTGGGCTCGTCATGAAGTAGCCTCCTCGCACGCTCATGATGAGCCCAGCTCGTCATGAAACATGGGAATCAACAAATCTCAGCACAGGAGGGGAATATGCTGAGCATCCATGGGGTTAAATGTTAAAATGTCATCAGAATTGACCATTTTGGGAACGTTCGACAGCTCCGCGGTCATCGTTTTTCGTCCAAAAATTGATTTTTTGGACTTTACCAAAAATGATTCAAAATGTCAATCGGGTCGTGCCTCATGTTGAATAACCACTTTTTAAACCCTCACAGTGACCAAAATTGCCATTTTTACATAGTTTTGCTTACTCAGAAGCTTCAATTTTGACCAATTTCAGGCAGAGAAATGACTTTAAACACACTTACTTTAGTTGAAAAAGTAATAATTCACATCCAACAGTAATTTGCAGTCAAAAGATTAACCCCTTCCACGCTCATGACGAGCTGGGCTCGTCATGAAGTAGCCTCCTCGCACGCTCATGATGAGCCCAGCTCGTCATGAAACATGGGAATCAACAAATCTCAGCACAGGAGGGGAATATGCTGAGCATCCATGGGGTTAAATGTTAAAATGTCATCAGAATTGACCATTTTGGGAACGTTCGACAGCTCCGCGGTCATCGTTTTTCGTCCAAAAATTGATTTTTTGGACTTTACCAAAAATGATTCAAAATGTCAATCGGGTCGTGCCTCATGTTGAATAACCACTTTTTAAACCCTCACAGTGACCAAAATTGCCATTTTTACAGAGTTTTGCTTACTCAGAAGCTTCAATTGTCACCAATTTCAGGCAGAGAAATGACTTTAAACACACTTATTTTAGTTTGAAAAGTAATAATTCACATCCAACAGTAATTTGCAGTCAAAAGATTAAATGTTAATATTTCATCAGAATTGGCCATTTTGGGAACGTTCGACAGCTCCGCGGTCATCGTTTTTCGTCAGAAAATTGATTTTTTGGACTTTACCCAAAATGATTCAAAATGTCAATCGGGTCGTGCCTCATGTTGAATAACTACTGTTTAAAGCCTCACAGTGACAAAAATTGCCATTTTTACAGAGTTTTGCTTACTCAGAAGCTTTAATTTTGACCAATTTCAGGCAGAGAAATGACTTTAAACACACTTATTTTAGTTGAAAAAGTAATAATTCAGATCCAACTGTAATTTGCAGTCAAAAGATTAAATGTTAAAATTTCATCAGAATTGACCATTTTGGGAACGTTCGACAGCTCCGCGGTCATCGTTTTTCGTTCGAAAATAGATTTTTTTGGACTTTACCAAAAATGATTCAAAATGTCAATCGGGTCGTGCCTTATGTTGAATAACCACTTTTTAAACCCTCACAGTGACCAAAATTGCCATTTTTACAGAGTTTTGCTTACTCAGAAGCTCCCATTTTGACCAATTTCAGGCACAGAAATGACTTTAAACACACTTATTTTTGTTGAAAAAGTAATAATTCACATCCAACAGTAATTTGCAGTCAAAAGATTAAATGTTAAAATTTCATCAGAATTGACCATTTTGGGAACGTTCGACAGCTCCGCGGTCATCGTTTTTCGTCCGAAAATTGATTTTTTGGACTTTACCAAAAATTATTCAAAATGTCAATCGGGTCGTGCCTCATGTTGAATAACCACTTTTTAAACCCTCACAGTGACCAAAATTGCCATTTTTACAGAGTTTTGATTACTCAGAAGCTTCAATTTTCACCAATTTCAGGCAGAGAAATGACTTTAAACACACTTATTTTAGTTGGAAAAGTTATAATTCACATCCAACAGTAATTTGCAGTCAAAAGATTAAATGTTAAAATTTCATCAGAATTGACCATTTTGGGAACTTTCGACAGCTCCGCGGTCATCGTTTTTCGTTCGAAAAAAGATTTTTTGGACTTTACCAAAAATGATTCAAAATGTCAATTGGGTCGTGCGTCATGTTGAATAACCACTTTTTAAACCCTCACAGTGACCAAAATTGCCATTTTTACAGAGTTTTGCTTACTCAGAAGCTTCAATTTTGACCAATTTCAGGCAGAGAAATGACTTTAAACACACTTACTTTAGTTGAAAAAGTAATAATTCACATCCAACAGTAATTTGCAGTCAAAAGATTAAATGTTAAAATTTCATCAGAATTGACCATTTTGGGAACGTTCGACAGCTCCGCGGTCATCGTTTTTCGTTCAAAAATAGATTTTTTGGACTTTACCAAAAATGATTCAAAATGTCAATCGGGTCGTGCCTCATGTTGAATAACCACTTTTTAAACCCTCACAGTGACCAAAATTGCCATTTTTACAGAGTTTCGCTTACTCAGAAGCTTCAATTTTCACCAATTTCAGGCACAGGAATGACTTTAAACACACTTATTTCAGTTGAAAAAGTAATATTTCACATCCAACAGTAATTTGCAGTCAAAAGATTAAATGTTAAAATTTCATCAGAATTGACCATTTTGGGAACGTTCGACAGCTCCGCGGTCATCGTTTTTCGTTCGAAAAAAGATTTTTTGGACTTTACCAAAAATTATTCAAAATGTCAATCGGGTCGTGCCTCATGTTGAATAACCACTTTTTAAACCCTCACAGTGACCAAAATTGCCATTTTTACAGAGTTTTGATTACTCAGAAGCTTCAATTTTCACCAATTTCAGGCACAGGAATGACTTTAAACACACTTATTTTAGTTGAAAAAGTAATAATTCACATCCAACAGTAATTTGCAGTCAAAAGATTAAATGTTAAAATTTCATCAGAATTGACCATTTTGGGAACGTTCGACAGCTCCGCGGTCATCGTTTTTCGTTCGAAAATAGATTTTTTGGACTTTACCAAAAAAGATTCAAAATGTCAATCGGGTCGTGCCTCATGTTGAATAACCACTTTTTAAACCCTCACAGTGACCAAAATTGCCATTTTTACAGAGTTTTGCTTACTCAGAAGCTTCAATTTTCACCAATTTCAGGCAGAGAAATGACTTTAAACACACTTATTTTAGTTTAAAAAGTAATAATTCACATCCAACAGTAATTTGCAGTCAAAAGATTAAATGTTAATATTTCATCAGAATTGGCCATTTTGGGAACGTTCGACAGCTCCGCGGTCATCGTTTTTCGTCCGAAAATTGATTTTTTGGACTTTACCCAAAATGATTCAAAATGTCAATCGGGTCGTGCCTCATGTTGAATAACTACTTTTTAAACCCTCACAGTGACCAAAATTGCCATTTTTACAGAGTTTTGCTTACTCAGAAGCTTCCATTTTTACCAATTTCAGGCACAGAAATGACTTTAAACACACTTTTTTTAGTTGAAAAAGTAATAATTCACATCCAACAGTAATTTGCAGTCAAAAGATTAAATGTTAAAATTTCATCAGAATTGACCATTTTGGGAACGTTCAACAGCTCCGCGGTCATCGTTTTTCGTCCGAAAATTGATTTTTTGGACTTTACCAAAAATTATTCAAAATGTCAATCGGGTCGTGCCTCATGTTGAATAACCACTTTTTAAACCCTCACAGTGACCAAAATTGCCATTTTTACAGAGTTTTGCTTACTCAGAAGCTTCAATTTTGACCAATTTCAGGCAGAGAAATGACTTTAAACACACTTACTTTAGTTGAAAAAGTAATAATTCACATCCAACAGTAATTTGCAGTCAAAAGATTAACCCCTTCCACGCTCATGACGAGCTGGGCTCGTCATGAAGTAGCCTCCTCGCACGCTCATGATGAGCCCAGCTCGTCATGAAACATGGGAATCAACAAATCTCAGCACAGGAGGGGAATATGCTGAGCATCCATGGGGTTAAATGTTAAAATGTCATCAGAATTGACCATTTTGGGAACGTTCGACAGCTCCGCGGTCATCGTTTTTCGTCCAAAAATTGATTTTTTGGACTTTACCAAAAATGATTCAAAATGTCAATCGGGTCGTGCCTCATGTTGAATAACCACTTTTTAAACCCTCACAGTGACCAAAATTGCCATTTTTACATAGTTTTGCTTACTCAGAAGCTTCAATTTTGACCAATTTCAGGCAGAGAAATGACTTTAAACACACTTACTTTAGTTGAAAAAGTAATAATTCACATCCAACAGTAATTTGCAGTCAAAAGATTAACCCCTTCCACGCTCATGACGAGCTGGGCTCGTCATGAAGTAGCCTCCTCGCACGCTCATGATGAGCCCAGCTCGTCATGAAACATGGGAATCAACAAATCTCAGCACAGGAGGGGAATATGCTGAGCATCCATGGGGTTAAATGTTAAAATGTCATCAGAATTGACCATTTTGGGAACGTTCGACAGCTCCGCGGTCATCGTTTTTCGTCCAAAAATTGATTTTTTGGACTTTACCAAAAATGATTCAAAATGTCAATCGGGTCGTGCCTCATGTTGAATAACCACTTTTTAAACCCTCACAGTGACCAAAATTGCCATTTTTACAGAGTTTTGCTTACTCAGAAGCTTCAATTGTCACCAATTTCAGGCAGAGAAATGACTTTAAACACACTTATTTTAGTTTGAAAAGTAATAATTCACATCCAACAGTAATTTGCAGTCAAAAGATTAAATGTTAATATTTCATCAGAATTGGCCATTTTGGGAACGTTCGACAGCTCCGCGGTCATCGTTTTTCGTCAGAAAATTGATTTTTTGGACTTTACCCAAAATGATTCAAAATGTCAATCGGGTCGTGCCTCATGTTGAATAACTACTGTTTAAAGCCTCACAGTGACAAAAATTGCCATTTTTACAGAGTTTTGCTTACTCAGAAGCTTTAATTTTGACCAATTTCAGGCAGAGAAATGACTTTAAACACACTTATTTTAGTTGAAAAAGTAATAATTCAGATCCAACTGTAATTTGCAGTCAAAAGATTAAATGTTAAAATTTCATCAGAATTGACCATTTTGGGAACGTTCGACAGCTCCGCGGTCATCGTTTTTCGTTCGAAAATAGATTTTTTTGGACTTTACCAAAAATGATTCAAAATGTCAATCGGGTCGTGCCTTAAGTTGAATAACCACTTTTTAAACCCTCACAGTGACCAAAATTGCCATTTTTACAGAGTTTTGCTTACTCAGATGCTCCCATTTTGACCAATTTCAGGCACAGAAATGACTTTAAACACACTTATTTTTGTTGAAAAAGTAATAATTCACATCCAACAGTAATTTGCAGTCAAAAGATTAAATGTTAAAATTTCATCAGAATTGACCATTTTGGGAACGTTCGACAGCTCCGCGGTCATCGTTTTTCGTCCGAAAATTGATTTTTTGGACTTTACCAAAAATTATTCAAAATGTCAATCGGGTCGTGCCTCATGTTGAATAACCACTTTTTAAACCCTCACAGTGACCAAAATTGCCATTTTTACAGAGTTTTGATTACTCAGAAGCTTCAATTTTCACCAATTTCAGGCAGAGAAATGACTTTAAACACACTTATTTTAGTTGGAAAAGTTATAATTCACATCCAACAGTAATTTGCAGTCAAAAGATTAAATGTTAAAATTTCATCAGAATTGACCATTTTGGGAACTTTCGACAGCTCCGCGGTCATCGTTTTTCGTTCGAAAAAAGATTTTTTGGACTTTACCAAAAATGATTCAAAATGTCAATTGGGTCGTGCGTCATGTTGAATAACCACTTTTTAAACCCTCACAGTGACCAAAATTGCCATTTTTACAGAGTTTTGCTTACTCAGAAGCTTCAATTTTGACCAATTTCAGGCAGAGAAATGACTTTAAACACACTTACTTTAGTTGAAAAAGTAATAATTCACATCCAACAGTAATTTGCAGTCAAAAGATTAAATGTTAAAATTTCATCAGAATTGACCATTTTGGGAACGTTCGACAGCTCCGCGGTCATCGTTTTTCGTTCGAAAAAAGATTTTTTGGACTTTACCAAAAATTATTCAAAATGTCAATCGGGTCGTGCCTCATGTTGAATAACCACTTTTTAAACCCTCACAGTGACCAAAATTGCCATTTTTACAGAGTTTTGATTACTCAGAAGCTTCAATTTTCACCAATTTCAGGCACAGGAATGACTTTAAACACACTTATTTTAGTTGAAAAAGTAATAATTCACATCCAACAGTAATTTGCAGTCAAAAGATTAAATGTTAAAATTTCATCAGAATTGACCATTTTGGGAACGTTCGACAGCTCCGCGGTCATCGTTTTTCGTTCGAAAATAGATTTTTTGGACTTTACCAAAAAAGATTCAAAATGTCAATCGGGTCGTGCCTCATGTTGAATAACCACTTTTTAAACCCTCACAGTGACCAAAATTGCCATTTTTACAGAGTTTTGCTTACTCAGAAGCTTCAATTTTCACCAATTTCAGGCAGAGAAATGACTTTAAACACACTTATTTTAGTTTAAAAAGTAATAATTCACATCCAACAGTAATTTGCAGTCAAAAGATTAAATGTTAATATTTCATCAGAATTGGCCATTTTGGGAACGTTCGACAGCTCCGCGGTCATCGTTTTTCGTCCGAAAATTGATTTTTTGGACTTTACCCAAAATGATTCAAAATGTCAATCGGGTCGTGCCTCATGTTGAATAACTACTTTTTAAACCCTCACAGTGACCAAAATTGCCATTTTTACAGAGTTTTGCTTACTCAGAAGCTTCCATTTTTACCAATTTCAGGCACAGAAATGACTTTAAACACACTTTTTTTAGTTGAAAAAGTAATAATTCACATCCAACAGTAATTTGCAGTCAAAAGATTAAATGTTAAAATTTCATCAGAATTGACCATTTTGGGAACGTTCAACAGCTCCGCGGTCATCGTTTTTCGTCCGAAAATTGATTTTTTGGACTTTACCAAAAATTATTCAAAATGTCAATCGGGTCGTGCCTCATGTTGAATAACCACTTTTTAAACCCTCACAGTGACCAAAATTGCCATTTTTACAGAGTTTTGCTTACTCAGAAGCTTCAATTTTGACCAATTTCAGGCAGAGAAATGACTTTAAACACACTTACTTTAGTTGAAAAAGTAATAATTCACATCCAACAGTAATTTGCAGTCAAAAGATTAACCCCTTCCACGCTCATGACGAGCTGGGCTCGTCATGAAGTAGCCTCCTCGCACGCTCATGATGAGCCCAGCTCGTCATGAAACATGGGAATCAACAAATCTCAGCACAGGAGGGGAATATGCTGAGCATCCATGGGGTTAAATGTTAAAATGTCATCAGAATTGACCATTTTGGGAACGTTCGACAGCTCCGCGGTCATCGTTTTTCGTCCAAAAATTGATTTTTTGGACTTTACCAAAAATGATTCAAAATGTCAATCGGGTCGTGCCTCATGTTGAATAACCACTTTTTAAACCCTCACAGTGACCAAAATTGCCATTTTTACAGAGTTTTGCTTACTCAGAAGCTTCAATTGTCACCAATTTCAGGCAGAGAAATGACTTTAAACACACTTATTTTAGTTTGAAAAGTAATAATTCACATCCAACAGTAATTTGCAGTCAAAAGATTAAATGTTAATATTTCATCAGAATTGGCCATTTTGGGAACGTTCGACAGCTCCGCGGTCATCGTTTTTCGTCAGAAAATTGATTTTTTGGACTTTACCCAAAATGATTCAAAATGTCAATCGGGTCGTGCCTCATGTTGAATAACTACTTTTTAGAGCCTCACAGTGACAAAAATTGCCATTTTTACAGAGTTTTGCTTACTCAGAAGCTTTAATTTTGACCAATTTCAGGCAGAGAAATGACTTTAAACACACTTATTTTAGTTGAAAAAGTAATAATTCAGATCCAACTGTAATTTGCAGTCAAAAGATTAAATGTTAAAATTTCATCAGAATTGACCATTTTGGGAACGTTCGACAGCTCCGCGGTCATCGTTTTTCGTTCGAAAATAGATTTTTGGGACTTTACCAAAAATGATTCAAAATGTCAATCGGGTCGTGCCTCATGTTGAATAACCACTTTTTAAACCCTCACAGTGACCAAAATTGCCATTTTTACATAGTTTTGCTTACTCAGAAGCTTACATTTTGACCAATTTCAGGCACAGAAATAACTTTAAACACACTTATTTTAGTTGAAAAATTAATAATTCACATCCAACAGTAATTTGCAGTCAAAAGATTAAATGTTAAAATTTCATCAGAATTGACCATTTTGCGAACGTTCGACAGCTCCGCGGTCATCGTTTTTAGTCCGAAAATTGATTTTTTTGACGTTACCAGAAATGATTCAAAATGTCAATTGGGTCGTGCGTCATGTTGAATAACCACTTTTTAAACCCTCACAGTGACCAAAATTGCCATTTTTACAGAGTTTTGCTTACTCAGAAGCTTCAATTTTCACCAATTTCAGGCAGAGAAATGACTTTAAACACACTTATTTTAGTTGAAAAAGTAATAATACCCATCCAACAGTAATTTGCAGTCAAAAGATTAAATGTTAAAATTTCATCAGAATTGACCATTTTGGGAACGTTCGACAGCTCCGCGGTCATCGTTTTTCGTCCGTAAATTGATTTTTTGGACTTTACCAAAAATGATTCAAAATGTCAATTGGGTCGTGCCTCATGTTGATTAACCACTTTTTAAACCCTCACAGTGACCAAAATTGCCATTTTTACAGAGTTTTGCTTACTCAGAAGCTTCAATTTTCACCAATTTCAGGCACAGGAATGACTTTAAACACACTTATTTTAGTTGAAAAAGTAATAATTCACATTAAACAGTAATTTGCAGTCAAAAGATTAAATGTTAAAATTTCATCAGAATTGACCATTTTGGGAACGTTCGACAGCTCCGCGGTCATCGTTTTTCGTTCGAAAATAGATTTTTTTGGACTTTACCAAAAATGATTCAAAATGTCAATCGGGTCGTGCCTTATGTTGAATAACCACTTTTTAAACCCTCACAGTGACCAAAATTGCCATTTTTACAGAGTTTTGCTTACTCAGAAGCTCCCATTTTGACCAATTTCAGGCACAGAAATGACTTTAAACACACTTATTTTTGTTGAAAAAGTAATAATTCACATCCAACAGTAATTTGCAGTCAAAAGATTAAATGTTAAAATTTCATCAGAATTGACCATTTTGGGAACGTTCGACAGCTCCGCGGTCATCGTTTTTCGTCCGAAAATTGATTTTTTGGACTTTAATAAAAATTATTCAAAATGTCAATCGGGTCGTGCCTCATGTTGAATAACCACTTTTTAAACCCTCACAGTGACCAAAATTGCCATTTTTACAGAGTTTTGATTACTCAGAAGCTTCAATTTTCACCAATTTCAGGCACAGGAATGACTTTAAACACACTTATTTCAGTTGAAAAAGTAATATTTCACATCCAACAGTAATTTGCAGTCAAAAGATTAAATGTTAAAATTTCATCAGAATTGACCATTTTGGGAACGTTCGACAGCTCCGCGGTCATCGTTTTTCGTTCGAAAAAAGATTTTTTGGACTTTACCAAAAATTATTCAAAATGTCAATCGGGTCGTGCCTCATGTTGAATAACCACTTTTTAAACCCTCACAGTGACCAAAATTGCCATTTTTACAGAGTTTTGATTACTCAGAAGCTTCAATTTTCACCAATTTCAGGCACAGGAATGACTTTAAACACACTTATTTTAGTTGAAAAAGTAATAATTCACATCCAACAGTAATTTGCAGTCAAAAGATTAAATGTTAAAATTTCATCAGAATTGACCATTTTGGGAACGTTCGACAGCTCCGCGGTCATCGTTTTTCGTTCGAAAATAGATTTTTTGGACTTTACCAAAAAAGATTCAAAATGTCAATCGGGTCGTGCCTCATGTTGAATAACCACTTTTTAAACCCTCACAGTGACCAAAATTGCCATTTTTACAGAGTTTTGCTTACTCAGAAGCTTCAATTTTCACCAATTTCAGGCAGAGAAATGACTTTAAACACACTTATTTTAGTTTAAAAAGTAATAATTCACATCCAACAGTAATTTGCAGTCAAAAGATTAAATGTTAATATTTCATCAGAATTGGCCATTTTGGGAACGTTCGACAGCTCCGCGGTCATCGTTTTTCGTCCGAAAATTGATTTTTTGGACTTTACCCAAAATGATTCAAAATGTCAATCGGGTCGTGCCTCATGTTGAATAACTACTTTTTAAACCCTCACAGTGACCAAAATTGCCATTTTTACAGAGTTTTGCTTACTCAGAAGCTTAAATTTTCACCAATTTCAGGCACAGGAATGACTTTAAACACACTTATTTTAGTTTAAAAAGTAATAATTCACATCCAACAGTAATTTGCAGTCAAAAGATGAAATGTTAATATTTCATCAGAATTGGCCATTTTGGGAACGTTCGACAGCTCCGCGGTCATCGTTTTTCTTCCGAAAATTGATTTTTTGGACTTTACCCAAAATGATTCAAAATGTCAATCGGGTCGTGCCTCATGTTGAATAACTACTTTTTAAACCCTCACAGTGACCAAAATTGCCATTTTTACAGAGTTTTGCTTACTCAGAAGCTTTAATTTTGACCAATTTCAGGCAGAGAAATGACTTTAAACACACTTATTTTAGTTGAAAAAGTAATAATTCACATCCAACAGTAATTCGCAGTCAAAAGATTAAATGTTAACATTTCATCAGAATTGACCATTTTGGGAACTTTCGACAGCTCCGCGGTCATCGTTTTTCGTCCGAAAATTGATTTTTTGGACTTTACCAAAAATGATTCAAAATGTCAATCGGGTCGTGCCTCATGTTGAGTAACCACTTTTTAAACCCTCACAGTGACCAAAATTGCCATTTTTACAGAGTTTTGCTTACTCAGAAGCTTAAATTTTCACCAATTTCAGGCACAGGAATGACTTTAAACACACTTATTTTAGTTGAAAAAGTAATAATTCAGATCCAACAGTAATTTGCAGTCAAAAGATTAAATGTTAAAATTTCATCAGAATTGACCATTTTGGGAACGTTCGACAGCTCCGCGGTCATCGTTTTTTGTCCAAAAATTGATTTTTTGGACTTTACCAAAAATGATTCAAAATGTCAATCGGGTCGTGCCTCATGTTGAGTAACCACTTTTTAAACCCTCACAGTGACCAAAATTGCCATTTTTACAGAGTTTTGCTTACTCAGAAGCTTAAATGTTCACCAATTTCAGGCACAGGAATGACTTTAAACACACTTATTTTAGTTGAAAAAGTAATAATTCAGATCCAACAGTAATTTGCAGTCAAAAGATTAAATGTTCAAATTTCATCAGAATTGACCATTTTGGGAACGTTCGACAGCTCCGCGGTCATCGTTTTTCATCCAAAAATTGATTTTTTGGACTTTACCAAAAATGATTCAAAATGTCAATCGGGTCATGCCTCATGTTGAATAACCACTTTTTGAACCCTCACAGTGACCAAAATTGCCATTTTTACAGAGTTTTGCTTACTCAGAAGCTTCAATTTTCACCAATTTCAGGCACAGGAATGACTTTAAACACACTTATTTTAGTTGAAAAAGTAATATTTCACTTCCAACAGTAATTTGCAGTCAAAAGAATAAATGTTAAAATTTCATCAGAATTGACCATTTTGGGAACGTTCAACAGCTCCGCGGTCATCGTTTTTCGTTCGAAAATAGATTTTTGGGACTTTACCAAAAATGATTCAAAATGTCAATCGGGTCGTGCCTTATGTTGAATAACCACTTTTTAAACCCTCACAGTGACCAAAATTGCCATTTTTACAGAGTTTCGCTTACTCAGAAGCTTCCATTTTGACCAATTTCAGGCAGAGAAATGACTTTAAACACACTTATTTTAGTTTAAAAAGTAATAATTCACATCCAACAGTAATTTGCAGTCAAAAGATTAAATGTTAATATTTCATCAGAATTGGCCATTTTGGGAACGTTCGACAGCTCCGCGGTCATCGTTTTTCTTCCGAAAATTGATTTTTTGGACTTTACCCAAAATGATTCAAAATGTCAATCAGGTCGTGCCTCATGTTGAATAACTACTTTTTAAACCCTCACAGTGACCAAAATTGCCATTTTTACAGAGTTTTGCTTACTCAGAAGCTTTAATTTTGACCAATTTCAGGCAGAGAAATGACTTTAAACACACTTATTTTAGTTGAAAAAGTAATAATTCACATCCAACAGTAATTTGCAGTCAAAAGATTAAATGTTAACATTTCATCAGAATTGACCATTTTGGGAACTTTCGACAGCTCCGCGGTCATCGTTTTTCGTCCGAAAATTGATTTTTTGGACTTTACCAAAAATGATTCAAAATGTCAATCGGGTCGTGCCTCATGTTGAGTAACCACTTTTTAAACCCTCACAGTGACCAAAATTGCCATTTTTACAGAGTTTTGCTTACTCTGAAGCTTAAATTTTCACCAATTTCAGGCACAGGAATGACTTTAAACACACTTATTTTAGTTGAAAAAGTAATAATTCAGATCCAACAGTAATTTGCAGTCAAAAGATTAAATGTTAAAATTTCATCAGAATTGACCATTTTGGGAACGTTCGGCAGCTCCGCGGTCATCGTTTTTCGTCCAAAAATGGATTTTTTGGACTTTACCAAAAATGATTCAAAATGTCAATCGGGTCGTGCCTCATGTTGAGTAACCACTTTTTAAACCCTCACAGTGACCAAAATTGCCATTTTTACAGAGTTTTGCTTACTCAGAAGCTTCAATTTTCACCAATTTCAGGCACAGGAATGACTTTAAACACACTTATTTTAGTTGAAAAAGTAATAATTCACATCCAACAGTAATTTGCAGTCAAAAGATTAAATGTTAAAATTTCATCAGAATTGACCATTTTGGGAACGTTCGACAGCTCCGCGGTCATCGTTTTTCGTTCGAAAATAGATTTTTTGGACTTTACCAAAAATGATTCAAAATGTCAATCGGGTCGTGCCTCATGTTGAATAACCACTTTTTAAACCCTCACAGTGACCAAAATTGCCATTTTTACAGAGTTTTGCTTACTCAGAAGCTTCAATTTTCACCAATTTCAGGCAGAGAAATGACTTTAAACACACTTATCTTAGTTTAAAAAGTAATAATTCACATCCAACAGTAATTTGCAGTCAAAAGATTAAATGTTAATATTTCATCAGAATTGGCCATTTTGGGAACGTTCGACAGCTCCGCGGTCATCGTTTTTCGTCCGAAAATTGATTTTTTGGACTTTACCCAAAATGATTCAAAATGTCAATCGGGTCGTGCCTCATGTTGAATAACTACTTTTTAAACCCTCACTGTGACCAAAATTGCCATTTTTACAGAGTTTTGCTTACTCAGAAGCTTAAATTTTCACCAATTTCAGGCACAGGAATCACTTTAAACACACTTATTTTAGTTGAAAAAGTAATAATTCAGATCCAACAGTAATTTGCAGTCAAAAGATTAAATGTTAAAATTTCATCAGAATTGACCATTTTGGGAACGTTCGACAGCTCCGCGGTCATCGTTTTTCGTCCGAAAATTGATTTTTTGGACTTTACCAAAAATTATTCAAAATGTCAATCGGGTCGTGCCTCATGTTGAATAACCACTTTTTAAACCCTCACAGTGACCAAAATTGCCATTTTTACAGAGTTTTGCTTACTCAGAAGCTTTAATTTTGACCAATTTCAGGCAGAGAAATGACTTTAAACACACTTATTTTAGTTGAAAAAGTAATAATTCACATCCAACAGTAATTTGCAGTCAAAAGATTAAATGTTAACATTTCATCAGAATTGACCATTTTGGGAACTTTCGACAGCTCCGCGGTCATCGTTTTTCGTGCGAAAATTGATTTTTTGGACTTTACCAAAAATGATTCAAAATGTCAATCGGGTCGTGCCTCATGTTGAGTAACCACTTTTTAAACCCTCACAGTGACCAAAATTGCCATTTTTACAGAGTTTTGCTTACTCTGAAGCTTAAATTTTCACCAATTTCAGGCACAGGAATGACTTTAAACACACTTATTTTAGTTGAAAAAGTAATATTTCAGATCCAACAGTAATTTGCAGTCAAAAGATTAAATGTCAAAATTTCATCAGAATTGACCATTTTGGGAACGTTCGACAGCTCCGCGGTCATCGTTTTTCGTCCAAAAATTGATTTTTGGGACTTTACCAAAAATGATTCAAAATGTCAATCGGGTCGTGCCTCATGTTGAGTAACCACTTTTTAAACCCTCACAGTGACCAAAATTGCCATTTTTACAGAGTTTTGCTTACTCAGAAGCTTCAATTTTCACCAATTTCAGGCACAGGAATGACTTTAAACACACTTATTTTAGTTGAAAAAGTAATATTTCACATCCAACAGTAATTTGCAGTCAAAAGATTAAATGTTAAAATTTCATCAGAATTGACCATTTTGGGAACGTTCGACAGCTCCGCGGTCATCGTTTTTCGTTCGAAAATAGATTTTTTGGACTTTACCAAAAATGATTCAAAATGTCAATCGGGTCGTGCCTTATGTTGAATAACCACTTTTTAAACCCTCACAGTGACCAAAATTGCCATTTTTACAGAGTTTTGCTTACTCAGAAGCTTCCATTTTGACCAATTTCAGCCACAGAAATGACTTTAAACACACTTATTTTAGTTGAAAAAGTAATAATTCACATCCAACAGTAATTTGCAGTCAAAAGATTAAATGTTAAAATTTCATCAGAATTGACCATTTTGGGAACGTTCGACAGCTCCGCGGTCATCGTTTTTCGTCCGAAAATTGATTTTTTGGACTTTACCAAAAATTATTCAAAATGTCAATCGGGTCGTGCCTCATGTTGAATAACCACTTTTTAAACCCTCACAGTGACCAAAATTGCCATTTTTACAGAGTTTTGCTTACTCAGAAGCTTCAATTTTGACCAATTTCAGGCAGAGAAATGACTTTAAACACACTTACTTTAGTTGAAAAAGTAATAATTCACATCCAACAGTAATTTGCAGTCAAAAGATTAACCCCTTCCACGCTCATGACGAGCTGGGCTCGTCATGAAGTAGCCTCCTCGCACGCTCATGACGAGCCCAGCTCGTCATGAAACATGGGAATCAACAAATCTCAGCACAGGAGGGGAATATGCTGAGCATCCATGGGGTTAAATGTTAAAATGTCATCAGAATTGACCATTTTGGGAAAGTTCGACAGCTCCGCGGTCTTCGTTTTTCGTCCGTAAATTGATTTTTTGGACTTTACCAAAAATGATTCAAAATGTCAATCGGGTCGTGCCTCATGTTGAATAACCACGTTTTAAACCCTCACAGTGACCAAAATTGCCATTTTTACAGAGTTTTGCTTACTCAGAAGCTTCAATTTTCACCAATTTCAGGCAGAGAAATGACTTTAAACACACTTATTTTAGTTTGAAAAGTAATAATTCACATCCAACAGTAATTTGCAGTCAAAAGATTAAATGTTAATATTTCATTAGAATTGGCCATTTTGGGAACGTTCGACAGCTCCGCGGTCATCGTTTTTCGTCAGAAAATTGATTTTTTGGACTTTACCCAAAATGATTCAAAATGTCAATCGGGTCGTGCCTCATGTTGAATAACTACTTTTTAAAGCCTCACAGTAACAAAAATTGCCATTTTTACAGAGTTTTGCTTACTCAGAAGCTTTAATTTTGACCAATTTCAGGCAGAGAAATGACTTTAAACACACTTATTTTAGTTGAAAAAGTAATAATTCAGATCCAACTGTAATTTGCAGTCAAAAGATTAAATGTTAAAATTTCATCAGAATTGACCATTTTGGGAACGTTCGACAGCTCCGCGGTCATCGTTTTTAGTCCGAAAATTGATTTTTTTTGACGTTACCAAAAATGATTCAAAATGTCAATTGGGTCGTGCGTCATGTTGAATAACCACTTTTTAAACCCTCACAGTGACCAAAATTGCCATTTTTACAGAGTTTTGCTTACTCAGAAGCTTCAATTTTCACCAATTTCAGGCTGAGAAATGACTTTAAACACACTTATTTTAGTTGAAAAAGTAATAATACCCATCCAACAGTAATTTGCAGTCAAAAGATTAAATGTTAAAATTTCATCAGAATTGACCATTTTGGGAACGTTCGACAGCTCCGCGGTCATCGTTTTTCGTTCGAAAATAGATTTTTTTGGACTTTACCAAAAATGATTCAAAATGTCAATCGGGTCGTGCCTTATGTTGAATAACCACTTTTTAAACCCTCACAGTGACCAAAATTGCCATTTTTACAGAGTTTTGCTTACTCAGAAGCTCCCATTTTGACCAATTTCAGGCACAGAAATGACTTTAAACACACTTATTTTAGTTGAAAAAGTAATAATTCACATCCAACAATAATTTGCAGTCAAAAGATTAAATGTTAAAATTTCATCAGAATTGACCATTTTGGGAACGTTCGACAGCTCCGCGGTCATCGTTTTTCGTCCGAAAATTGATTTTTTGGACTTTACCAAAAATTATTCAAAATGTCAATCGGGTCGTGCCTCATGTTGAATAACCACTTTTTAAACCCTCACAGTGACCAAAATTGCCATTTTTACAGAGTTTTGATTACTCAGAAGCTTCAATTTTCACCAATTTCAGGCACAGGAATGACTTTAAACACACTTATTTTAGTTGAAAAAGTAATAATTCACATCCAACAGTAATTTGCAGTCAAAAGATTAAATGTTAAAATTTCATCAGAATTGACCATTTTGGGAACGTTCGACAGCTCCGACTTTACCAAAAATGATTCAAAATGTCAATCGGGTCGTGCCTCATGTTGAGTAACCACTTTTTAAACCCTCACAGTGACCAAAATTGCCATTTTTACAGAGTTTTGCTTACTCTGAAGCTTAAATTTTCACCAATTTCAGGCACAGGAATGACTTTAAACACACTTATTTTAGTTGAAAAAGTAATAATTCAGATCCAACAGTAATTTGCAGTCAAAAGATTAAATGTTAAAATTTCATCAGAATTGACCATTTTGGGAACGTTCGACAGCTCCGCGGTCATCGTTTTTCGTCCAAAAATGGATTTTTTGGACTTAACCAAAAATGATTCAAAATGTCAATCGGGTCGTGCCTCATGTTGAGTAACCACTTTTTAAACCCTCACAGTGACCAAAATTGCCATTTTTACAGAGTTTTGCTTACTCAGAAGCTTCAATTTTCACCAATTTCAGGCAGAGAAATGACTTTAAACACACTTACTTTAGTTGAAAAAGTAATAATTCACATCCAACAGTAATTTGCAGTCAAAAGATTAAATGTTAACATTTCATCAGAATTGACCATTTTGGGAACTTTCGACAGCTCCGCGGTCATCGTTTTTCGTCCGAAAATTGACTTTTTGGACTTTACCAAAAATGATTCAAAATGTCAATCGGGTCGTGCCTCATGTTGAGTTACCACTTTTTAAACCCTCACAGTGACCAAAATTGCCATTTTTACAGAGTTTTGCTTACTCTGAAGCTTAAATTTTCACCAATTTCAGGCACAGGAATGACTTTAAACACACTTATTTTAGTTGAAAAAGTAATAATTCAGATCCAACAGTAATTTGCAGTGAAAAGATTAAATGTTAAAATTTCATCAGAATTGACCATTTTGGGAACGTTCGACAGCTCCGCGGTCATCGTTTTTCGTCCGAAAATTGATTTTTTGGACTTTACCCAAAATGATTCAAAATGTCAATCGGGTCGTGCCTCATGTTGAATAACTACTTTTTAAACCCTCACAGTGACCAAAATTGCCATTTTTACAGAGTTTTGCTTACTCAGAAGCTTCAATTTTCACCAATTTCAGGCAGAGAAATGACTTTAAACACACTTATTTTAGTTGAAAAAGTAATAATACCCATCCAACAGTAATTTGCAGTCAAAAGATTAAATGTTAAAATTTCATCAGAATTGACCATTTTGGGAACGTTCGACAGCTCCGACTTTACCAAAAATGATTCAAAATGTCAATCGGGTCGTGCCTCATGTTGAGTAACCACTTTTTAAACCCTCACAGTGACCAAAATTGCCATTTTTACAGAGTTTTGCTTACTCTGAAGCTTAAATTTTCACCAATTTCAGGCACAGGAATGACTTTAAACACACTTATTTTAGTTGAAAAAGTAATAATTCACATCCAACAGTAATTTGCAGTCAAAAGATTAAATGTTAAAATTTCATCAGAATTGACCATTTTGGGAACGTTCGACAGCTCCGCGGTCATCGTTTTTCGTCCAAAAATGGATTTTTTGGACTTAACCAAAAATGATTCAAAATGTCAATCGGGTCGTGCCTCATGTTGAGTAACCACTTTTTAAACCCTCACAGTGACCAAAATTGCCATTTTTACAGAGTTTTGCTTACTCAGAAGCTTCAATTTTCACCAATTTCAGGCAGAGAAATGACTTTAAACACACTTATTTTAGTTGGAAAAGTTATAATTCACATCCAACAGTAATTTGCAGTCAAAAGATTAAATGTTAATATTTCATCAGAATTGACCATTTTGGGAACTTTCGACAGCTCCGCGGTCATCGTTTTTCGTTCGAAAATAGATTTTTTGGACTTTACCCAAAATGATTCAAAATGTCAATTGGGTCGTGCCTCATGTTGAATAACTACTTTTTAAACCCTCACAGTGACCAAAATTGCCATTTTTACAGAGTTTTGCTTACTCAGAAGCTTCAATTTTGACCAATTTTAGGCAGAGAAATGACTTTAAACACACTTACTTTAGTTGAAAAAGTAATAATTCACATCCAACAGTAATTTGCAGTCAAAAGATTAAATGTTAACATTTCATCAGAATTGACCATTTTGGGAACTTTCGACAGCTCCGCGGTCATCGTTTTTCGTCCGAAAATTGATTTTTTGGACTTTACCAAAAATGATTCAAAATGTCAATCGGGTCGTGCCTCATGTTGAGTAACCACTTTTTAAACCCTCACAGTGACCAAAATTGCCATTTTTACAGAGTTTTGCTTACTCTGAAGCTTAAATTTTCACCAATTTCAGGCACAGGAATGACTTTAAACACACTTATTTTAGTTGAAAAAGTAATAATTCAGATCCAACAGTAATTTGCAGTCAAAAGATTAAATGTTAAAATTTCATCAGAATTGACCATTTTGGGAACGTTCGACAGCTCCGACTTTACCAAAAATGATTCAAAATGTCAATCGGGTCGTGCCTCATGTTGAGTAACCACTTTTTAAACCCTCACAGTGACCAAAATTGCCATTTTTACAGAGTTTTGCTTACTCTGAAGCTTCAATTTTCACCAATTTCAGGCAGAGAAATGACTTTAAACACACTTATTTTAGTTGAAAAAGTAATAATACCCATCCAACAGTAATTTGCAGTCAAAAGATTAAATGTTAAAATTTCATCAGAATTGACCATTTTGGGAACGTTCGACAGCTCCGACTTTACCAAAAATGATTCAAAATGTCAATCGGGTCGTGCCTCATGTTGAGTAACCACTTTTTAAACCCTCACAGTGACCAAAATTGCCATTTTTACAGAGTTTTGCTTACTCTGAAGCTTAAATTTTCACCAATTTCAGGCACAGGAATGACTTTAAACACACTTATTTTAGTTGAAAAAGTAATAATTCACATCCAACAGTAATTTGCAGTCAAAAGATTAAATGTTAAAATTTCATCAGAATTGACCATTTTGGGAACGTTCGACAGCTCCGCGGTCATCGTTTTTCGTCCAAAAATGGATTTTTTGGACTTAACCAAAAATGATTCAAAATGTCAATCGGGTCGTGCCTCATGTTGAGTAACCACTTTTTAAACCCTCACAGTGACCAAAATTGCCATTTTTACAGAGTTTTGCTTACTCAGAAGCTTCAATTTTCACCAATTTCAGGCAGAGAAATGACTTTAAACACACTTATTTTAGTTGGAAAAGTTATAATTCACATCCAACAGTAATTTGCAGTCAAAAGATTAAATGTTAATATTTCATCAGAATTGACCATTTTGGGAACTTTCGACAGCTCCGCGGTCATCGTTTTTCGTTCGAAAATAGATTTTTTGGACTTTACCCAAAATGATTCAAAATGTCAATTGGGTCGTGCCTCATGTTGAATAACTACTTTTTAAACCCTCACAGTGACCAAAATTGCCATTTTTACAGAGTTTTGCTTACTCAGAAGCTTCAATTTTGACCAATTTTAGGCAGAGAAATGACTTTAAACACACTTACTTTAGTTGAAAAAGTAATAATTCACATCCAACAGTAATTTGCAGTCAAAAGATTAAATGTTAACATTTCATCAGAATTGACCATTTTGGGAACTTTCGACAGCTCCGCGGTCATCGTTTTTCGTCCGAAAATTGATTTTTTGGACTTTACCAAAAATGATTCAAAATGTCAATCGGGTCGTGCCTCATGTTGAGTAACCACTTTTTAAACCCTCACAGTGACCAAAATTGCCATTTTTACAGAGTTTTGCTTACTCTGAAGCTTAAATTTTCACCAATTTCAGGCACAGGAATGACTTTAAACACACTTATTTTAGTTGAAAAAGTAATAATTCAGATCCAACAGTAATTTGCAGTCAAAAGATTAAATGTTAAAATTTCATCAGAATTGACCATTTTGGGAACGTTCGACAGCTCCGCGGTCATCGTTTTTCGTCCAAAAATGGATTTTTTGGACTTAACCAAAAATGATTCAAAATGTCAATCGGGTCGTGCCTCATGTTGAGTAACCACTTTTTAAACCCTCACAGTGACCAAAATTGCCATTTTTACAGAGTTTTGCTTACTCAGAAGCTTCCATTTTCACCAATTTCAGGCACAGGAATGACTTTAAACACACTTATTTTAGTTGAAAAAGTAATAATTCACATCCAACAGTAATTTGCAGTCAAAAGATTAAATGTTAAAATTTCATCAGAATTGACCATTTTGGGAACGTTCGACAGCTCCGCGGTCATCGTTTTTCGTTCGAAAATAGATTTTTTGGACTTTACCAAAAATGATTCAAAATGTCAATCGGGTCGTGCCTCATGTTGAATAACCACTTTTTAAACCCTCACAGTGACCAAAATTGCCATTTTTACAGAGTTTTGCTTACTCAGAAGCTTCAATTTTCACCAATTTCAGGCAGAGAAATGACTTTAAACACACTTATTTTAGTTTAAAAAGTAATAATTCACATCCAACAGTAATTTGCAGTCAAAAGATTAAATGTTAATATTTCATCGGAATTGGCCATTTTGGGAACGTTCGACAGCTCCGCGGTCATCGTTTTTCGTCCGAAAATTGATTTTTTGGACTTTACCCAAAATGATTCAAAATGTCAATTGGGTCGTGCCTCATGTTGAATAACTACTTTTTAAACCCTCACAGTGACCAAAATTGCCATTTTTACAGAGTTTTGCTTACTCAGAAGCTTCAATTTTGACCAATTTCAGGCAGAGAAATGACTTTAAACACACTTACTTTAGTTGAAAAAGTAATAATTCACATCCAACAGTAATTTGCAGTCAAAAGATTAAATGTTAACATTTCATCAGAATTGACCATTTTGGGAACTTTCGACAGCTCCGCGGTCATCGTTTTTCGTCCGTAAATTGATTTTTTGGACTTTACCAAAAATGATTCAAAATGTCAATCGGGTCATGCCTCATGTTGAATAACCACGTTTTAAACCCTCACAGTGACCAAAATTGCCATTTTTACAGAGTTTTGCTTACTCAGAAGCTTAAATTTTCACCAATTTCAGGCACAGGAATGACTTTAAACACACTTATTTTAGTTTAAAAAGTAATAATTCACATCCAACAGTAATTTGCAGTCAAAAGATTAAATGTTAATATTTCATCAGAATTGGCCATTTTGGGAACGTTCGACAGCTCCGCGGTCATCGTTTTTCTTCCGAAAATTGATTTTTTGGACTTTACCCAAAATGATTCAAAATGTCAATCAGGTCGTGCCTCATGTTGAATAACTACTTTTTAAACCCTCACAGTGACCAAAATTGCCATTTTTACAGAGTTTTGCTTACTCAGAAGCTTTAATTTTGACCAATTTCAGGCAGAGAAATGACTTTAAACACACTTATTTTAGTTCAAAAAGTAATAATTCACATCCAACAGTAATTTGCAGTCAAAAGATTAAATGTTAACATTTCATCAGAATTGACCATTTTGGGAACTTTCGACAGCTCCGCGGTCATCGTTTTTCGTCCGAAAATTGATTTTTTGGACTTTACCAAAAATGATTCAAAATGTCAATCGGGTCGTGCCTCATGTTGAGTAACCACTTTTTAAACCCTCACAGTGACCAAAATTGCCATTTTTACAGAGTTTTGCTTACTCAGAAGCTTCAATTTTCACCAATTTCAGGCACAGGAATGACTTTAAACACACTTATTTTAGTTGAAAAAGTAATAATTCACATCCAACAGTAATTTGCAGTCAAAAGATTAAATGTTAATATTTCATCAGAATTGGCCATTTTGGGAACGTTCGACAGCTCCGCGGTCATCGTTTTTCGTCCGAAAATTGATTTTTTGGACTTTACCCAAAATGATTCAAAATGTCAATCGGGTCGTGCCTCATGTTGAATAACTACTTTTTAAACCCTCACTGTGACCAAAATTGCCATTTTTACAGAGTTTTGCTTACTCAGAAGCTTAAATTTTCACCAATTTCAGGCACAGGAATCACTTTAAACACACTTATTTTAGTTGAAAAAGTAATAATTCAGATCCAACAGTAATTTGCAGTCAAAAGATTAAATGTTAAAATTTCATCAGAATTGACCATTTTGGGAACGTTCGACAGCTCCGCGGTCATCGTTTTTCGTCCGAAAATTGATTTTTTTGGACTTTACCAAAAATTATTCAAAATGTCAATCGGGTCGTGCCTCATGTTGAATAACCACTTTTTAAACCCTCACAGTGACCAAAATTGCCATTTTTACAGAGTTTTGCTTACTCAGAAGCTTCAATTTTCACCAATTTCAGGCAGAGAAATGACTTTAAACACACTTATTTTAGTTTAAAAAGTAATAATTCACATCCAACAGTAATTTGCAGTCAAAAGATTAAATGTTAATATTTCATCAGAATTGGCCATTTTGGGAACGTTCGACAGCTCCGCGGTCATCGTTTTTCTTCCGAAAATAGATTTTTTGGACTTTACCCAAAATGATTCAAAATGTCAATCAGGTCGTGCCTCATGTTGAATAACTACTTTTTAAACCCTCACAGTGACCAAAATTGCCATTTTTACAGAGTTTTGCTTACTCAGAAGCTTTAATTTTGACCAATTTCAGGCAGAGAAATGACTTTAAACACACTTATTTTAGTTGAAAAAGTAATAATTCACATCCAACAGTAATTTGCAGTCAAAAGATTAAATGTTAACATTTCATCAGAATTGACCATTTTGGGAACTTTCGACAGCTCCGCGGTCATCGTTTTTCGTCCGAAAATTGATTTTTTGGACTTTACCAAAAATGATTCAAAATGTCAATCGGGTCGTGCCTCATGTTGAGTAACCACTTTTTAAACCCTCACAGTGACCAAAATTGCCATTTTTACAGAGTTTTGCTTACTCTGAAGCTTAAATTTTCACCGATTTCAGGCACAGGAATGACTTTAAACACACTTATTTTAGTTGAAAAAGTAATAATTCAGATCCAACAGTAATTTGCAGTCAAAAGATTAAATGTTAAAATTTCATCAGAATTGACCATTTTGGGAACGTTCGACAGCTCCGCGGTCATCGTTTTTCGTCCAAAAATTGATTTTTTGGACTTTACCAAAAATGATTCAAAATGTCAATCGGGTCGTGCCTCATGTTGAGTAACCACTTTTTAAACCCTCACAGTGACCAAAATTGCCATTTTTACAGAGTTTTGCTTACTCAGAAGCTTCAATTTTCACCAATTTCAGGCACAGGAATGACTTTAAACACACTTATTTTAGTTGAAAAAGTAATATTTCACATCCAACAGTAATTTGCAGTCAAAAGATTAAATGTTAAAATTTCATCAGAATTGACCATTTTGGGAACGTTCGACAGCTCCGCGGTCATCGTTTTTCGTTCGAAAATAGATTTTTTGGACTTTACCAAAAATGATTCAAAATGTCAATCGGGTCGTGCCTTATGTTGAATAACCACTTTTTAAACCCTCACAGTGACCAAAATTGCCATTTTTACAGAGTTTTGCTTACTCAGAAGCTTCCATTTTGACCAATTTCAGGCACAGAAATGACTTTAAACACACTTATTTTAGTTGAAAAAGTAATAATTCACATCCAACAGTAATTTGCAGTCAAAAGATTAAATGTTAAAATTTCATCAGAATTGACCATTTTGGGAACGTTCGACAGCTCCGCGGTCATCGTTTTTCGTCCGAAAATTGATTTTTTGGACTTTACCAAAAATTATTCAAAATGTCAATCGGGTCGTGCCTCATGTTGAATAACCACTTTTTAAACCCTCACAGTGACCAAAATTGCCATTTTTACAGAGTTTTGCTTACTCAGAAGCTTCAATTTTGACCAATTTCAGGCAGAGAAATGACTTTAAACACACTTACTTTAGTTGAAAAAGTAATAATTCACATCCAACAGTAATTTGCAGTCAAAAGATTAACCCCTTCCACGCTCATGACGAGCTGGGCTCGTCATGAAGTAGCCTCCTCGCACGCTCATGACGAGCCCAGCTCGTCATGAAACATGGGAATCAACAAATCTCAGCACAGGAGGGGAATATGCTGAGCATCCATGGGGTTAAATGTTAAAATGTCATCAGAATTGACCATTTTGGGAACGTTCGACAGCTCCGCGGTCTTCGTTTTTCGTCCGTAAATTGATTTTTTGGACTTTACCAAAAATGATTCAAAATGTCAATCGGGTCGTGCCTCATGTTGAATAACCACGTTTTAAACCCTCACAGTGACCAAAATTGCCATTTTTACAGAGTTTTGCTTACTCAGAAGCTTCAATTTTCACCAATTTCAGGCAGAGAAATGACTTTAAACACACTTATTTTAGTTTGAAAAGTAATAATTCACATCCAACAGTAATTTGCAGTCAAAAGATTAAATGTTAATATTTCATTAGAATTGGCCATTTTGGGAACGTTCGGCAGCTCCGCGGTCATCGTTTTTCGTCAGAAAATTGATTTTTTTGGACTTTACCCAAAATGATTCAAAATGTCAATCGGGTCGTGCCTCATGTTGAATAACTACTTTTTAAAGCCTCACAGTGACAAAAATTGCCATTTTTACAGAGTTTTGCTTACTCAGAAGCTTTAATTTTGACCAATTTCAGGCAGAGAAATGACTTTAAACACACTTATTTTAGTTGAAAAAGTAATAATTCAGATCCAACTGTAATTTGCAGTCAAAAGATTAAATGTTAAAATTTCATCAGAATTGACCATTTTGGGAACGTTCGACAGCTCCGCGGTAATCGTTTTTCGTTCGAAAATAGATTTTTTGGACTTTACCAAAAATGATTCAAAATGTCAATTGGGTCGTGCGTCATGTTGAATAACCACTTTTTAAACCCTCACAGTGACCAAAATTGCCATTTTTACAGAGTTTTGCTTACTCAGAAGCTTCAATTTTCACCAATTTCAGGCAGAGAAATGACTTTAAACACACTTATTTTAGTTGAAAAAGTAATAATACCCATCCAACAGTAATTTGCAGTCAAAAGATTAAATGTTAAAATTTCATCAGAATTGACCATTTTGGGAACGTTCGACAGCTCCGCGGTCATCGTTTTTCGTTCGAAAATAGATTTTTTTGGACTTTACCAAAAATGATTCAAAATGTCAATCGGGTCGTGCCTTATGTTGAATAACCACTTTTTAAACCCTCACAGTGACCAAAATTGCCATTTTTACAGAGTTTTGCTTACTCAGAAGCTCCCATTTTGACCAATTTCAGGCACAGAAATGACTTTAAACACACTTATTTTAGTTGAAAAAGTAATAATTCACATCCAACAATAATTTGCAGTCAAAAGATTAAATGTTAAAATTTCATCAGAATTGACCATTTTGGGAACGTTCGACAGCTCCGCGGTCATCGTTTTTCGTCCGAAAATTGATTTTTTGGACTTTACCAAAAATTATTCAAAATGTCAATCGGGTCGTGCCTCATGTTGAATAACCACTTTTTAAACCCTCACAGTGACCAAAATTGCCATTTTTACAGAGTTTTGATTACTCAGAAGCTTCAATTGTCACCAATTTCAGGCAGAGAAATGACTTTAAACACACTTATTTTAGTTGGAAAAGTTATAATTCACATCCAACAGTAATTTGCAGTCAAAAGATTAAATGTTAATATTTCATTAGAATTGGCCATTTTGGGAACGTTCGACAGCTCCGCGGTCATCGTTTTTCGTCAGAAAATTGATTTTTTGGACTTTACCCAAAATGATTCAAAATGTCAATCGGGTCGTGCCTCATGTTGAATAACTACTTTTTAAAGCCTCACAGTGACAAAAATTGCCATTTTTACAGAGTTTTGCTTACTCAGAAGCTTTAATTTTGACCAATTTCAGGCAGAGAAATGACTTTAAACACACTTATTTTAGTTGAAAAAGTAATAATTCAGATCCAACTGTAATTTGCAGTCAAAAGATTAAATGTTAAAATTTCATCAGAATTGACCATTTTGGGAACGTTCGACAGCTCCGCGGTAATCGTTTTTCGTTCGAAAATAGATTTTTTGGACTTTACCAAAAATGATTCAAAATGTCAATTGGGTCGTGCGTCATGTTGAATAACCACTTTTTAAACCCTCACAGTGACCAAAATTGCCATTTTTACAGAGTTTTGCTTACTCAGAAGCTTCAATTTTCACCAATTTCAGGCAGAGAAATTACTTTAAACACACTTATTTTAGTTGAAAAAGTAATAATACCCATCCAACAGTAATTTGCAGTCAAAAGATTAAATGTAAAAATTTCATCAGAATTGACCATTTTGGGAACGTTCGACAGCTCCGCGGTCATCGTTTTTCGTTCGAAAATAGATTTTTTTGGACTTTACCAAAAATGATTCAAAATGTCAATCGGGTCGTGCCTTATGTTGAATAACCACTTTTTAAACCCTCACAGTGACCAAAATTGCCATTTTTACAGAGTTTTGCTTACTCAGAAGCTCCCATTTTGACCAATTTCAGGCACAGAAATGACTTTAAACACACTTATTTTAGTTGAAAAAGTAATAATTCACATCCAACAATAATTTGCAGTCAAAAGATTAAATGTTAAAATTTCATCAGAATTGACCATTTTGGGAACGTTCGACAGCTCCGCGGTCATCGTTTTTCGTCCGAAAATTGATTTTTTGGACTTTACCAAAAATTATTCAAAATGTCAATCGGGTCGTGCCTCATGTTGAATAACCACTTTTTAAACCCTCACAGTGACCAAAATTGCCATTTTTACAGAGTTTTGATTACTCAGAAGCTTCAATTGTCACCAATTTCAGGCAGAGAAATGACTTTAAACACACTTATTTTAGTTGGAAAAGTTATAATTCACATCCAACAGTAATTTGCAGTCAAAAGATTAAATGTTAAAATTTCATCAGAATTGACCATTTTGGGAACTTTCGACAGCTCCGCGGTCATCGTTTTTCGTTCGAAAATAGATTTTTTGGACTTTACCAAAAATGATTCAAAATGTCAATTGGGTCGTGCGTCATGTTGAATAACCACTTTTTAAACCCTCACAGTGACCAAAATTGCCATTTTTACAGAGTTTTGCTTACTCAGAAGCTTCAATTTTGACCAATTTCAGGCAGAGAAATGACTTTAAACACACTTACTTTAGTTGAAAAAGTAATAATTCACATCCAACAGTAATTTGCAGTCAAAAGATTAAATGTTAAAATTTCATCAGAATTGACCATTTTGGGAACGTTCGACAGCTCCGCGGTCATCGTTTTTCGTCCGAAAATAGATTTTTTGGACTTTACCAAAAATGATTCAAAATGTCAATCGGGTCGTGCCTCATGTTGAATAACCACTTTTTAAACCCTCACAGTGACCAAAATTGCCATTTTTACAGAGTTTTGCTTACTCAGAAGCTTCAATTTTCACCAATTTCAGGCAGAGAAATGACTTTAAACACACTTATTTTAGTTTAAAAAGTAATAATTCACATCCAACAGTAATTTGCAGTCAAAAGATTAAATGTTAATATTTCATCAGAATTGGCCATTTTGGGAACGTTCGACAGCTCCGCGGTCATCGTTTTTCTTCCGAAAATAGATTTTTTGGACTTTACCCAAAATGATTCAAAATGTCAATCAGGTCGTGCCTCATGTTGAATAACTACTTTTTAAACCCTCACAGTGACCAAAATTGCCATTTTTACAGAGTTTTGCTTACTCAGAAGCTTTAATTTTGACCAATTTCAGGCAGAGAAATGACTTTAAACACACTTATTTTAGTTGAAAAAGTAATAATTCACATCCAACAGTAATTTGCAGTCAAAAGATTAAATGTTAACATTTCATCAGAATTGACCATTTTGGGAACTTTCGACAGCTCCGCGGTCATCGTTTTTCGTCCGAAAATTGATTTTTTGGACTTTACTAAAAATGATTCAAAATGTCAATCGGGTCGTGCCTCATGTTGAGTAACCACTTTTTAAACCCTCACAGTGACCAAAATTGCCATTTTTACAGAGTTTTGCTTACTCTGAAGCTTAAATTTTCACCAATTTCAGGCACAGGAATGACTTTAAACACACTTATTTTAGTTGAAAAAGTAATAATTCAGATCCAACAGTAATTTGCAGTCAAAAGATTAAATGTTAAAATTTCATCAGAATTGACCATTTTGGGAACGTTCGACAGCTCCGCGGTCATCGTTTTTCGTCCAAAAATTGATTTTTTGGACTTTACCAAAAATGATTCAAAATGTCAATCGGGTCGTGCCTCATGTTGAGTAACCACTTTTTAAACCCTCACAGTGACCAAAATTGCCATTTTTACAGAGTTTTGCTTACTCAGAAGCTTCAATTTTGACCAATTTCAGGCACAGGAATGACTTTAAACACACTTATTTTAGTTGAAAAAGTAATAATTCACATCC
This sequence comes from Lissotriton helveticus, assembly GCF_964261635.1. Classification (NCBI taxonomy): domain Eukaryota; kingdom Metazoa; phylum Chordata; class Amphibia; order Caudata; family Salamandridae; genus Lissotriton; species Lissotriton helveticus. The sequence continues at coordinate 106,305 of NW_027611882.1, read as the reverse complement.
AACAGTAATTTGCAGTCAAAAGATTAAATGTTAAAATTTCATCAGAATTGACCATTTTGGGAACGTTCGACAGCTCCGCGGTCATCGTTTTTCGTCCGAAAATAGATTTTTTGGACTTTACCAAAAATGATTCAAAATGTCAATCGGGTCGTGCCTCATGTTGAATAACCACTTTTTAAACCCTCACAGTGACCAAAATTGCCATTTTTACAGAGTTTTGCTTACTCAGAAGCTTCAATTTTCACCAATTTCAGGCAGAGAAATGACTTTAAACACACTTATTTTAGTTTAAAAAGTAATAATTCACATCCAACAGTAATTTGCAGTCAAAAGATTAAATGTTAATATTTCATCAGAATTGGCCATTTTGGGAACGTTCGACAGCTCCGCGGTCATCGTTTTTCTTCCGAAAATAGATTTTTTGGACTTTACCCAAAATGATTCAAAATGTCAATCAGGTCGTGCCTCATGTTGAATAACTACTTTTTAAACCCTCACAGTGACCAAAATTGCCATTTTTACAGAGTTTTGCTTACTCAGAAGCTTTAATTTTGACCAATTTCAGGCAGAGAAATGACTTTAAACACACTTATTTTAGTTGAAAAAGTAATAATTCACATCCAACAGTAATTTGCAGTCAAAAGATTAAATGTTAACATTTCATCAGAATTGACCATTTTGGGAACTTTCGACAGCTCCGCGGTCATCGTTTTTCGTCCGAAAATTGATTTTTTGGACTTTACCAAAAATGATTCAAAATGTCAATCGGGTCGTGCCTCATGTTGAGTAACCACTTTTTAAACCCTCACAGTGACCAAAATTGCCATTTTTACAGAGTTTTGCTTACTCTGAAGCTTAAATTTTCACCAATTTCAGGCACAGGAATGACTTTAAACACACTTATTTTAGTTGAAAAAGTAATAATTCAGATCCAACAGTAATTTGCAGTCAAAAGATTAAATGTTAACATTTCATCAGAATTGACCATTTTGGGAACGTTCGACAGCTCCGCGGTCATCGTTTTTCGTCCAAAAATTGATTTTTTGGACTTTACCAAAAATGATTCAAAATGTCAATCGGGTCGTGCCTCATGTTGAGTAACCACTTTTTAAACCCTCACAGTGACCAAAATTGCCATTTTTACAGAGTTTTGCTTACTCAGAAGCTTCAATTTTCACCAATTTCAGGCACAGGAATGACTTTAAACACACTTATTTTAGTTGAAAAAGTAATATTTCACATCCAACAGTAATTTGCAGTCAAAAGATTAAATGTTAAAATTTCATCAGAATTGACCATTTTGGGAACGTTCGACAGCTCCGCGGTCATCGTTTTTCGTTCGAAAATAGATTTTTTGGACTTTACCAAAAATGATTCAAAATGTCAATCGGGTCGTGCCTTATGTTGAATAACCACTTTTTAAACCCTCACAGTGACCAAAATTGCCATTTTTACAGAGTTTTGCTTACTCAGAAGCTTCCATTTTGACCAATTTCAGGCACAGAAATGACTTTAAACACACTTATTTTAGTTGAAAAAGTAATAATTCACATCCAACAGTAATTTGCAGTCAAAAGATTAAATGTTAAAATTTCATCAGAATTGACCATTTTGGGAACGTTCGACAGCTCCGCGGTCATCGTTTTTCGTCCGAAAATTGATTTTTTGGACTTTACCAAAAATTATTCAAAATGTCAATCGGGTCGTGCCTCATGTTGAATAACCACTTTTTAAACCCTCACAGTGACCAAAATTGCCATTTTTACAGAGTTTTGCTTACTCAGAAGCTTCAATTTTGACCAATTTCAGGCAGAGAAATGACTTTAAACACACTTACTTTAGTTGAAAAAGTAATAATTCACATCCAACAGTAATTTGCAGTCAAAAGATTAACCCCTTCCACGCTCATGACGAGCTGGGCTCGTCATGAAGTAGCCTCCTCGCACGCTCATGACGAGCCCAGCTCGTCATGAAACATAGGAATCAACAAATCTCAGCACAGGAGGGGAATATGCTGAGCATCCATGGGGTTAAATGTTAAAATGTCATCAGAATTGACCATTTTGGGAACGTTCGACAGCTCCGCGGTCTTCGTTTTTCGTCCGTAAATTGATTTTTTGGACTTTACCAAAAATGATTCAAAATGTCAATCGGGTCGTGCCTCATGTTGAATAACCACGTTTTAAACCCTCACAGTGACCAAAATTGCCATTTTTACAGAGTTTTGCTTACTCAGAAGCTTCAATTTTCACCAATTTCAGGCAGAGAAATGACTTTAAACACACTTATTTTAGTTTGAAAAGTAATAATTCACATCCAACAGTAATTTGCAGTCAAAAGATTAAATGTTAATATTTCATTAGAATTGGCCATTTTGGGAACGTTCGACAGCTCCGCGGTCATCGTTTTTCGTCAGAAAATTGATTTTTTGGACTTTACCCAGAATGATTCAAAATGTCAATCGGGTCGTGCCTCATGTTGAATAACTACTTTTTAAAGCCTCACAGTGACAAAAATTGCCATTTTTACAGAGTTTTGCTTACTCAGAAGCTTTAATTTTGACCAATTTCAGGCAGAGAAATGACTTTAAACACACTTATTTTAGTTGAAAAAGTAATAATTCAGATCCAACTGTAATTTGCAGTCAAAAGATTAAATGTTAAAATTTCATCAGAATTGACCATTTTGGGAACGTTCGACAGCTCCGCGGTCATCGTTTTTCGTTCGAAAATAGATTTATTGGACTTTACCAAAAATGATTCAAAATGTCAATCGGGTCGTGCCTCATGTTGAATAACCACTTTTTAAACCCTCACAGTGCCCAAAAATGCCATTTTTACATAGTTTTGCTTACTCAGAAGCTTAAATTTTGACCAATTTCAGGCACAGAAATAACTTTAAACACACTTATTTTAGTTGAAAAAGTAATAATTCACATCCAACAGTAATTTGCAGTCAAAAGATTAAATGTTAAAATTTCATCAGAATTGACCATTTTGCGAACGTTCGACAGCTCCGCGGTCATCGTTTTTAGTCCGAAAATTGATTTTTTTTGACGTTACCAAAAATGATTCAAAATGTCAATTGGGTCGTGCGTCATGTTGAATAACCACTTTTTAAACCCTCACAGTGACCAAAATTGCCATTTTTACAGAGTTTTGCTTACTCAGAAGCTTCAATTTTCACCAATTTCAGGCAGAGAAATGACTTTAAACACACTTATTTTAGTTGAAAAAGTAATAATACCCATCCAACAGTAATTTGCAGTCAAAAGATTAAATGTTAAAATTTCATCAGAATTGACCATTTTGGGAACGTTCGACAGCTCCGCGGTCATCGTTTTTCGTTCGAAAATAGATTTTTTTGGACTTTACCAAAAATGATTCAAAATGTCAATCGGGTCGTGCCTTATGTTGAATAACCACTTTTTAAACCCTCACAGTGACCAAAATTGCCATTTTTACAGAGTTTTGCTTACTCAGAAGCTCCCATTTTGACCAATTTCAGGCACAGAAATGACTTTAAACACACTTATTTTAGTTGAAAAAGTAATAATTCACATCCAACAATAATTTGCAGTCAAAAGATTAAATGTTAAAATTTCATCAGAATTGACCATTTTGGGAACGTTCGACAGCTCCGCGGTCATCGTTTTTCGTCCGAAAATTGATTTTTTGGACTTTACCAAAAATTATTCAAAATGTCAATCGGGTCGTGCCTCATGTTGAATAACCACTTTTTAAACCCTCACAGTGACCAAAATTGCCATTTTTACAGAGTTTTGATTACTCAGAAGCTTCAATTTTCACCAATTTCAGGCAGAGAAATGACTTTAAACACACTTATTTTAGTTGGAAAAGTTATAATTCACATCCAACAGTAATTTGCAGTCAAAAGATTAAATGTTAAAATTTCATCAGAATTGACCATTTTGGGAACTTTCGACAGCTCCGCGGTCATCGTTTTTCGTTCGAAAATAGATTTTTTGGACTTTACCAAAAATGATTCAAAATGTCAATCGGGTCGTGCGTCATGTTGAATAACCACTTTTTAAACCCTCACAGTGACCAAAATTGCCATTTTTACAGAGTTTTGCTTACTCAGAAGCTTCAATTTTCACCAATTTCAGGCAGAGAAATGACTTTAAACACACTTATTTTAGTTGAAAAAGTAATAATACCCATCCAACAGTAATTTGCAGTCAAAAGATTAAATGTTAAAATTTCATCAGAATTGACCATTTTGGGAACGTTTGACAGCTCCGCGGTCATCGTTTTTCGTTCGAAAATAGATTTTTTTGGACTTTACCAAAAATGATTCAAAATGTCAATCGGGTCGTGCCTTATGTTGAATAACCACTTTTTAAACCCTCACAGTGACCAAAATTGCCATTTTTACAGAGTTTTGCTTACTCAGAAGCTCCCATTTTGACCAATTTCAGGCACAGAAATGACTTTAAACACACTTATTTTAGTTGAAAAAGTAATAATTCACATCCAACAATAATTTGCAGTCAAAAGATTAAATGTTAAAATTTCATCAGAATTGACCATTTTGGGAACGTTCGACAGCTCCGCGGTCATCGTTTTTCGTCCGAAAATTGATTTTTTGGACTTTACCAAAAATTATTCAAAATGTCAATCACGTCGTGCCTCAAGTTGAATAACCACTTTTTAAACCCTCACAGTGACCAAAATTGCCATTTTTACAGAGTTTTGATTACTCAGAAGCTTCAATTGTCACCAATTTCAGGCAGAGAAATGACTTTAAACACACTTATTTTAGTTGGAAAAGTTATAATTCACATCCAACAGTAATTTGTAGTCAAAAGATTAAATGTTAAAATTTCATCAGAATTGACCATTTTGGGAACTTTCGACAGCTCCGCGGTCATCGTTTTTCGTTCGAAAATAGATTTTTTGGACTTTACCAAAAATGATTCAAAATGTCAATTGGGTCGTGCGTCATGTTGAATAACCACTTTTTAAACCCTCACAGTGACCAAAATTGCCATTTTTACAGAGTTTTGCTTACTCAGAAGCTTCAATTTTGACCAATTTCAGGCAGAGAAATGACTTTAAACACACTTACTTTAGTTGAAAAAGTAATAATTCACATCCAACAGTAATTTGCAGTCAAAAGATTAAATGTTAAAATTTCATCAGAATTGACCATTTTGGGAACGTTCGACAGCTCCGCGGTCATCGTTTTTCGTCCGAAAATAGATTTTTTGGACTTTACCAAAAATGATTCAAAATGTCAATCGGGTCGTGCCTCATGTTGAATAACCACTTTTTAAACCCTCACAGTGACCAAAATTGCCATTTTTACAGAGTTTTGCTTACTCAGAAGCTTCAATTTTCACCAATTTCAGGCAGAGAAATGACTTTAAACACACTTATTTTAGTTTAAAAAGTAATAATTCACATCCAACAGTAATTTGCAGTCAAAAGATTAAATGTTAATATTTCATCAGAATTGGCCATTTTGGGAACGTTTGACAGCTCCGCGGTCATCGTTTTTCTTCCGAAAATAGATTTTTTGGACTTTACCCAAAATGATTCAAAATGTCAATCAGGTCGTGCCTCATGTTGAATAACTACTTTTTAAACCCTCACAGTGACCAAAATTGCCATTTTTACAGAGTTTTGCTTACTCAGAAGCTTTAATTTTGACCAATTTCAGGCAGAGAAATGACTTTAAACACACTTATTTTAGTTGAAAAAGTAATAATTCACATCCAACAGTAATTTGCAGTCAAAAGATTAAATGTTAACATTTCATCAGAATTGACCATGTTGGGAACTTTCGACAGCTCCGCGGTCATCGTTTTTCGTCCGAAAATTGATTTTTTGGACTTTACCAAAAATGATTCAAAATGTCAATCGGGTCGTGCCTCATGTTGAGTAACCACTTTTTAAACCCTCACAGTGACCAAAATTGCCATTTTTACAGAGTTTTGCTTACTCTGAAGCTTAAATTTTCACCAATTTCAGGCACAGGAATGACTTTAAACACACTTATTTTAGTTGAAAAAGTAATAATTCAGATCCAACAGTAATTTGCTGTCAAAAGATTAAATGTTAACATTTCATCAGAATTGACCATTTTGGGAACGTTCGACAGCTCCGCGGTCATCGTTTTTAGTCCGAAAATTGATTTTTTTTGACGTTACCAAAAATGATTCAAAATGTCAATTGGGTCGTGCGTCATGTTGAATAACCACTTTTTAAACCCTCACAGTGACCAAAATTGCCATTTTTACAGAGTTTTGCTTACTCAGAAGCTTCAATTTTCACCAATTTCAGGCAGAGAAATGACTTTAAACACACTTATTTTAGTTGAAAAAGTAATAATACCCATCCAACAGTAATTTGCAGTCAAAAGATTAAATGTTAAAATTTCATCAGAATTGACCATTTTGGGAACGTTAGACAGCTCCGCGGTCATCGTTTTTCGTTCGAAAATAGATTTTTTTGGACTTTACCAAAAATGATTCAAAATGTCAATCGGGTCGTGCCTTATGTTGAATAACCACTTTTTAAACCCTCACAGTGACCAAAATTGCCATTTTTACAGAGTTTTGCTTACTCAGAAGCTCCCATTTTGACCAATTTCAGGCACAGAAATGACTTTAAACACACTTATTTTAGTTGAAAAAGTAATAATTCACATCCAACAATAATTTGCAGTCAAAAGATTAAATGTTAAAATTTCATCAGAATTGACCATTTTGGGAACGTTCGACAGCTCCGCGGTCATCGTTTTTCGTCCGAAAATTGATTTTTTGGACTTTACCAAAAATTATTCAAAATGTCAATCGGGTCGTGCCTCATGTTGAATAACCACTTTTTAAACCCTCACAGTGACCAAAATTGCCATTTTTACAGAGTTTTGATTACTCAGAAGCTTCAATTTTCACCAATTTCAGGCAGAGAAATGACTTTAAACACACTTATTTTAGTTGGAAAAGTTATAATTCACATCCAACAGTAATTTGCAGTCAAAAGATTAAATGTTAAAATTTCATCAGAATTGACCATTTTGGGAACTTTCGACAGCTCCGCGGTCATCGTTTTTCGTTCGAAAATAGATTTTTTGGACTTTACCAAAAATGATTCAAAATGTCAATCGGGTCGTGCGTCATGTTGAATAACCACTTTTTAAACCCTCACAGTGACCAAAATTGCCATTTTTACAGAGTTTTGCTTACTCAGAAGCTTCAATTTTCACCAATTTCAGGCAGAGAAATTGACTTTAAACACACTTATTTTAGTTGAAAAAGTAATAATACCCATCCAACAGTAATTTGCAGTCAAAAGATTAAATGTTAAAATTTCATCAGAATTGACCATTTTGGGAACGTTCGACAGCTCCGCGGTCATCGTTTTTCGTTCGAAAATAGATTTTTTTGGACTTTACCAAAAATGATTCAAAATGTCAATCGGGTCGTGCCTTATGTTGAATAACCACTTTTTAAACCCTCACAGTGACCAAAATTGCCATTTTTACAGAGTTTTGCTTACTCAGAAGCTCCCATTTTGACCAATTTCAGGCACAGAAATGACTTTAAACACACTTATTTTAGTTGAAAAAGTAATAATTCACATCCAACAATAATTTGCAGTCAAAAGATTAAATGTTAAAATTTCATCAGAATTGACCATTTTGGGAACGTTCGACAGCTCCGCGGTCATCGTTTTTCGTCCGAAAATAGATTTTTTGGACTTTACCAAAAATTATTCAAAATGTCAATCGCGTCGTGCCTCATGTTGAATAACCACTTTTTAAACCCTCACAGTGACCAAAATTGCCATTTTTACAGAGTTTTGATTACTCAGAAGCTTCAATTGTCACCAATTTCAGGCAGAGAAATGACTTTAAACACACTTATTTTAGTTGGAAAAGTTATAATTCACATCCAACAGTAATTTGCAGTCAAAAGATTAAATGTTAAAATTTCATCAGAATTGACCATTTTGGGAACTTTCGACAGCTCCGCGGTCATCGTTTTTCGTTCGAAAATAGATTTTTTGGACTTTACCAAAAATGATTCAAAATGTCAATTGGGTCGTGCGTCATGTTGAATAACCACTTTTTAAACCCTCACAGTGACCAAAATTGCCATTTTTACAGAGTTTTGCTTACTCAGAAGCTTCAATTTTGACCAATTTCAGGCAGAGAAATGACTTTAAACACACTTACTTTAGTTGAAAAAGTAATAATTCACATCCAACAGTAATTTGCAGTCAAAAGATTAAATGTTAAAATTTCATCAGAATTGACCATTTTGGGAACGTTCGACAGCTCCGCGGTCATCGTTTTTCGTCCGAAAATAGATTTTTTGGACTTTACCAAAAATGATTCAAAATGTCAATCGGGTCGTGCCTCATGTTGAATAACCACTTTTTAAACCCTCACAGTGACCAAAATTGCCATTTTTACAGAGTTTTGCTTACTCAGAAGCTTCAATTTTCACCAATTTCAGGCAGAGAAATGACTTTAAACACACTTATTTTAGTTTAAAAAGTAATAATTCACATCCAACAGTAATTTGCAGTCAAAAGATTAAATGTTAATATTTCATCAGAATTGGCCATTTTGGGAAAGTTCGACAGCTCCGCGGTCATCGTTTTTCTTCCGAAAATAGATTTTTTGGACTTTACCCAAAATGATTCAAAATGTCAATCAGGTCGTGCCTCATGTTGAATAACTACTTTTTAAACCCTCACAGTGACCAAAATTGCCATTTTTACAGAGTTTTGCTTACTCAGAAGCTTTAATTTTGACCAATTTCAGGCAGAGAAATGACTTTAAACACACTTATTTTAGTTGAAAAAGTAATAATTCACATCCAACAGTAATTTGCAGTCAAAAGATTAAATGTTAACATTTCATCAGAATTGACCATGTTGGGAACTTTCGACAGCTCCGCGGTCATCGTTTTTCGTCCGAAAATTGATTTTTTGGACTTTACCAAAAATGATTCAAAATGTCAATCGGGTCGTGCCTCATGTTGAGTAACCACTTTTTAAACCCTCACAGTGACCAAAATTGCCATTTTTACAGAGTTTTGCTTACTCTGAAGCTTAAATTTTCACCAATTTCAGGCACAGGAATGACTTTAAACACACTTATTTTAGTTGAAAAAGTAATAATTCAGATCCAACAGTAATTTGCAGTCAAAAGATTAAATGTTAAAATTTCATCAGAATTGACCATTTTGGGAACGTTCGACAGCTCCGCGGTCATCGTTTTTCGTCCAAAAATTGATTTTTTGGACTTTACCAAAAATGATTCAAAATGTCAATCGGGTCGTGCCTCATGTTGAATAACCACTTTTTAAACCCTCACAGTGACCAAAATTGCCATTTTTACAGAGTTTTGATTACTCAGAAGCTTCAATTTTCACCAATTTCAGGCAGAGAAATGACTTTAAACACACTTATTTTAGTTGGAAAAGTTATAATTCACATCCAACAGTAATTTGCAGTCAAAAGATTAAATGTTAAAATTTCATCAGAATTGACCATTTTGGGAACTTTCGACAGCTCCGCGGTCATCGTTTTTCGTTCGAAAATAGATTTTTTGGACTTTACCAAAAATGATTCAAAATGTCAATCGGGTCGTGCGTCATGTTGAATAACCACTTTTTAAACCCTCACAGTGACCAAAATTGCCATTTTTACAGAGTTTTGCTTACTCAGAAGCTTCAATTTTCACCAATTTCAGGCAGAGAAATTGACTTTAAACACACTTATTTTAGTTGAAAAAGTAATAATACCCATCCAACAGTAATTTGCAGTCAAAAGATTAAATGTTAAAATTTCATCAGAATTGACCATTTTGGGAACGTTCGACAGCTCCGCGGTCATCGTTTTTCGTTCGAAAATAGATTTTTTTGGACTTTACCAAAAATGATTCAAAATGTCAATCGGGTCGTGCCTTATGTTGAATAACCACTTTTTAAACCCTCACAGTGACCAAAATTGCCATTTTTACAGAGTTTTGCTTACTCAGAAGCTCCCATTTTGACCAATTTCAGGCACAGAAATGACTTTAAACACACTTATTTTAGTTGAAAAAGTAATAATTCACATCCAACAATAATTTGCAGTCAAAAGATTAAATGTTAAAATTTCATCAGAATTGACCATTTTGGGAACGTTCGACAGCTCCACGGTCATCGTTTTTCGTCCGAAAATAGATTTTTTGGACTTTACCAAAAATTATTCAAAATGTCAATCGCGTCGTGCCTCATGTTGAATAACCACTTTTTAAACCCTCACAGTGACCAAAATTGCCATTTTTACAGAGTTTTGATTACTCAGAAGCTTCAATTGTCACCAATTTCAGGCAGAGAAATGACTTTAAACACACTTATTTTAGTTGGAAAAGTTATAATTCACATCCAACAGTAATTTGCAGTCAAAAGATTAAATGTTAAAATTTCATCAGAATTGACCATTTTGGGAACTTTCGACAGCTCCGCGGTCATCGTTTTTCGTTCGAAAATAGATTTTTTGGACTTTACCAAAAATGATTCAAAATGTCAATTGGGTCGTGCGTCATGTTGAATAACCACTTTTTAAACCCTCACAGTGACCAAAATTGCCATTTTTACAGAGTTTTGCTTACTCAGAAGCTTCAATTTTGACCAATTTCAGGCAGAGAAATGACTTTAAACACACTTACTTTAGTTGAAAAAGTAATAATTCACATCCAACAGTAATTTGCAGTCAAAAGATTAAATGTTAAAATTTCATCAGAATTGACCATTTTGGGAACGTTCGACAGCTCCGCGGTCATCGTTTTTCGTCCGAAAATAGATTTTTTGGACTTTACCAAAAATGATTCAAAATGTCAATCGGGTCGTGCCTCATGTTGAATAACCACTTTTTAAACCCTCACAGTGACCAAAATTGCCATTTTTACAGAGTTTTGCTTACTCAGAAGCTTCAATTTTCACCAATTTCAGGCAGAGAAATGACTTTAAACACACTTATTTTAGTTTAAAAAGTAATAATTCACATCCAACAGTAATTTGCAGTCAAAAGATTAAATGTTAATATTTCATCAGAATTGGCCATTTTGGGAACGTTCGACAGCTCCGCGGTCATCGTTTTTCTTCCGAAAATAGATTTTTTGGACTTTACCCAAAATGATTCAAAATGTCAATCAGGTCGTGCCTCATGTTGAATAACTACTTTTTAAACCCTCACAGTGACCAAAATTGCCATTTTTACAGAGTTTTGCTTACTCAGAAGCTTTAATTTTGACCAATTTCAGGCAGAGAAATGACTTTAAACACACTTATTTTAGTTGAAAAAGTAATAATTCACATCCAACAGTAATTTGCAGTCAAAAGATTAAATGTTAACATTTCATCAGAATTGACCATGTTGGGAACTTTCGACAGCTCCGCGGTCATCGTTTTTCGTCCGAAAATTGATTTTTTGGACTTTACCAAAAATGATTCAAAATGTCAATCGGGTCGTGCCTCATGTTGAGTAACCACTTTTTAAACCCTCACAGTGACCAAAATTGCCATTTTTACAGAGTTTTGCTTACTCTGAAGCTTAAATTTTCACCAATTTCAGGCACAGGAATGACTTTAAACACACTTATTTTAGTTGAAAAAGTAATAATTCAGATCCAACAGTAATTTGCAGTCAAAAGATTAAATGTTAAAATTTCATCAGAATTGACCATTTTGGGAACGTTCGACAGCTCCGCGGTCATCGTTTTTCGTCCAAAAATTGATTTTTTGGACTTTACCAAAAATGATTCAAAATGTCAATCGGGTCGTGCCTCATGTTGAGTAACCACTTTTTAAACCCTCACAGTGACCAAAATTGCCATTTTTACAGAGTTTTGCTTACTCAGAAGCTTCAATTTTCACCAATTTCAGGCACAGGAATGACTTTAAACACACTTATTTTAGTTGAAAAAGTAATATTTCACATCCAACAGTAATTTGCAGTCAAAAGATTAAATGTTAAAATTTCATCAGAATTGACCATTTTGGGAACGTTCGACAGCTCCGCGGTCATCGTTTTTCGTTCGAAAATAGATTTTTTGGACTTTACCAAAAATGATTCAAAATGTCAATCGGGTCGTGCCTTATGTTGAATAACCACTTTTTAAACCCTCACAGTGACCAAAATTGCCATTTTTACAGAGTTTTGCTTACTCAGAAGCTTCCATTTTGACCAATTTCAGGCACAGAAATGACTTTAAACACACTTATTTTAGTTGAAAAAGTAATAATTCACATCCAACAGTAATTTGCAGTCAAAAGATTAAATGTTAAAATTTCATCAGAATTGACCATTTTGGGAACGTTCGACAGCTCCGCGGTCATCGTTTTTCGTCCGAAAATTGATTTTTTGGACTTTACCAAAAATTATTCAAAATGTCAATCGGGTCGTGCCTCATGTATAATAACCACTTTTTAAACCCTCACAGTGACCAAAATTGCCATTTTTACAGAGTTTTGCTTACTCAGAAGCTTCAATTTTGACCAATTTCAGGCAGAGAAATGACTTTAAACACACTTACTTTAGTTGAAAAAGTAATAATTCACATCCAACAGTAATTTGCAGTCAAAAGATTAACCCCTTCCACGCTCATGACGAGCTGGGCTCGTCATGAAGTAGCCTCCTCGCACGCTCATGACGAGCCCAGCTCGTCATGAAACATGGGAATCAACAAATCTCAGCACAGGAGGGGAATATGCTGAGCATCCATGGGGTTAAATGTTAAAATGTCATCAGAATTGACCATTTTGGGAACGTTCGACAGCTCCGCGGTCTTCGTTTTTCGTCCGTAAATTGATTTTTTGGACTTTACCAAAAATGATTCAAAATGTCAATCGGGTCGTGCCTCATGTTGAATAACCACGTTTTAAACCCTCACAGTGACCAAAATTGCCATTTTTACAGAGTTTTGCTTACTCAGAAGCTTCAATTTTCACCAATTTCAGGCAGAGAAATGACTTTAAACACACTTATTTTAGTTTGAAAAGTAATAATTCACATCCAACAGTAATTTGCAGTCAAAAGATTAAATGTTAATATTTCATTAGAATTGGCCATTTTGGGAACGTTCGACAGCTCCGCGGTCATCGTTTTTCGTCAGAAAATTGATTTTTTGGACTTTACCCAAAATGATTCAAAATGTCAATCGGGTCGTGCCTCATGTTGAATAACTACTTTTTAAAGCCTCACAGTGACAAAAATTGCCATTTTTACAGAGTTTTGCTTACTCAGAAGCTTTAATTTTGACCAATTTCAGGCAGAGAAATGACTTTAAACACACTTATTTTAGTTGAAAAAGTAATAATTCAGATCCAACTGTAATTTGCAGTCAAAAGATTAAATGTTAAAATTTCATCAGAATTGACCATTTTGGGAACGTTCGACAGCTCCGCGGTCATCGTTTTTCGTTCGAAAATAGATTTTTTGGACTTTACCAAAAATGATTCAAAATGTCAATCGGGTCGTGCCTCATGTTGAATAACCACTTTTTAAACCCTCACAGTGACCAAAATTGCCATTTTTACATAGTTTTGCTTACTCAGAAGCTTAAATTTTGACCAATTTCAGGCACAGAAATAACTTTAAACACACTTATTTTAGTTGAAAAAGTAATAATTCACATCCAACAGTAATTTGCAGTCAAAAGATTAAATGTTAAAATTTCATCAGAATTGACCATTTTGCGAACGTTCGACAGCTCCGCGGTCATCGTTTTTAGTCCGAAAATTGATTTTTTTTGACGTTACCAAAAATGATTCAAAATGTCAATTGGGTCGTGCGTCATGTTGAATAACCACTTTTTAAACCCTCACAGTGACCAAAATTGCCATTTTTACATAGTTTTGCTTACTCAGAAGCTTCAATTTTCACCAATTTCAGGCAGAGAAATGACTTTAAACACACTTATTTTAGTTGAAAAAGTAATAATACCCATCCAACAGTGATTTGCAGTCAAAAGATTAAATGTTAAAATTTCATCAGAATTGACCATTTTGGGAACGTTCGACAGCTCCGCGGTCATCGTTTTTCGTTCGAAAATAGATTTTTTTGGACTTTACCAAAAATGATTCAAAATGTAAATCGGGTCGTGCCTTATGTTGAATAACCACTTTTTAAACCCTCACAGTGACCAAAATTGCCATTTTTACAGAGTTTTGCTTACTCAGAAGCTCCCATTTTGACCAATTTCAGGCACAGAAATGACTTTAAACACACTTATTTTAGTTGAAAAAGTAATAATTCACATCCAACAATAATTTGCAGTCAAAAGATTAAATGTTAAAATTTCATCAGAATTGACCATTTTGGGAACGTTCGACAGCTCCGCGGTCATCGTTTTTCATCCGAAAATTGATTTTTTGGACTTTACCAAAAATTATTCAAAATGTCAATCGGGTCGTGCCTCATGTTGAATAACCACTTTTTAAACCCTCACAGTGACCAAAATTGCCATTTTTACAGAGTTTTGATTACTCAGAAGCTTCAATTTTCACCAATTTCAGGCAGAGAAATGACTTTAAACACACTTATTTTAGTTGGAAAAGTTATAATTCACATCCAACAGTAATTTGCAGTCAAAAGATTAAATGTTAAAATTTCATCAGAATTGACCATTTTGGGAACTTTCGACAGCTCCGCGGTCATCGTTTTTCGTTCGAAAATAGATTTTTTGGACTTTACCAAAAATGATTCAAAATGTCAATTAGGTCGTGCGTCATGTTGAATAACCACTTTTTAAACCCTCACAGTGACCAAAATTGCCATTTTTACAGAGTTTTGCTTACTCAGAAGCTTCAATTTTGACCAATTTCAGGCAGAGAAATGACTTTAAACACACTTACTTTAGTTGAAAAAGTAATAATTCACATCCAACAGTAATTTGCAGTCAAAAGATTAAATGTTAAAATTTCATCAGAATTGACCATTTTGGGAACGTTCGACAGCTCCGCGGTCATCGTTTTTCGTCCGAAAATAGATTTTTTGGACTTTACCAAAAATGATTCAAAATGTCAATCGGGTCGTGCCTCATGTTGAATAACCACTTTTTAAACCCTCACAGTGACCAAAATTGCCATTTTTACAGAGTTTTGCTTACTCAGAAGCTTCAATTTTCACCAATTTCAGGCAGAGAAATGTTTTTAAACACACTTATTTTAGTTTAAAAAGTAATAATTCACATCCAACAGTAATTTGCAGTCAAAAGATGAAATGTTAATATTTCATCAGAATTTTGGCCATTTTGGGAACGTTCGACAGCTCCGCGGTCATCGTTTTTCTTCCGAAAATAGATTTTTTGGGACTTTACCAAAAATGATTCAAAATGTCAATCGGGTCGTGCCTTATGTTGAATAACCACTTTTTAAACCCTCACAGTGACCAAAATTGCCATTTTTACAGAGTTTTGCTTACTCAGAAGCTCCCATTTTGACCAATTTCAGGCACAGAAATGACTTTAAACACACTTATTTTAGTTGAAAAAGTAATAATTCACATCCAACAATAATTTGCAGTCAAAAGATTAAATGTTAAAATTTCATCAGAATTGACCATTTTGGGAACGTTCGACAGCTCCGCGGTCATCGTTTTTCGTCCGAAAATTGATTTTTTGGACTTTACCAAAAATAATTCAAAATGTCAATCGGGTCGTGCCTCATGTTGAATAACCACTTTTTAAACCCTCACAGTGACCAAAATTGCCATTTTTACAGAGTTTTGCTTACTCAGAAGCTTCAATTTTCACCAATTTCAGGCAGAGAAATGACTTTAAACACACTTATTTTAGTTTAAAAAGTAATAATTCACATCCAACAGTAATTTGCAGTCAAAAGATTAAATGTTAAAATTTCATCAGAATTGACCATTTTGGGAACGTTCGACAGCTCCGCGGTCATCGTTTTTCGTCCAAAAATTGATTTTTTGGACTTTACCAAAAATGATTCAAAATGTCAATCGGGTCGTGCCTCATGTTGAGTAACCACTTTTTAAACCCTCACAGTGACCAAAATTGCCATTTTTACAGAGTTTTGCTTACTCAGAAGCTTCAATTTTCACCAATTTCAGGCACAGGAATGACTTTAAACACACTTATTTTAGTTGAAAAAGTAATATTTCACATCCAACAGTAATTTGCAGTCAAAAGATTAAATGTTAAAATTTCATCAGAATTGACCATTTTGGGAACGTTCGACAGCTCCGCGGTCATCGTTTTTCGTTCGAAAATAGATTTTTTGGACTTTACCAAAAATGATTCAAAATGTCAATCGGGTCGTGCCTTATGTTGAATAACCACTTTTTAAACCCTCACAGTGACCAAAATTGCCATTTTTACAGAGTTTTGCTTACTCAGAAGCTTCCATTTTGACCAATTTCAGGCACAGAAATGACTTTAAACACACTTATTTTAGTTGAAAAAGTAATAATTCACATCCAACAGTAATTTGCAGTCAAAAGATTAAATGTTAAAATTTCATCAGAATTGACCATTTTGGGAACGTTCGACAGCTCCGCGGTCATCGTTTTTCGTCCGAAAATTGATTTTTTGGACTTTACCAAAAATTATTCAAAATGTCAATCGGGTCGTGCCTCATGTATAATAACCACTTTTTAAACCCTCACAGTGACCAAAATTGCCATTTTTACAGAGTTTTGCTTACTCAGAAGCTTCAATTTTGACCAATTTCAGGCAGAGAAATGACTTTAAACACACTTACTTTAGTTGAAAAAGTAATAATTCACATCCAACAGTAATTTGCAGTCAAAAGATTAACCCCTTCCACGCTCATGACGAGGTGGGCTCGTCATGAAGTAGCCTCCTCGCACGCTCATGACGAGCCCAGCTCGTCATGAAACATGGGAATCAACAAATCTCAGCACAGGAGGGGAATATGCTGAGCATCCATGGGGTTAAATGTTAAAATGTCATCAGAATTGACCATTTTGGGAACGTTCGACAGCTCCGCGGTCTTCGTTTTTCGTCCGTAAATTGATTTTTTGGACTTTACCAAAAATGATTCAAAATGTCAATCGGGTCGTGCCTCATGTTGAATAACCACGTTTTAAACCCTCACAGTGACCAAAATTGCCATTTTTACAGAGTTTTGCTTACTCAGAAGCTTCAATTTTCACCAATTTCAGGCAGAGAAATGACTTTAAACACACTTATTTTAGTTTGAAAAGTAATAATTCACATCCAACAGTAATTTGCAGTCAAAAGATTAAATGTTAATATTTCATTAGAATTGGCCATTTTGGGAACGTTCGACAGCTCCGCGGTCATCGTTTTTCGTCAGAAAATTGATTTTTTGGACTTTACCCAAAATGATTCAAAATGTCAATCGGGTCGTGCCTCATGTTGAATAACTACTTTTTAAAGCCTCACAGTGACAAAAATTGCCATTTTTACAGAGTTTTGCTTACTCAAAAGCTTTAATTTTGACCAATTTCAGGCAGAGAAATGACTTTAAACACACTTATTTTAGTTGAAAAAGTAATAATTCAGATCCAACTGTAATTTGCAGTCAAAAGATTAAATGTTAAAATTTCATCAGAATTGACCATTTTGGGAACGTTCGACAGCTCCGCGGTCATCGTTTTTCGTTCGAAAATAGATTTTTTGGACTTTACCAAAAATGATTCAAAATGTCAATCGGGTCGTGCCTCATGTTGAATAACCACTTTTTAAACCCTCACAGTGACCAAAATTGCCATTTTTACATAGTTTTGCTTACTCAGAAGCTTAAATTTTGACCAATTTCAGGCACAGAAATAACTTTAAACACACTTATTTTAGTTGAAAAAGTAATAATTCACATCCAACAGTAATTTGCAGTCAAAAGATTAAATGTTAAAATTTCATCAGAATTGACCATTTTGCGAACGTTCGACAGCTCCGCGGTCATCGTTTTTAGTCCGAAAATTGATTTTTTTTGACGTTACCAAAAATGATTCAAAATGTCAATTGGGTCGTGCGTCATGTTGAATAACCACTTTTTAAACCCTCACAGTGACCAAAATTGCCATTTTTACATAGTTTTGCTTACTCAGAAGCTTCAATTTTCACCAATTTCAGGCAGAGAAATGACTTTAAACACACTTATTTTAGTTGAAAAAGTAATAATACCCATCCAACAGTGATTTGCAGTCAAAAGATTAAATGTTAAAATTTCATCAGAATTGACCATTTTGGGAACGTTCGACAGCTCCGCGGTCATCGTTTTTCGTTCGAAAATAGATTTTTTTGGACTTTACCAAAAATGATTCAAAATGTAAATCGGGTCGTGCCTTATGTTGAATAACCACTTTTTAAACCCTCACAGTGACCAAAATTGCCATTTTTACAGAGTTTTGCTTACTCAGAAGCTCCCATTTTGACCAATTTCAGGCACAGAAATGACTTTAAACACACTTATTTTAGTTGAAAAAGTAATAATTCACATCCAACAATAATTTGCAGTCAAAAGATTAAATGTTAAAATTTCATCAGAATTGACCATTTTGGGAACGTTCGACAGCTCCGCGGTCATCGTTTTTCATCCGAAAATTGATTTTTTGGACTTTACCAAAAATTATTCAAAATGTCAATCGGGTCGTGCCTCATGTTGAATAACCACTTTTTAAACCCTCACAGTGACCAAAATTGCCATTTTTACAGAGTTTTGATTACTCAGAAGCTTCAATTTTCACCAATTTCAGGCAGAGAAATGACTTTAAACACACTTATTTTAGTTGGAAAAGTTATAATTCACATCCAACAGTAATTTGCAGTCAAAAGATTAAATGTTAAAATTTCATCAGAATTGACCATTTTGGGAACTTTCGACAGCTCCGCGGTCATCGTTTTTCGTTCGAAAATAGATTTTTTGGACTTTACCAAAAATGATTCAAAATGTCAATTAGGTCGTGCGTCATGTTGAATAACCACTTTTTAAACCCTCACAGTGACCAAAATTGCCATTTTTACAGAGTTTTGCTTACTCAGAAGCTTCAATTTTGACCAATTTCAGGCAGAGAAATGACTTTAAACACACTTACTTTAGTTGAAAAAGTAATAATTCACATCCAACAGTAATTTGCAGTCAAAAGATTAAATGTTAAAATTTCATCAGAATTGACCATTTTGGGAACGTTCGACAGCTCCGCGGTCATCGTTTTTCGTCCGAAAATAGATTTTTTGGACTTTACCAAAAATGATTCAAAATGTCAATCGGGTCGTGCCTCATGTTGAATAACCACTTTTTAAACCCTCACAGTGACCAAAATTGCCATTTTTACAGAGTTTTGCTTACTCAGAAGCTTCAATTTTCACCAATTTCAGGCAGAGAAATGTTTTTAAACACACTTATTTTAGTTTAAAAAGTAATAATTCACATCCAACAGTAATTTGCAGTCAAAAGATGAAATGTTAATATTTCATCAGAATTTTGGCCATTTTGGGAACGTTCGACAGCTCCGCGGTCATCGTTTTTCTTCCGAAAATTGATTTTTTGGACTTTACCCAAAATGATTCAAAATGTCAATCGGGTCGTGCCTCATGTTGAATAACTACTTTTTAAACCCTCACAGTGACCAAAATTGCCATTTTTACAGAGTTTTGCTTACTCAGAAGCTTTAATTTTGACCAATTTCAGGCAGAGAAATGACTTTAAACACACTTATTTTAGTTGAAAAAGTAATATTTAACATCCAACAGTAATTTGCAGTCAAAAGATTAAATGTTAACATTTCATCAGAATTGACCATTTTGGGAACTTTCGACAGCTCCGCGGTCATCGTTTTTCGTCCGAAAATTGATTTTTTCGACTTTTCCAAAAATGATTCAAAATGTCAATCGGGTCGTGCCTCATGTTGAGTAACCACTTTTTAAACCCTCACAGTGACCAAAATTGCAATTTTTACAGAGTTTTGCTTACTCAGAAGCTTAAATTTTCACCAATTTCAGGCACCGGAATGACTTTAAACACACTTATTTTACTTGAAAAAGTAATAATTCAGATCCAACAGTAATTTGCAGTCAAAAGATTAAATGTTAAAATTTCATCAGAATTGACCATTTTGGGAACGTTCGACAGCTCTGCGGTCATCGTTTTTCGTCCAAAAATTGATTTTTTGAAATTTACCAAAAATGATTCAAAATGTCAATCGGGTCGTGCCTCATGTTGAGTAACCACTTTTTAAACCCTCACAGTGACCAAAATTGCCATTTTTACAGAGTTTTGCTTACTCAGAAGCTTAAATTTTGACCAATTTCAGGCACAGAAATAACTTTAAACACACTTATTTTAGTTGAAAAAGTAATAATTCACATCCAACAGTAATTTGCAGTCAAAAGATTAAATGTTAAAATTTCATCAGAATTGACCATTTTGCGAACGTTCGACAGCTCCGCGGTCATCGTTTTTAGTCCGAAAATTGATTTTTTTTGACGTTACCAAAAATGATTCAAAATGTCAATTGGGTCGTGCGTCATGTTGAATAACCACTTTTTAAACCCTCACAGTGACCAAAATTGCCATTTTTACAGAGTTTTGCTTACTCAGAAGCTTCAATTTTCACCGATTTCAGGCAGAGAAATGACTTTAAACACACTTATTTTAGTTGAAAAAGTAATAATACCCATCCAACAGTAATTTGCAGTCAAAAGATTAAATGTTAAAATTTCATCAGAATTGACCATTTTGGGAACGTTCGACAGCTCCGCGGTCATCGTTTTTCGTTCGAAAATAGATTTTTTGGGACTTTACCAAAAATGATTCAAAATGTCAATCGGGTCGTGCCTTATGTTGAATAACCACTTTTTAAACCCTCACAGTGACCAAAATTGCCATTTTTACAGAGTTTTGCTTACTCAGAAGCTCCCATTTTGACCAATTTCAGGCACAGAAATGACTTTAAACACACTTATTTTAGTTGAAAAAGTAATAATTCACATCCAACAATAATTTGCAGTCAAAAGATTAAATGTTAAAATTTCATCAGAATTGACCATTTTGGGAACGTTCGACAGCTCCGCGGTCATCGTTTTTCGTCCGAAAATTGATTTTTTGGACTTTACCAAAAATAATTCAAAATGTCAATCGGGTCGTGCCTCATGTTGAATAACCACTTTTTAAACCCTCACAGTGACCAAAATTGCCATTTTTACAGAGTTTTGATTACTCAGAAGCTTCAATTTTCACCAATTTCAGGCACAGGAATGACTTTAAACACACTTATTTTAGTTGAAAAAGTAATAATTCACATCCAACAGTAATTTGCAGTCAAAAGATTAAATGTTAAAATTTCATCAGAATTGACCATTTTGGGAACGTTCGACAGCTCCGCGGTCATCGTTTTTCGTCCAAAAATTGATTTTTGGGACTTTACCAAAAATGATTCAAAATGTCAATCGGGTCGTGCCTCATGTTGAGTAACCACTTTTTAAACCCTCACAGTGACCAAAATTGCCATTTTTACAGAGTTTTGCTTACTCAGAAGCTTCAATTTTCACCAATTTCAGGCACAGGAATGACTTTAAACACACTTATTTTAGTTGAAAAAGTAATATTTCACATCCAACAGTAATTTGCAGTCAAAAGATTAAATATTAAAATTTCATCAGAATTGACCATTTTGGGAACGTTCGACAGCTCCGCGGTCATCGTTTTTCGTTCGAAAATAGATTTTTTGGACTTTACCAAAAATGATTCAAAATGTCAATCGGGTCGTGCCTTATGTTGAATAACCACTTTTTAAACCCTCACAGTGACCAAAATTGCCATTTTTACAGAGTTTTGCTTACTCAGAAGCTTCCATTTTGACCAATTTCAGGCACAGAAATGACTTTAAACACACTTATTTTAGTTGAAAAAGTAATAATTCACATCCAACAGTAATTTGCAGTCAAAAGATTAAATGTTAAAATTTCATCAGAATTGACCATTTTGGGAACGTTCGACAGCTCCGCGGTCATCGTTTTTCGTCCGAAAATTGATTTTTTGGACTTTACCAAAAATTATTCAAAATGTCAATCGGGTCGTGCCTCATGTTGAATAACCACTTTTTAAACCCTCACAGTGACCAAAATTGCCATTTTTACAGAGTTTTGCTTACTCAGAAGCTTCAATTTTGACCAATTTCAGGCAGAGAAATGACTTTAAACACACTTACTTTAGTTGAAAAAGTAATAATTCACATCCAACAGTAATTTGCAGTCAAAAGATTAACCCCTTCCACGCTCATGACGAGCTGCGCTCGTCATGAAGTAGCCTCCTCGCACGCTCATGACGAGCCCAGCTCGTCATGAAACATGGGAATCAACAAATCTCAGCACAGGAGGGGAATATGCTGAGCATCCATGGGGTTAAATGTTAAAATGTCATCAGAATTGACCATTTTGGGAACGTTCGACAGCTCCGCGGTCTTCGTTTTTCGTCCGTAAATTGATTTTTTGGACTTTACCAAAAATGATTCAAAATGTCAATCGGGTCGTGCCTCATGTTGAATAACCACGTTTTAAACCCTCACAGTGACCAAAATTGCCATTTTTACAGAGTTTTGCTTACTCAGAAGCTTCAATTTTCACCAATTTCAGGCAGAGAAATGACTTTAAACACACTTATTTTAGTTTGAAAAGTAATAATTCACATCCAACAGTAATTTGCAGTCAAAAGATTAAATGTTAATATTTCATTAGAATTGGCCATTTTGGGAACGTTCGACAGCTCCGCGGTCATCGTTTTTCGTCAGAAAATTGATTTTTTGGACTTTACCCAAAATGATTCAAAATGTCAATCGGGTCGTGCCTCATGTTGAATAACTACTTTTTAAAGCCTCACCGTGACAAAAATTGCCATTTTTACAGAGTTTTGCTTACTCAGAAGCTTTAATTTTGACCAATTTCAGGCAGAGAAATGACTTTAAACACACTTATTTTAGTTGAAAAAGTAATAATTCAGATCCAACTGTAATTTGCAGTCAAAAAATTAAATGTTAAAATTTCATCAGAATTGACCATTTTGGGAACGTTCGACAGCTCCGCGGTCATCGTTTTTCGTTCGAAAATAGATTTTTTGGACTTTACCAAAAATGATTCAAAATGTCAATCGGGTCGTGCCTCATGTTGAATAACCACTTTTTAAACCCTCACAGTGACCAAAATTGCCATTTTTACATAGTTATGCTTACTCAGAAGCTTAAATTTTGACCAATTTCAGGCACAGAAATAACTTTAAACACACTTATTTTAGTTGAAAAAGTAATAATTCACATCCAACAGTAATTTGCAGTCAAAAGATTAAATGTTAAAATTTCATCAGAATTGACCATTTTGCGAACGTTCGACAGCTCCGCGGTCATCGTTTTTAGTCCGAAAATTGATTTTTATTGACGTTACCAAAAATGATTCAAAATGTCAATTGGGTCGTGCGTCATGTTGAATAACCACTTTTTAAACCCTCACAGTGACCAAAATTGCCATTTTTACAGAGTTTTGCTTACTCAGAAGCTTCAATTTTCACCAATTTCAGGCAGAGAAATGACTTTAAACACACTTATTTTAGTTGAAAAAGTAATAATACCCATCCAACAGTAATTTGCAGTCAAAAGATTAAATGTTAAAATTTCATCAGAATTGACCATTTTGGGAACGTTCGACAGCTCCGCGGTCATCGTTTTTCGTTCGAAAATAGATTTTTTTGGACTTTACCAAAAATGATTCAAAATGTCAATCGGGTCGTGCCTTATGTTGAATAACCACTTTTTAAACCCTCACAGTGACCAAAATTGCCATTTTTACAGAGTTTTGCTTACTCAGAAGCTCCCATTTTGACCAATTTCAGGCACAGAAATGACTTTAAACACACTTATTTTAGTTGAAAAAGTAATAATTCACATCCAACAATAATTTGCAGTCAAAAGATTAAATGTTAAAATTTCATCAGAATTGACCATTTTGGGAACGTTCGACAGCTCCGCGGTCATCGTTTTTCGTCCGAAAATTGATTTTTTTGGACTTTACCAAAAATTATTCAAAATGTCAATCGGGTCGTGCCTCATGTTGAATAACCACTTTTTAAACCCTCACAGTGACCAAATTGCCATTTTTACAGAGTTTTGATTACTCAGAAGCTTCAATTTTCACCAATTTCAGGCAGAGAAATGACTTTAAACACACTTATTTTAGTTGGAAAAGTTATAATTCACATCCAACAGTAATTTGCAGTCAAAAGATTAAATGTTAAAATTTCATCAGAATTGACCATTTTGGGAACTTTCGACAGCTCCGCGGTCATCGTTTTTCGTTCGAAAATAGATTTTTTGGACTTTACCAAAAATGATTCAAAATGTCAATTGGGTCGTGCGCCATGTTGAATAACCACGTTTTAAACCCTCACAGTGACCAAAATTGCCATTTTTACAGAGTTTTGCTTACTCAGAAGCTTCAATTTTGACCAATTTCAGGCAGAGAAATGACTTTAAACACACTTACTTTAGTTGAAAAAGTAATAATTCACATCCAACAGTAATTTGCAGTCAAAAGATTAAATGTTAAAATTTCATCAGAATTGACCATTTTGGGAACGTTCGACAGCTCCGCGGTCATCGTTTTTCGTCCGAAAATAGATTTTTTGGACTTTACCAAAAATGATTCAAAATGTCAATCGGGTCGTGCCTCATGTTGAATAACCACTTTTTAAACCCTCACAGTGACCAAAATTGCCATTTTTACAGAGTTTTGCTTACTCAGAAGCTTCAATTTTCACCAATTTCAGGCAGAGAAATGTTTTTAAACACACTTATTTTAGTTTAAAAAGTAATAATTCACATCCAACAGTAATTTGCAGTCAAAAGATTAAATGTTAATATTTCATCAGAATTTTGGCCATTTTGGGAACGTTCGACAGCTCCGCGGTCATCGTTTTTCTTCCGAAAATTGATTTTTTGGACTTTACCCAAAATGATTCAAAATGTCAATCGGGTCGTGCCTCATGTTGAATAACCACTTTTTAAACCCTCACAGTGACCAAAACTGCCATTTTTACAGAGTTTTGCTTACTCAGAAGCTTCAATTTTCACCAATTTCAGGCACAGGAATGACTTTAAAGACACTTATTTTAGTTGAAAAAGTAATAATTCACATTAAACAGTAATTTGCAGTCAAAAGATTAAATGTTAAAATTTCATCAGAATTGACCATTTTGGGAACGTTCGACAGCTCCGCGGTCATCGTTTTTCGTTCGAAAAAAGATTTTTTGGACTTTACCAAAAATTATTCAAAATGTCAATCGGGTCGTGCCTCATGTTGAATAACCACTTTTTAAACCCTCACAGTGACCAAAATTGCCATTTTTACAGAGTTTTGATTACTCAGAAGCTTCAATTTTCACCAATTTCAGGCACAGGAATGACTTTAAACACACTTATTTTAGTTGAAAAAGTAATAATTCACATCCAACAGTAATTTGCAGTCAAAAGATTAAATGTTAAAATTTCATCAGAATTGACCATTTTGGGAACGTTCGACAGCTCCACGGTCATCGTTTTTCGTTCGAAAATAGATTTTTTGGACTTTACCAAAAATGATTCAAAATGTCAATCGGGTCGTGCCTCATGTTGAATAACCACTTTTTAAACCCTCACAGTGACCAAAATTGCCATTTTTACAGAGTTTTGCTTACTCAGAAGCTTCAATTTTCACCAATTTCAGGCACAGGAATGACTTTAAACACACTTATTTTAGTTGAAAAAGTAATAATTCAGATCCAACAGTAATTTGCAGTCAAAAGATTAAATGTTAAAATTTCATCAGAATTGACCATTTTGGGAACGTTCGACAGCTCCGCGGTCATCGTTTTTCGTCCGAAAATTGATTTTTTGGACTTTACCAAAAATTATTCAAAATGTCAATCGGGTCGTGCCTCATGTTGAATAACCACTTTTTAAACCCTCACAGTGACCAAAATTGCCATTTTTACAGAGTTTTGCTTACTCAGAAGCTTCAATTTTCACCAATTTCAGGCAGAGAAATGACTTTAAACACACTTATTTTAGTTTAAAAAGTAATAATTCACATCCAACAGTAATTTGCAGTCAAAAGATTAAATGTTAATATTTCATCAGAATTGGCCATTTTGGGAACGTTCGACAGCTCCGCGGTCATCGTTTTTCTTCCGAAAATTGATTTTTTGGACTTTACCCAAAATGATTCAAAATGTCAATCAGGTCGTGCCTCATGTTGAATAACTACTTTTTAAACCCTCACAGTGACCAAAATTGCCATTTTTACAGAGTTTTGCTTACTCAGAAGCTTTAATTTTGACCAATTTCAGGCAGAGAAATGACTTTAAACACACTTATTTTAGTTGAAAAAGTAATAATTCAGATCCAACTGTAATTTGCAGTCAAAAGATTAAATGTTAAAATTTCATCAGAATTGACCATTTTGGGAACGTTCGACAGCTCCGCGGTCATCGTTTTTCGTTCGAAAATAGATTTTTTGGACTTTACCAAAAATGATTCAAAATGTCAATCGGGTCGTGCGTCATGTTGAATAACCACTTTTTAAACCCTCACAGTGACCAAAATTGCCATTTTTACAGAGTTTTGCTTACTCAGAAGCTTCAATTTTCACCAATTTCAGGCAGAGAAATGACTTTAAACACACTTATTTTAGTTGAAAAAGTAATAATACCCATCCAACAGTAATTTGCAGTCAAAAGATTAAATGTTAAAATTTCATCAGAATTGACCATTTTGGGAACGTTCGACAGCTCCGCGGTCATCGTTTTTCGTTCGAAAATAGATTTTTTTGGACTTTACCAAAAATGATTCAAAATGTCAATCGGGTCGTGCCTTATGTTGAATAACCACTTTTTAAACCCTCACAGTGACCAAAATTGCCATTTTTACAGAGTTTTGCTTACTCAGAAGCTCCCATTTTGACCAATTTCAGGCACAGAAATGACTTTAAACACACTTATTTTAGTTGAAAAAGTAATAATTCACATCCAACAATAATTTGCAGTCAAAAGATTAAATGTTAAAATTTCATCAGAATTGACCATTTTGGGAACGTTCGACAGCTCCGCGGTCATCGTTTTTCGTCCGAAAATTGATTTTTTGGACTTTACCAAAAATTATTCAAAATGTCAATCGGGTCGTGCCTCATGTTGAATAACCACTTTTTAAACCCTCACAGTGACCAAAATTGCCATTTTTACAGAGTTTTGATTACTCAGAAGCTTCAATTTTCACCAATTTCAGGCAGAGAAATGACTTGAAACACACTTATTTTAGTTGGAAAAGTTATAATTCACATCCAACAGTAATTTGCAGTCAAAAGATTAAATGTTAAAATTTCATCAGAATTGACCATTTTGGGAACTTTCGACAGCTCCGCGGTCATCGTTTTTCGTTCGAAAATAGATTTTTTGGACTTTACCAAAAATGATTCAAAATGTCAATCGGGTCGTGCGTCATGTTGAATAACCACTTTTTAAACCCTCACAGTGACCAAAATTGCCATTTTTACAGAGTTTTGCTTACTCAGAAGCTTCAATTTTCACCAATTTCAGGCAGAGAAATGACTTTAAACACACTTATTTTAGTTGAAAAAGTAATAATACCCATCCAACAGTAATTTGCAGTCAAAAGATTAAATGTTAAAATTTCATCAGAATTGACCATTTTGGGAACGTTCGACAGCTCCGCGGTCATCGTTTTTCGTTCGAAAATAGATTTTTTTGGACTTTACCAAAAATGATTCAAAATGTCAATCGGGTCGTGCCTTATGTTGAATAACCACTTTTTAAACCCTCACAGTGACCAAAATTGCCATTTTTACAGAGTTTTGCTTACTCAGAAGCTCCCATTTTGACCAATTTCAGGCACAGAAATGACTTTAAACACACTTATTTTAGTTGAAAAAGTAATAATTCACATCCAACAATAATTTGCAGTCAAAAGATTAAATGTTAAAATTTCATCAGAATTGACCATTTTGGGAACGTTCGACAGCTCCGCGGTCATCGTTTTTCGTCCGAAAATTGATTTTTTGGACTTTACCAAAAATTATTCAAAATGTCAATCACGTCGTGCCTCATGTTGAATAACCACTTTTTAAACCCTCACAGTGACCAAAATTGCCATTTTTACAGAGTTTTGATTACTCAGAAGCTTCAATTGTCACCAATTTCAGGCAGAGAAATGACTTTAAACACACTTATTTTAGTTGGAAAAGTTATAATTCACATCCAACAGTAATTTGCAGTCAAAAGATTAAATGTTAAAATTTCATCAGAATTGACCATTTTGGGAACTTTCGACAGCTCCGCGGTCATCGTTTTTCGTTCGAAAATAGATTTTTTGGACTTTACCAAAAATGATTCAAAATGTCAATTGGGTCGTGCGTCATGTTGAATAACCACTTTTTAAACCCTCACAGTGACCAAAATTGCCATTTTTACAGAGTTTTGCTTACTCAGAAGCTTCAATTTTGACCAATTTCAGGCAGAGAAATGACTTTAAACACACTTACTTTAGTTGAAAAAGTAATAATTCACATCCAACAGTAATTTGCAGTCAAAAGATTAAATGTTAAAATTTCATCAGAATTGACCATTTTGGGAACGTTCGACAGCTCCGCGGTCATCGTTTTTCGTCCGAAAATAGATTTTTTGGACTTTACCAAAAATGATTCAAAATGTCAATCGGGTCGTGCCTCATGTTGAGTAACCACTTTTTAAACCCTCACAGTGACCAAAATTGCCATTTTTACAGAGTTTTGCTTACTCAGAAGCTTCAATTTTCACCAATTTCAGGCAGAGAAATGACTTTAAACACACTTATTTTAGTTTAAAAAGTAATAATTCACATCCAACAGTAATTTGCAGTCAAAAGATTAAATGTTAATATTTCATCAGAATTGGCCATTTTGGGAACGTTCGACAGCTCCGCGGTCATCGTTTTTCTTCCGAAAATAGATTTTTTGGACTTTACCCAAAATGATTCAAAATGTCAATCAGGTCGTGCCTCATGTTGAATAACTACTTTTTAAACCCTCACAGTGACCAAAATTGCCATTTTTACAGAGTTTTGCTTACTCAGAAGCTTTAATTTTGACCAATTTCAGGCAGAGAAATGACTTTAAACACACTTATTTTAGTTGAAAAAGTAATAATTCACATCCAACAGTAATTTGCAGTCAAAAGATTAAATGTTAACATTTCATCAGAATTGACCATGTTGGGAACTTTCGACAGCTCCGCGGTCATCGTTTTTCGTCCGAAAATTGATTTTTTGGACTTTACCAAAAATGATTCAAAATGTCAATCGGGTCGTGCCTCATGTTGAATAACCACTTTTTAAACCCTCACAGTGACCAAAACTGCCATTTTTACAGAGTTTTGCTTACTCAGAAGCTTCAATTTTCACCAATTTCAGGCACAGGAATGACTTTAAAGACACTTATTTTAGTTGAAAAAGTAATAATTCACATTAAACAGTAATTTGCAGTCAAAAGATTAAATGTTAAAATTTCATCAGAATTGACCATTTTGGGAACGTTCGACAGCTCCGCGGTCATCGTTTTTCGTTCGAAAAAAGATTTTTTGGACTTTACCAAAAATTATTCAAAATGTCAATCGGGTCGTGCCTCATGTTGAATAACCACTTTTTAAACCCTCACAGTGACCAAAATTGCCATTTTTACAGAGTTTTGATTACTCAGAAGCTTCAATTTTCACCAATTTCAGGCACAGGAATGACTTTAAACACACTTATTTTAGTTGAAAAAGTAATAATTCACATCCAACAGTAATTTGCAGTCAAAAGATTAAATGTTAAAATTTCATCAGAATTGACCATTTTGGGAACGTTCGACAGCTCCACGGTCATCGTTTTTCGTTCGAAAATAGATTTTTTGGACTTTACCAAAAATGATTCAAAATGTCAATCGGGTCGTGCCTCATGTTGAATAACCACTTTTTAAACCCTCACAGTGACCAAAATTGCCATTTTTACAGAGTTTTGCTTACTCAGAAGCTTCAATTTTCACCAATTTCAGGCACAGGAATGACTTTAAACACACTTATTTTAGTTGAAAAAGTAATAATTCAGATCCAACAGTAATTTGCAGTCAAAAGATTAAATGTTAAAATTTCATCAGAATTGACCATTTTGGGAACGTTCGACAGCTCCGCGGTCATCGTTTTTCGTCCGAAAATTGATTTTTTGGACTTTACCAAAAATTATTCAAAATGTCAATCGGGTCGTGCCTCATGTTGAATAACCACTTTTTAAACCCTCACAGTGACCAAAATTGCCATTTTTACAGAGTTTTGCTTACTCAGAAGCTTCAATTTTCACCAATTTCAGGCAGAGAAATGACTTTAAACACACTTATTTTAGTTTAAAAAGTAATAATTCACATCCAACAGTAATTTGCAGTCAAAAGATTAAATGTTAATATTTCATCAGAATTGGCCATTTTGGGAACGTTCGACAGCTCCGCGGTCATCGTTTTTCTTCCGAAAATTGATTTTTTGGACTTTACCCAAAATGATTCAAAATGTCAATCAGGTCGTGCCTCATGTTGAATAACTACTTTTTAAACCCTCACAGTGACCAAAATTGCCATTTTTACAGAGTTTTGCTTACTCAGAAGCTTTAATTTTGACCAATTTCAGGCAGAGAAATGACTTTAAACACACTTATTTTAGTTGAAAAAGTAATAATTCAGATCCAACTGTAATTTGCAGTCAAAAGATTAAATGTTAAAATTTCATCAGAATTGACCATTTTGGGAACGTTCGACAGCTCCGCGGTCATCGTTTTTCGTTCGAAAATAGATTTTTTGGACTTTACCAAAAATGATTCAAAATGTCAATCGGGTCGTGCGTCATGTTGAATAACCACTTTTTAAACCCTCACAGTGACCAAAATTGCCATTTTTACAGAGTTTTGCTTACTCAGAAGCTTCAATTTTCACCAATTTCAGGCAGAGAAATGACTTTAAACACACTTATTTTAGTTGAAAAAGTAATAATACCCATCCAACAGTAATTTGCAGTCAAAAGATTAAATGTTAAAATTTCATCAGAATTGACCATTTTGGGAACGTTCGACAGCTCCGCGGTCATCGTTTTTCGTTCGAAAATAGATTTTTTTGGACTTTACCAAAAATGATTCAAAATGTCAATCGGGTCGTGCCTTATGTTGAATAACCACTTTTTAAACCCTCACAGTGACCAAAATTGCCATTTTTACAGAGTTTTGCTTACTCAGAAGCTCCCATTTTGACCAATTTCAGGCACAGAAATGACTTTAAACACACTTATTTTAGTTGAAAAAGTAATAATTCACATCCAACAATAATTTGCAGTCAAAAGATTAAATGTTAAAATTTCATCAGAATTGACCATTTTGGGAACGTTCGACAGCTCCGCGGTCATCGTTTTTCGTCCGAAAATTGATTTTTTGGACTTTACCAAAAATTATTCAAAATGTCAATCGGGTCGTGCCTCATGTTGAATAACCACTTTTTAAACCCTCACAGTGACCAAAATTGCCATTTTTACAGAGTTTTGATTACTCAGAAGCTTCAATTTTCACCAATTTCAGGCAGAGAAATGACTTTAAACACACTTATTTTAGTTGGAAAAGTTATAATTCACATCCAACAGTAATTTGCAGTCAAAAGATTAAATGTTAAAATTTCATCAGAATTGACCATTTTGGGAACTTTCGACAGCTCCGCGGTCATCGTTTTTCGTTCGAAAATAGATTTTTTGGACTTTACCAAAAATGATTCAAAATGTCAATCGGGTCGTGCGTCATGTTGAATAACCACTTTTTAAACCCTCACAGTGACCAAAATTGCCATTTTTACAGAGTTTTGCTTACTCAGAAGCTTCAATTTTCACCAATTTCAGGCAGAGAAATGACTTTAAACACACTTATTTTAGTTGAAAAAGTAATAATACCCATCCAACAGTAATTTGCAGTCAAAAGATTAAATGTTAAAATTTCATCAGAATTGACCATTTTGGGAACGTTCGACAGCTCCGCGGTCATCGTTTTTCGTTCGAAAATAGATTTTTTTGGACTTTACCAAAAATGATTCAAAATGTCAATCGGGTCGTGCCTTATGTTGAATAACCACTTTTTAAACCCTCACAGTGACCAAAATTGCCATTTTTACAGAGTTTTGCTTACTCAGAAGCTCCCATTTTGACCAATTTCAGGCACAGAAATGACTTTAAACACACTTATTTTAGTTGAAAAAGTAATAATTCACATCCAACAATAATTTGCAGTCAAAAGATTAAATGTTAAAATTTCATCAGAATTGACCATTTTGGGAACGTTCGACAGCTCCGCGGTCATCGTTTTTCGTCCGAAAATTGATTTTTTGGACTTTACCAAAAATTATTCAAAATGTCAATCACGTCGTGCCTCATGTTGAATAACCACTTTTTAAACCCTCACAGTGACCAAAATTGCCATTTTTACAGAGTTTTGATTACTCAGAAGCTTCAATTGTCACCAATTTCAGGCAGAGAAATGACTTTAAACACACTTATTTTAGTTGGAAAAGTTATAATTCACATCCAACAGTAATTTGCAGTCAAAAGATTAAATGTTAAAATTTCATCAGAATTGACCATTTTGGGAACTTTCGACAGCTCCGCGGTCATCGTTTTTCGTTCGAAAATAGATTTTTTGGACTTTACCAAAAATGATTCAAAATGTCAATTGGGTCGTGCGTCATGTTGAATAACCACTTTTTAAACCCTCACAGTGACCAAAATTGCCATTTTTACAGAGTTTTGCTTACTCAGAAGCTTCAATTTTGACCAATTTCAGGCAGAGAAATGACTTTAAACACACTTACTTTAGTTGAAAAAGTAATAATTCACATCCAACAGTAATTTGCAGTCAAAAGATTAAATGTTAAAATTTCATCAGAATTGACCATTTTGGGAACGTTCGACAGCTCCGCGGTCATCGTTTTTCGTCCGAAAATAGATTTTTTGGACTTTACCAAAAATGATTCAAAATGTCAATCGGGTCGTGCCTCATGTTGAGTAACCACTTTTTAAACCCTCACAGTGACCAAAATTGCCATTTTTACAGAGTTTTGCTTACTCAGAAGCTTCAATTTTCACCAATTTCAGGCAGAGAAATGACTTTAAACACACTTATTTTAGTTTAAAAAGTAATAATTCACATCCAACAGTAATTTGCAGTCAAAAGATTAAATGTTAATATTTCATCAGAATTGGCCATTTTGGGAACGTTCGACAGCTCCGCGGTCATCGTTTTTCTTCCGAAAATAGATTTTTTGGACTTTACCCAAAATGATTCAAAATGTCAATCAGGTCGTGCCTCATGTTGAATAACTACTTTTTAAACCCTCACAGTGACCAAAATTGCCATTTTTACAGAGTTTTGCTTACTCAGAAGCTTTAATTTTGACCAATTTCAGGCAGAGAAATGACTTTAAACACACTTATTTTAGTTGAAAAAGTAATAATTCACATCCAACAGTAATTTGCAGTCAAAAGATTAAATGTTAACATTTCATCAGAATTGACCATGTTGGGAACTTTCGACAGCTCCGCGGTCATCGTTTTTCGTCCGAAAATTGATTTTTTGGACTTTACCAAAAATGATTCAAAATGTCAATCGGGTCGTGCCTCATGTTGAGTAACCACTTTTTAAACCCTCACAGTGACCAAAATTGCCATTTTTACAGAGTTTTGCTTACTCTGAAGCTTAAATTTTCACCAATTTCAGGCACAGGAATGACTTTAAACACACTTATTTTAGTTGAAAAAGTAATAATTCAGATCCAACAGTAATTTGCAGTCAAAAGATTAAATGTTAAAATTTCATCAGAATTGACCATTTTGGGAACGTTCGACAGCTCCGCGGTCATCGTTTTTAGTCCGAAAATTGATTTTTTTTTACGTTACCAAAAATGATTCAAAATGTCAATTGGGTCGTGCGTCATGTTGAATAACCACTTTTTAAACCCTCACAGTGACCAAAATTGCCATTTTTACAGAGTTTTGCTTACTCAGAAGCTTCAATTTTCACCAATTTCAGGCAGAGAAATGACTTTAAAAACACTTATTTTAGTTGAAAAAGTAATAATACCCATCCAACAGTAATTTGCAGTCAAAAGATTAAATGTTAAAATTTCATCAGAATTGACCATTTTGGGAACGTTCGACAGCTCCGCGGTCATCGTTTTTCGTTCGAAAATAGATTTTTTTGGACTTTACCAAAAATGATTCAAAATGTCAATCGGGTCGTGCCTTATGTTGAATAACCACTTTTTAAACCCTCACAGTGACCAAAATTGCCATTTTTACAGAGTTTTGCTTACTCAGAAGCTCCCATTTTGACCAATTTCAGGCACAGAAATGACTTTAAACACACTTATTTTAGTTGAAAAAGTAATAATTCACATCCAACAATAATTTGCAGTCAAAAGATTAAATGTTAAAATTTCATCAGAATTGACCATTTTGGGAACGTTCGACAGCTCCGCGGTCATCGTTTTTCGTCCGAAAATTGATTTTTTGGACTTTACCAAAAATTATTCAAAATGTCAATCGGGTCGTGCCTCATGTTGAATAACCACTTTTTAAACCCTCACAGTGACCAAAATTGCCATTTTTACAGAGTTTTGATTACTCAGAAGCTTCAATTTTCACCAATTTCAGGCAGAGAAATGACTTTAAACACACTTATTTTAGTTGGAAAAGTTATAATTCACATCCAACAGTAATTTGCAGTCAAAAGATTAAATGTTAAAATTTCATCAGAATTGACCATTTTGGGAACTTTCGACAGCTCCGCGGTCATCGTTTTTCGTTCGAAAATAGATTTTTTGGACTTTACCAAAAATGATTCAAAATGTCAATCGGGTCGTGCGTCATGTTGAATAACCACTTTTTAAACCCTCACAGTGACCAAAATTGCCATTTTTACAGAGTTTTGCTTACTCAGAAGCTTCAATTTTCACCAATTTCAGGCAGAGAAATGACTTTAAACACACTTATTTTAGTTGAAAAAGTAATAATACCCATCCAACAGTAATTTGCAGTCAAAAGATTAAATGTTAAAATTTCATCAGAATTGACCATTTTGGGAACGTTCGACAGCTCCGCGGTCATCGTTTTTCGTTCGAAAATAGATTTTTTTGGACTTTACCAAAAATGATTCAAAATGTCAATCGGGTCGTGCCTTATGTTGAATAACCACTTTTTAAACCCTCACAGTGACCAAAATTGCCATTTTTACAGAGTTTTGCTTACTCAGAAGCTCCCATTTTGACCAATTTCAGGCACAGAAATGACTTTAAACACACTTATTTTAGTTGAAAAAGTAATAATTCACATCCAACAATAATTTGCAGTCAAAAGATTAAATGTTAAAATTTCATCAGAATTGACCATTTTGGGAACGTTCGACAGCTCCGCGGTCATCGTTTTTCGTCCGAAAATTGATTTTTTGGACTTTACCAAAAATTATTCAAAATGTCAATCGCGTCGTGCCTCATGTTGAATAACCACTTTTTAAACCCTCACAGTGACCAAAATTGCCATTTTTACAGAGTTTTGATTACTCAGAAGCTTCAATTGTCACCAATTTCAGGCAGAGAAATGACTTTAAACACACTTATTTTAGTTGGAAAAGTTATAATTCACATCCAACAGTAATTTGCAGTCAAAAGATTAAATGTTAAAATTTCATCAGAATTGACCATTTTGGGAACTTTCGACAGCTCCGCGGTCATCGTTTTTCGTTCGAAAATAGATTTTTTGGACTTTACCAAAAATGATTCAAAATGTCAATTGGGTCGTGCGTCATGTTGAATAACCACTTTTTAAACCCTCACAGTGACCAAAATTGCCATTTTTACAGAGTTTTGCTTACTCAGAAGCTTCAATTTTGACCAATTTCAGGCAGAGAAATGACTTTAAACACACTTACTTTAGTTGAAAAAGTAATAATTCACATCCAACAGTAATTTGCAGTCAAAAGATTAAATGTTAAAATTTCATCAGAATTGACCATTTTGGGAACGTTCGACAGCTCCGCGGTCATCGTTTTTTGTCCGAAAATTGATTTTTTGGACTTTACCAAAAATGATTCAAAATGTCAATTGGATCGTGCCTCATGTTGAGTAACCACTTTTTAAACCCTCACAGTGACCAAAATTGCCATTTTTACAGAGTTTTGCTTACTCAGAAGCTTCAATTTTCACCAATTTCAGGCACAGGAATGACTTTAAACACACTTATTTTAGTTGAAAAAGTAATATTTCACATCCAACAGTAATTTGCAGTCAAAAGATTAAATGTTAAAATTTCATCAGAATTGACCATTTTGGGAACGTTCGACAGCTCCGCGGTCATCGTTTTTCGTTCGAAAATAGATTTTTTGGACTTTACCAAAAATGATTCAAAATGTCAATCGGGTCGTGCCTTATGTTGAATAACCACTTTTTAAACCCTCACAGTGACCAAAATTGCCATTTTTACAGAGTTTTGCTTACTCAGAAGCTTCAATTTTCACCAATTTCAGGCAGAGAAATGTTTTTAAACACACTTATTTTAGTTTAAAAAGTAATAATTCACATCCAACAGTAATTTGCAGTCAAAAGATTAAATGTTAATATTTCATCAGAATTTTGGCCATTTTGGGAACGTTCGACAGCTCCGCGGTCATCGTTTTTCTTCCGAAAATTGATTTTTTGGACTTTACCCAAAATGATTCAAAATGTCAATCGGGTCGTGCCTCATGTTGAATAACTACTTTTTAAACCCTCACAGTGACCAAAATTGCCATTTTTACAGAGTTTTGCTTACTCAGAAGCTTCAATTTTGACCAATTTCAGGCAGAGAAATGACTTTAAACACACTTACTTTAGTTGAAAAAGTAATAATTCACATCCAACAGTAATTTGCAGTCAAAAGATTAACCCCTTCCACGCTCATGACGAGCTGGGCTCGTCATGAAGTAGCCTCCTCGCACGCTCATTACGAGCCCAGCTCGTCATGAAACATGGGAATCAACAAATCTCAGCACAGGAGGGGAATATGCTGAGCATCCATGGGGTTAAATGTTAAAATGTCATCAGAATTGACCATTTTGGGAACGTTCGACAGCTCCGCGGTCTTCGTTTTTCGTCCGTAAATTGATTTTTTGGACTTTACCAAAAATGATTCAAAATGTCAATCGGGTCGTGCCTCATGTTGAATAACCACGTTTTAAACCCTCACAGTGACCAAAATTGCCATTTTTACAGAGTTTTGCTTACTCAGAAGCTTCAATTTTCACCAATTTCAGGCAGAGAAATGACTTTAAACACACTTATTTTAGTTTGAAAAGTAATAATTCACATCCAACAGTAATTTGCAGTCAAAAGATTAAATGTTAATATTTCATTAGAATTGGCCATTTTGGGAACGTTCGACAGCTCCGCGGTCATCGTTTTTCGTCAGAAAATTGATTTTTTGGACTTTACCCAAAATGATTCAAAATGTCAATCGGGTCGTGCCTCATGTTGAATAACTACTTTTTAAAGCCTCACAGTGACAAAAATTGCCATTTTTACAGAGTTTTGCTTACTCAGAAGCTTTAATTTTGACCAATTTCAGGCAGAGAAATGACTTTAAACACACTTATTTTAGTTGAAAAAGTAATAATTCAGATCCAACTGTAATTTGCAGTCAAAAGATTAAATGTTAAAATTTCATCAGAATTGACCATTTTGGGAACGTTCGACAGCTCCGCGGTCATCGTTTTTCGTTCGAAAATAGATTTTTTGGACTTTACCAAAAATGATTCAAAATGTCAATCGGGTCGTGCCTCATGTTGAATAACCACTTTTTAAACCCTCACAGTGACCAAAATTGCCATTTTTACATAGTTTTGCTTACTCAGAAGCTTAAATTTTGACCAATTTCAGGCACAGAAATAACTTTAAACACACTTATTTTAGTTGAAAAAGTAATAATTCACATCCAACAGTAATTTGCAGTCAAAAGATTAAATGTTAAAATTTCATCAGAATTGACCATTTTGCGAACGTTCGACAGCTCCGCGGTCATCGTTTTTAGTCCGAAAATTGATTTTTTTTGACGTTACCAAAAATGATTCAAAATGTCAATTGGGTCGTGCGTCATGTTGAATAACCACTTTTTAAACCCTCACAGTGACCAAAATTGCCATTTTTACAGAGTTTTGCTTACTCAGAAGCTTCAATTTTCACCAATTTCAGGCAGAGAAATGACTTTAAACACACTTATTTTAGTTGAAAAAGTAATAATACCCATCCAACAGTGATTTGCAGTCAAAAGATTAAATGTTAAAATTTCATCAGAATTGACCATTTTGGGAACGTTCGACAGCTCCGCGGTCATCGTTTTTCGTCCGAAAATAGATTTTTTGGACTTTACCAAAAATGATTCAAAATGTCAATCGGGTCGTGCCTCATGTTGAGTAACCACTTTTTAAACCCTCACAGTGACCAAAATTGCCATTTTTACAGAGTTTTGCTTACTCAGAAGCTTCAATTTTCACCAATTTCAGGCAGAGAAATGACTTTAAACACACTTATTTTAGTTTAAAAAGTAATAATTCACATCCAACAGTAATTTGCAGTCAAAAGATTAAATGTTAATATTTCATCAGAATTGGCCATTTTGGGAACGTTCGACAGCTCCGCGGTCATCGTTTTTCTTCCGAAAATAGATTTTTTGGACTTTACCCAAAATGATTCAAAATGTCAATCAGGTCGTGCCTCATGTTGAATAACTACTTTTTAAACCCTCACAGTGACCAAAATTGCCATTTTTACAGAGTTTTGCTTACTCAGAAGCTTTAATTTTGACCAATTTCAGGCAGAGAAATGACTTTAAACACACTTATTTTAGTTGAAAAAGTAATAATTCACATCCAACAGTAATTTGCAGTCAAAAGATTAAATGTTAACATTTCATCAGAATTGACCATGTTGGGAACTTTCGACAGCTCCGCGGTCATCGTTTTTCGTCCGAAAATTGATTTTTTGGACTTTACCAAAAATGATTCAAAATGTCAATCGGGTCGTGCCTCATGTTGAGTAACCACTTTTTAAACCCTCACAGTGACCAAAATTGCCATTTTTACAGAGTTTTGCTTACTCTGAAGCTTAAATTTTCACCAATTTCAGGCACAGGAATGACTTTAAACACACTTATTTTAGTTGAAAAAGTAATAATTCAGATCCAACAGTAATTTGCAGTCAAAAGATTAAATGTTAAAATTTCATCAGAATTGACCATTTTGGGAACGTTCGACAGCTCCGCGGTCATCGTTTTTAGTCCGAAAATTGATTTTTTTTTACGTTACCAAAAATGATTCAAAATGTCAATTGGGTCGTGCGTCATGTTGAATAACCACTTTTTAAACCCTCACAGTGACCAAAATTGCCATTTTTACAGAGTTTTGCTTACTCAGAAGCTCCCATTTTGACCAATTTCAGGCACAGAAATGACTTTAAACACACTTATTTTAGTTGAAAAAGTAATAATTCACATCCAACAATAATTTGCAGTCAAAAGATTAAATGTTAAAATTTCATCAGAATTGACCATTTTGGGAACGTTCGACAGCTCCGCGGTCATCGTTTTTCGTCCGAAAATTGATTTTTTGGACTTTACCAAAAATTATTCAAAATGTCAATCGGGTCGTGCCTCATGTTGAATAACCACTTTTTAAACCCTCACAGTGACCAAAATTGCCATTTTTACAGAGTTTTGATTACTCAGAAGCTTCAATTTTCACCAATTTCAGGCAGAGAAATGACTTTAAACACACTTATTTTAGTTGGAAAAGTTATAATTCACATCCAACAGTAATTTGCAGTCAAAAGATTAAATGTTAAAATTTCATCAGAATTGACCATTTTGGGAACTTTCGACAGCTCCGCGGTCATCGTTTTTTGTTCGAAAATAGATTTTTTGGACTTTACCAAAAATGATTCAAAATGTCAATCGGGTCGTGCGTCATGTTGAATAACCACTTTTTAAACCCTCACAGTGACCAAAATTGCCATTTTTACAGAGTTTTGCTTACTCAGAAGCTTCAATTTTCACCAATTTCAGGCAGAGAAATGACTTTAAACACACTTATTTTAGTTGAAAAAGTAATAATACCCATCCAACAGTAATTTGCAGTCAAAAGATTAAATGTTAAAATTTCATCAGAATTGACCATTTTGGGAACGTTCGACAGCTCCGCGGTCATCGTTTTTCGTTCGAAAATAGATTTTTTTGGACTTTACCAAAAATGATTCAAAATGTCAATCGGGTCGTGCCTTATGTTGAATAACCACTTTTTAAACCCTCACAGTGACCAAAATTGCCATTTTTACAGAGTTTTGCTTACTCAGAAGCTCCCATTTTGACCAATTTCAGGCACAGAAATGACTTTAAACACACTTATTTTAGTTGAAAAAGTAATAATTCACATCCAACAATAATTTGCAGTCAAAAGATTAAATGTTAAAATTTCATCAGAATTGACCATTTTGGGAACGTTCGACAGCTCCGCGGTCATCGTTTTTCGTCCGAAAATTGATTTTTTGGACTTTACCAAAAATTATTCAAAATGTCAATCGCGTCGTGCCTCATGTTGAATAACCACTTTTTAAACCCTCACAGTGACCAAAATTGCCATTTTTACAGAGTTTTGATTACTCAGAAGCTTCAATTGTCACCAATTTCAGGCAGAGAAATGACTTTAAACACACTTATTTTAGTTGGAAAAGTTATAATTCACATCCAACAGTAATTTGCAGTCAAAAGATTAAATGTTAAAATTTCATCAGAATTGACCATTTTGGGAACTTTCGACAGCTCCGCGGTCATCGTTTTTCGTTCGAAAATAGATTTTTTGGACTTTACCAAAAATGATTCAAAATGTCAATTGGGTCGTGCGTCATGTTGAATAACCACTTTTTAAACCCTCACAGTGACCAAAATTGCCATTTTTACAGAGTTTTGCTTACTCAGAAGCTTCAATTTTGACCAATTTCAGGCAGAGAAATGACTTTAAACACACTTACTTTAGTTGAAAAAGTAATAATTCACATCCAACAGTAATTTGCAGTCAAAAGATTAAATGTTAAAATTTCATCAGAATTGACCATTTTGGGAACGTTCGACAGCTCCGCGGTCATCGTTTTTTGTCCGAAAATTGATTTTTTGGACTTTACCAAAAATGATTCAAAATGTCAATTGGATCGTGCCTCATGTTGAGTAACCACTTTTTAAACCCTCACAGTGACCAAAATTGCCATTTTTACAGAGTTTTGCTTACTCAGAAGCTTCAATTTTCACCAATTTCAGGCACAGGAATGACTTTAAACACACTTATTTTAGTTGAAAAAGTAATATTTCACATCCAACAGTAATTTGCAGTCAAAAGATTAAATGTTAAAATTTCATCAGAATTGACCATTTTGGGAACGTTCGACAGCTCCGCGGTCATCGTTTTTCGTTCGAAAATAGATTTTTTGGACTTTACCAAAAATGATTCAAAATGTCAATCGGGTCGTGCCTTATGTTGAATAACCACTTTTTAAACCCTCACAGTGACCAAAATTGCCATTTTTACAGAGTTTTGCTTACTCAGAAGCTTCAATTTTCACCAATTTCAGGCAGAGAAATGTTTTTAAACACACTTATTTTAGTTTAAAAAGTAATAATTCACATCCAACAGTAATTTGCAGTCAAAAGATTAAATGTTAATATTTCATCAGAATTTTGGCCATTTTGGGAACGTTCGACAGCTCCGCGGTCATCGTTTTTCTTCCGAAAATTGATTTTTTGGACTTTACCCAAAATGATTCAAAATGTCAATCGGGTCGTGCCTCATGTTGAATAACTACTTTTTAAACCCTCACAGTGACCAAAATTGCCATTTTTACAGAGTTTTGCTTACTCAGAAGCTTCAATTTTGACCAATTTCAGGCAGAGAAATGACTTTAAACACACTTACTTTAGTTGAAAAAGTAATAATTCACATCCAACAGT
This sequence comes from Lissotriton helveticus, assembly GCF_964261635.1. Classification (NCBI taxonomy): domain Eukaryota; kingdom Metazoa; phylum Chordata; class Amphibia; order Caudata; family Salamandridae; genus Lissotriton; species Lissotriton helveticus. The sequence goes on along the minus strand of NW_027611882.1, from coordinate 64,193 downwards.
AATTTGCAGTCAAAAGATTAACCCCTTCCACGCTCATGACGAGCTGGGCTCGTCATGAAGTAGCCTCCTCGCACGCTCATTACGAGCCCAGCTCGTCATGAAACATGGGAATCAACAAATCTCAGCACAGGAGGGGAATATGCTGAGCATCCATGGGGTTAAATGTTAAAATGTCATCAGAATTGACCATTTTGGGAACGTTCGACAGCTCCGCGGTCTTCGTTTTTCGTCCGTAAATAGATTTTTTGGACTTTACCAAAAATGATTCAAAATGTCAATCGGGTCGTGCCTCATGTTGAATAACCACGTTTTAAACCCTCACAGTGACCAAAATTGCCATTTTTACAGAGTTTTGCTTACTCAGAAGCTTCAATTTTCACCAATTTCAGGCAGAGAAATGACTTTAAACACACTTATTTTAGTTTGAAAAGTAATAATTCACATCCAACAGTAATTTGCAGTCAAAAGATTAAATGTTAATATTTCATTAGAATTGGCCATTTTGGGAACGTTCGACAGCTCCGCGGTCATCGTTTTTCGTCAGAAAATTGATTTTTTGGACTTTACCCAAAATGATTCAAAATGTCAATCGGGTCGTGCCTCATGTTGAATAACTACTTTTTAAAGCCTCACAGTGACAAAAATTGCCATTTTTACAGAGTTTTGCTTACTCAGAAGCTTTAATTTTGACCAATTTCAGGCAGAGAAATGACTTTAAACACACTTATTTTAGTTGAAAAAGTAATAATTCAGATCCAACTGTAATTTGCAGTCAAAAGATTAAATGTTAAAATTTCATCAGAATTGACCATTTTGGGAACGTTCGACAGCTCCGCGGTCATCGTTTTTCGTTCGAAAATAGATTTTTTGGACTTTACCAAAAATGATTCAAAATGTCAATCGGGTCGTGCCTCATGTTGAATAACCACTTTTTAAACCCTCACAGTGACCAAAATTGCCATTTTTACATAGTTTTGCTTACTCAGAAGCTTAAATTTTGACCAATTTCAGGCACAGAAATAACTTTAAACACACTTATTTTAGTTGAAAAAGTAATAATTCACATCCAACAGTAATTTGCAGTCAAAAGATTAAATGTTAAAATTTCATCAGAATTGACCATTTTGCGAACGTTCGACAGCTCCGCGGTCATCGTTTTTAGTCCGAAAATTGATTTTTTTTGACGTTACCAAAAATGATTCAAAATGTCAATTGGGTCGTGCGTCATGTTGAATAACCACTTTTTAAACCCTCACAGTGACCAAAATTGCCATTTTTACAGAGTTTTGCTTACTCAGAAGCTTCAATTTTCACCAATTTCAGGCAGAGAAATGACTTTAAACACACTTATTTTAGTTGAAAAAGTAATAATACCCATCCAACAGTGATTTGCAGTCAAAAGATTAAATGTTAAAATTTCATCAGAATTGACCATTTTGGGAACGTTCGACAGCTCCGCGGTCATCGTTTTTCGTTCGAAAATAGATTTTTTTGGACTTTACCAAAAATGATTCAAAATGTAAATCGGGTCGTGCCTTATGTTGAATAACCACTTTTTAAACCCTCACAGTGACCAAAATTGCCATTTTTACAGAGTTTTGCTTACTCAGAAGCTCCCATTTTGACCAATTTCAGGCACAGAAATGACTTTAAACACACTTATTTTAGTTGAAAAAGTAATAATTCACATCCAACAATAATTTGCAGTCAAAAGATTAAATGTTAAAATTTCATCAGAATTGACCATTTTGGGAACGTTCGACAGCTCCGCGGTCATCGTTTTTCATCCGAAAATTGATTTTTTGGACTTTACCAAAAATTATTCAAAATGTCAATCGGGTCGTGCCTCATGTTGAATAACCACTTTTTAAACCCTCACAGTGACCAAAATTGCCATTTTTACAGAGTTTTGATTACTCAGAAGCTTCAATTTTCACCAATTTCAGGCAGAGAAATGACTTTAAACACACTTATTTTAGTTGGAAAAGTTATAATTCACATCCAACAGTAATTTGCAGTCAAAAGATTAAATGTTAAAATTTCATCAGAATTGACCATTTTGGGAACTTTCGACAGCTCCGCGGTCATCGTTTTTCGTTCGAAAATAGATTTTTTGGACTTTACCAAAAATGATTCAAAATGTCAATTAGGTCGTGCGTCATGTTGAATAACCACTTTTTAAACCCTCACAGTGACCAAAATTGCCATTTTTACAGAGTTTTGCTTACTCAGAAGCTTCAATTTTGACCAATTTCAGGCAGAGAAATGACTTTAAACACACTTACTTTAGTTGAAAAAGTAATAATTCACATCCAACAGTAATTTGCAGTCAAAAGATTAAATGTTAAAATTTCATCAGAATTGACCATTTTGGGAACGTTCGACAGCTCCGCGGTCATCGTTTTTCGTCCGAAAATAGATTTTTTGGACTTTACCAAAAATGATTCAAAATGTCAATCGGGTCGTGCCTCATGTTGAATAACCACTTTTTAAACCCTCACAGTGACCAAAATTGCCATTTTTACAGAGTTTTGCTTACTCAGAAGCTTCAATTTTCACCAATTTCAGGCAGAGAAATGTTTTTAAACACACTTATTTTAGTTTAAAAAGTAATAATTCACATCCAACAGTAATTTGCAGTCAAAAGATTAAATGTTAATATTTCATCAGAATTTTGGCCATTTTGGGAACGTTCGACAGCTCCGCGGTCATCGTTTTTCTTCCGAAAATTGATTTTTTGGACTTTACCCAAAATGATTCAAAATGTCAATCGGGTCGTGCCTCATGTTGAATAACTACTTTTTAAACCCTCACAGTGACCAAAATTGCCATTTTTACAGAGTTTTGCTTACTCAGAAGCTTAAATTTTCACCAATTTCAGGCACCGGAATGACTTTAAACACACTTATTTTAGTTGAAAAAGTAATAATTCAGATCCAACAGTAATTTGCAGTCAAAAGATTAAATGTTAAAATTTCATCAGAATTGACCATTTTGGGAACGTTCGACAGCTCTGCGGTCATCGTTTTTCGTCCAAAAATTGATTTTTTGGACTTTACCAAAAATGATTCAAAATGTCAATCGGGTCGTGCCTCATGTTGAGTAACCACTTTTTAAACCCTCACAGTGACCAAAATTGCCATTTTTACAGAGTTTTGCTTACTCAGAAGCTTAAATTTTGACCAATTTCAGGCACAGAAATAACTTTAAACACACTTATTTTAGTTGAAAAAGTAATAATTCACATCCAACAGTAATTTGCAGTCAAAAGATTAAATGTTAAAATTTCATCAGAATTGACCATTTTGCGAACGTTCGACAGCTCCGCGGTCATCGTTTTTAGTCCGAAAATTGATTTTTTTTGACGTTACCAAAAATGATTCAAAATGTCAATTGGGTCGTGCGTCATGTTGAACAACCACTTTTTAAACCCTCACAGTGACCAAAATTGCCATTTTTACAGAGTTTTGCTTACTCAGAAGCTTCAATTTTCACCGATTTCAGGCAGAGAAATGACTTTAAACACACTTATTTTAGTTGAAAAAGTAATAATACCCATCCAACAGTAATTTGCAGTCAAAAGATTAAATGTTAAAATTTCATCAGAATTGACCATTTTGGGAACGTTCGACAGCTCCGCGGTCATCGTTTTTCGTTCGAAAATAGATTTTTTGGGACTTTACCAAAAATGATTCAAAATGTCAATCGGGTCGTGCCTTATGTTGAATAACCACTTTTTAAACCCTCACAGTGACCAAAATTGCCATTTTTACAGAGTTTTGCTTACTCAGAAGCTCCCATTTTGACCAATTTCAGGCACAGAAATGACTTTAAACACACTTATTTTAGTTGAAAAAGTAATAATTCACATCCAACAATAATTTGCAGTCAAAAGATTAAATGTTAAAATTTCATCAGAATTGACCATTTTGGGAACGTTCGACAGCTCCGCGGTCATCGTTTTTCGTCCGAAAATTGATTTTTTGGACTTTACCAAAAATAATTCAAAATGTCAATCGGGTCGTGCCTCATGTTGAATAACCACTTTTTAAACCCTCACAGTGACCAAAATTGCCATTTTTACAGAGTTTTGATTACTCAGAAGCTTCAATTTTCACCAATTTCAGGCACAGGAATGACTTTAAACACACTTATTTTAGTTGAAAAAGTAATAATTCACATCCAACAGTAATTTGCAGTCAAAAGATTAAATGTTAAAATTTCATCAGAATTGACCATTTTGGGAACGTTCGACAGCTCCGCGGTCATCGTTTTTCGTCCAAAAATTGATTTTTGGGACTTTACCAAAAATGATTCAAAATGTCAATCGGGTCGTGCCTCATGTTGAGTAACCACTTTTTAAACCCTCACAGTGACCAAAATTGCCATTTTTACAGAGTTTTGCTTACTCAGAAGCTTCAATTTTCACCAATTTCAGGCACAGGAATGACTTTAAACACACTTATTTTAGTTGAAAAAGTAATATTTCACATCCAACAGTAATTTGCAGTCAAAAGATTAAATATTAAAATTTCATCAGAATTGACCATTTTGGGAACGTTCGACAGCTCCGCGGTCATCGTTTTTCGTTCGAAAATAGATTTTTTGGACTTTACCAAAAATGATTCAAAATGTCAATCGGGTCGTGCCTCATGTTGAGTAACCACTTTTTAAACCCTCACAGTGACCAAAATTGCCATTTTTACAGAGTTTTGCTTACTCAGAAGCTTCAATTTTCACCAATTTCAGGCAGAGAAATGACTTTAAACACACTTATTTTAGTTGAAAAAGTAATAATACCCATCCAACAGTAATTTGCAGTCAAAAGATTAAATGTTAAAATTTCATCAGAATTGACCATTTTGGGAACGTTCGACAGCTCCGCGGTCATCGTTTTTCGTTCGAAAATAGATTTTTTTGGACTTTACCAAAAATGATTCAAAATGTCAATCGGGTCGTGCCTTATGTTGAATAACCACTTTTTAAACCCTCACAGTGACCAAAATTGCCATTTTTACAGAGTTTTGCTTACTCAGAAGCTCCCATTTTGACCAATTTCAGGCACAGAAATGACTTTAAACACACTTATTTTAGTTGAAAAAGTAATAATTCACATCCAACAATAATTTGCAGTCAAAAGATTAAATGTTAAAATTTCATCAGAATTGACCATTTTGGGAACGTTCGACAGCTCCGCGGTCATCGTTTTTCGTCCGAAAATTGATTTTTTTGGACTTTACCAAAAATTATTCAAAATGTCAATCGGGTCGTGCCTCATGTTGAATAACCACTTTTTAAACCCTCACAGTGACCAAATTGCCATTTTTACAGAGTTTTGATTACTCAGAAGCTTCAATTTTCACCAATTTCAGGCAGAGAAATGACTTTAAACACACTTATTTTAGTTGGAAAAGTTATAATTCACATCCAACAGTAATTTGCAGTCAAAAGATTAAATGTTAAAATTTCATCAGAATTGACCATTTTGGGAACTTTCGACAGCTCCGCGGTCATCGTTTTTCGTTCGAAAATAGATTTTTTGGACTTTACCAAAAATGATTCAAAATGTCAATTGGGTCGTGCGCCATGTTGAATAACCACGTTTTAAACCCTCACAGTGACCAAAATTGCCATTTTTACAGAGTTTTGCTTACTCAGAAGCTTCAATTTTGACCAATTTCAGGCAGAGAAATGACTTTAAACACACTTACTTTAGTTGAAAAAGTAATAATTCACATCCAACAGTAATTTGCAGTCAAAAGATTAAATGTTAAAATTTCATCAGAATTGACCATTTTGGGAACGTTCGACAGCTCCGCGGTCATCGTTTTTCGTCCGAAAATAGATTTTTTGGACTTTACCAAAAATGATTCAAAATGTCAATCGGGTCGTGCCTCATGTTGAATAACCACTTTTTAAACCCTCACAGTGACCAAAATTGCCATTTTTACAGAGTTTTGCTTACTCAGAAGCTTCAATTTTCACCAATTTCAGGCAGAGAAATGTTTTTAAACACACTTATTTTAGTTTAAAAAGTAATATTTCACATCCAACAGTAATTTGCAGTCAAAAGATTAAATGTTAATATTTCATCAGAATTTTGGCCATTTTGGGAACGTTCGACAGCTCCGCGGTCATCGTTTTTCTTCCGAAAATTGATTTTTTGGACTTTACCCAAAATGATTCAAAATGTCAATCGGGTCGTGCCTCATGTTGAATAACCACTTTTTAAACCCTCACAGTGACCAAAATTGCCATTTTTACAGAGTTTTGCTTACTCAGAAGCTTCAATTTTCACCAATTTCAGGCACAGGAATGACTTTAAACACACTTATTTTAGTTGAAAAAGTAATAATTCACATTAAACAGTAATTTGCAGTCAAAAGATTAAATGTTAAAATTTCATCAGAATTGACCATTTTGGGAACGTTCGACAGCTCCGCGGTCATCGTTTTTCGTTCGAAAAAAGATTTTTTGGACTTTACCAAAAATTATTCAAAATGTCAATCGGGTCGTGCCTCATGTTGAATAACCACTTTTTAAACCCTCACAGTGACCAAAATTGCCATTTTTACAGAGTTTTGATTACTCAGAAGCTTCAATTTTCACCAATTTCAGGCACAGGAATGACTTTAAACACACTTATTTTAGTTGAAAAAGTAATAATTCACATCCAACAGTAATTTGCAGTCAAAAGATTAAATGTTAATATTTCATCAGAATTGGCCATTTTGGGAACGTTCGACAGCTCCGCGGTCATCGTTTTTCTTCCGAAAATTGATTTTTTGGACTTTACCCAAAATGATTCAAAATGTCAATCAGGTCGTGCCTCATGTTGAATAACTACTTTTTAAACCCTCACAGTGACCAAAATTGCCATTTTTACAGAGTTTTGCTTACTCAGAAGCTTCAATTTTCACCAATTTCAGGCACAGGAATGACTTTAAACACACTTATTTTAGTTGAAAAAGTAATAATTCACATCCAACAGTAATTTGCAGTCAAAAGATTAAATGTTAAAATTTCATCAGAATTGACCATTTTGGGAACGTTCGACAGCTCCGCGGTCATCGTTTTTCGTTCGAAAATAGATTTTTTGGACTTTACCAAAAATGATTCAAAATGTCAATCGGGTCGTGCCTCATGTTGAATAACCACTTTTTAAACCCTCACAGTGACCAAAATTGCCATTTTTACAGAGTTTTGCTTACTCAGAAGCTTCAATTTTCACCAATTTCAGGCAGAGAAATGACTTTAAACACACTTATTTTAGTTTAAAAAGTAATAATTCACATCCAACAGTAATTTGCAGTCAAAAGATTAAATGTTAATATTTCATCAGAATTGGCCATTTTGGGAACGTTCGACAGCTCCGCGGTCATCGTTTTTCGTCCGAAAATTGATTTTTTGGACTTTACCCAAAATGATTCAAAATGTCAATCAGGTCGTGCCTCATGTTGAATAACTACTTTTTAAACCCTCACAGTGACCAAAATTGCCATTTTTACAGAGTTTTGCTTACTCAGAAGCTTTAATTTTGACCAATTTCAGGCAGAGAAATGACTTTAAACACACTTATTTTAGTTGAAAAAGTAATAATTCACATCCAACAGTAATTTGCAGTCAAAAGATTAAATGTTAACATTTCATCAGAATTGACCATTTTGGGAACTTTCGACAGCTCCGCGGTCATCGTTTTTCGTCCGAAAATTGATTTTTTGGACTTTACCAAAAATGATTCAAAATGTCAATCGGGTCGTGCCTCATGTTGAGTAACCACTTTTTAAACCCTCACAGTGACCAAAATTGCCATTTTTACAGAGTTTTGCTTACTCTGAAGCTTAAATTTTCACCAATTTCAGGCACAGGAATGACTTTAAACACACTTATTTTAGTTGAAAAAGTAATAATTCAGATCCAACAGTAATTTGCAGTCAAAAGATTAAATGTTAAAATTTCATCAGAATTGACCATTTTGGGAACGTTCGACAGCTCCGCGGTCATCGTTTTTCGTCCAAAAATTGATTTTTTGGACTTTACCAAAAATGATTCAAAATGTCAATCGGGTCGTGCCTCATGTTGAGTAACCACTTTTTAAACCCTCACAGTGACCAAAATTGCCATTTTTACAGAGTTTTGCTTACTCAGAAGCTTCAATTTTCACCAATTTCAGGCACAGGAATGACTTTAAACACACTTATTTTAGTTGAAAAAGTAATATTTCACATCCAACAGTAATTTGCAGTCAAAAGATTAAATGTTAAAATTTCATCAGAATTGACCATTTTGGGAACGTTCGACAGCTCCGCGGTCATCGTTTTTCGTCCGAAAATTGATTTTTTGGACTTTACCAAAAATTATTCAAAATGTCAATCGGGTCGTGCCTCATGTTGAATAACCACTTTTTAAACCCTCACAGTGACCAAAATTGCCATTTTTACAGAGTTTTGCTTACTCAGAAGCTTCAATTTTGACCATTTTCAGGCAGAGAAATGACTTTAAACACACTTATTTTAGTTGAAAAAGTAATAATTCACATTAAACAGTAATTTGCAGTCAAAAGATTAAATGTTAAAATTTCATCAGAATTGACCATTTTGGGAACGTTCGACAGCTCCGCGGTCATCGTTTTTCGTTCGAAAAAAGATTTTTTGGACTTTACCAAAAATTATTCAAAATGTCAATCGGGTCGTGCCTCATGTTGAATAACCACTTTTTAAACCCTCACAGTGACCAAAATTGCCATTTTTACAGAGTTTTGATTACTCAGAAGCTTCAATTTTCACCAATTTCAGGCACAGGAATGACTTTAAACACACTTATTTTAGTTGAAAAAGTAATAATTCACATCCAACAGTAATTTGCAGTCAAAAGATTAAATGTTAATATTTCATCAGAATTGGCCATTTTGGGAACGTTCGACAGCTCCGCGGTCATCGTTTTTCTTCCGAAAATTGATTTTTTGGACTTTACCCAAAATGATTCAAAATGTCAATCAGGTCGTGCCTCATGTTGAATAACTACTTTTTAAACCCTCACAGTGACCAAAATTGCCATTTTTACAGAGTTTTGCTTACTCAGAAGCTTCAATTTTCACCAATTTCAGGCACAGGAATGACTTTAAACACACTTATTTTAGTTGAAAAAGTAATAATTCACATCCAACAGTAATTTGCAGTCAAAAGATTAAATGTTAAAATTTCATCAGAATTGACCATTTTGGGAACGTTCGACAGCTCCGCGGTCATCGTTTTTCGTTCGAAAATAGATTTTTTGGACTTTACCAAAAATGATTCAAAATGTCAATCGGGTCGTGCCTCATGTTGAATAACCACTTTTTAAACCCTCACAGTGACCAAAATTGCCATTTTTACAGAGTTTTGCTTACTCAGAAGCTTCAATTTTCACCAATTTCAGGCAGAGAAATGACTTTAAACACACTTATTTTAGTTTAAAAAGTAATAATTCACATCCAACAGTAATTTGCAGTCAAAAGATTAAATGTTAATATTTCATCAGAATTGGCCATTTTGGGAACGTTCGACAGCTCCGCGGTCATCGTTTTTCGTCCGAAAATTGATTTTTTGGACTTTACCCAAAATGATTCAAAATGTCAATCAGGTCGTGCCTCATGTTGAATAACTACTTTTTAAACCCTCACAGTGACCAAAATTGCCATTTTTACAGAGTTTTGCTTACTCAGAAGCTTTAATTTTGACCAATTTCAGGCAGAGAAATGACTTTAAACACACTTATTTTAGTTGAAAAAGTAATAATTCACATCCAACAGTAATTTGCAGTCAAAAGATTAAATGTTAACATTTCATCAGAATTGACCATTTTGGGAACTTTCGACAGCTCCGCGGTCATCGTTTTTCGTCCGAAAATTGATTTTTTGGACTTTACCAAAAATGATTCAAAATGTCAATCGGGTCGTGCCTCATGTTGAGTAACCACTTTTTAAACCCTCACAGTGACCAAAATTGCCATTTTTACAGAGTTTTGCTTACTCTGAAGCTTAAATTTTCACCAATTTCAGGCACAGGAATGACTTTAAACACACTTATTTTAGTTGAAAAAGTAATAATTCAGATCCAACAGTAATTTGCAGTCAAAAGATTAAATGTTAAAATTTCATCAGAATTGACCATTTTGGGAACGTTCGACAGCTCCGCGGTCATCGTTTTTCGTCCAAAAATTGATTTTTTGGACTTTACCAAAAATGATTCAAAATGTCAATCGGGTCGTGCCTCATGTTGAGTAACCACTTTTTAAACCCTCACAGTGACCAAAATTGCCATTTTTACAGAGTTTTGCTTACTCAGAAGCTTCAATTTTCACCAATTTCAGGCACAGGAATGACTTTAAACACACTTATTTTAGTTGAAAAAGTAATATTTCACATCCAACAGTAATTTGCAGTCAAAAGATTAAATGTTAAAATTTCATCAGAATTGACCATTTTGGGAACGTTCGACAGCTCCGCGGTCATCGTTTTTCGTCCGAAAATTGATTTTTTGGACTTTACCAAAAATTATTCAAAATGTCAATCGGGTCGTGCCTCATGTTGAATAACCACTTTTTAAACCCTCACAGTGACCAAAATTGCCATTTTTACAGAGTTTTGCTTACTCAGAAGCTTCAATTTTGACCATTTTCAGGCAGAGAAATGACTTTAAACACACTTACTTTAGTTGAAAAAGTAATAATTCACATCCAACAGTAATTTGCAGTCAAAAGATTAACCCCTTCCACGCTCATGACGAGCTGGGCTCGTCATGAAGTAGCCTCCTCGCACGCTCATGACGAGCCCAGCTCGTCATGAAACATGGGAATCAACAAATCTCAGCACAGGAGGGGAATATGCTGAGCATCCATGGGGTTAAATGTTAAAATGTCATCAGAATTGACCATTTTGGGAACGTTCGACAGCTCCGCGGTCTTCGTTTTTCGTCCGTAAATTGATTTTTTGGACTTTACCAAAAATGATTCAAAATGTCAATCGGGTCGTGCCTCATGTTGAATAACCACGTTTTAAACCCTCACAGTGACCAAAATTGCCATTTTTACAGAGTTTTGCTTACTCAGAAGCTTCAATTTTCACCAATTTCAGGCAGAGAAATGACTTTAAACACACTTATTTTAGTTTGAAAAGTAATAATTCACATCCAACAGTAATTTGCAGTCAAAAGATTAAATGTTAATATTTCATTAGAATTGGCCATTTTGGGAACGTTCGACAGCTCCGCGGTCATCGTTTTTCGTCAGAAAATTGATTTTTTGGACTTTACCCAAAATGATTCAAAATGTCAATCGGGTCGTGCCTCATGTTGAATAACTACTTTTTAAAGACTCACAGTGACAAAAATTGCCATTTTTACAGAGTTTTGCTTACTCAGAAGCTTTAATTTTGACCAATTTCAGGCACAGGAATGACTTTAAACACACTTATTTTAGTTGAAAAAGTAATAATTCAGATCCAACTGTAATTTGCAGTCAAAAGATTAAATGTTAAAATTTCATCAGAATTGACCATTTTGGGAACGTTCGACAGCTCCGCGGTCATCGTTTTTCGTTCGAAAATAGATTTTTTGGACTTTACCAAAAATGATTCAAAATGTCAATCGGGTCGTGCCTCATGTTGAGTAACCACTTTTTAAACCCTCACAGTGACCAAAATTGCCATTTTTACAGAGTTTTGCTTACTCAGAAGCTTAAATTTTGACCAATTTCAGGCACAGAAATAACTTTAAACACACTTATTTTAGTTGAAAAAGTAATAATTCACATCCAACAGTAATTTGCAGTCAAAAGATTAAATGTTAAAATTTCATCAGAATTGACCATTTTGCGAACGTTCGACAGCTCCGCGGTCATCGTTTTTAGTCCGAAAATTGATTTTTTTGGACGTTACCAAAAATGATTCAAAATGTCAATTGGGTCGTGCGTCATGTTGAATAACCACTTTTTAAACCCTCACAGTGACCAAAATTGCCATTTTTACAGAGTTTTGCTTACTCAGAAGCTTCAATTTTCACCGATTTCAGGCAGAGAAATGACTTTAAACACACTTATTTTAGTTGAAAAAGTAATAATACCCATCCAACAGTAATTTGCAGTCAAAAGATTAAATGTTAAAATTTCATCAGAATTGACCATTTTGGGAACGTTCGACAGCTCCGCGGTCATCGTTTTTCGTTCGAAAATAGATTTTTTTGGACTTTACCAAAAATGATTCAAAATGTCAATCGGGTCGTGCCTTATGTTGAATAACCACTTTTTAAACCCTCACAGTGACCAAAATTGCCATTTTTACAGAGTTTTGCTTACTCAGAAGCTCCCATTTTGACCAATTTCCGGCACAGAAATGACTTTAAACACACTTATTTTAGTTGAAAAAGTAATAATTCACATCCAACAATAATTTGCAGTCAAAAGATTAAATGTTAAAATTTCATCAGAATTGACCATTTTGGGAACGTTCGACAGCTCCGCGGTCATCGTTTTTCGTCCGAAAATTGATTTTTTGGACTTTACCAAAAATTATTCAAAATGTCAATCGGGTCGTGCCTCATGTTGAATAACCACTTTTTAAACCCTCACAGTGACCAAAATTGCCATTTTTACAGAGTTTTGATTACTCAGAAGCTTCAATTTTCACCAATTTCAGGCACAGGAATGCCTTTAAACACACTTATTTTAGTTGAAAAAGTAATAATTCACATCCAACAGTAATTTGCAGTCAAAAGATTAAATGTTAAAATTTCATCAGAATTGACCATTTTGGGAACGTTCGACAGCTCCGCGGTCATCGTTTTTCGTCCGAAAATTGATTTTTTGGACTTTACCAAAAATGATTCAAAATGTCAATCGGGTCGTGCCTCATGTTGAATAACCACGTTTTAAACCCTCACAGTGACCAAAATTGCCATTTTTACAGAGTTTTGCTTACTCAGAAGCTTCAATTTTCACCAATTTCAGGCAGAGAAATGACTTTAAACACACTTATTTTAGTTTGAAAAGTAATAATTCACATCCAACAGTAATTTGCAGTCAAAAGATTAAATGTTAATATTTCATTAGAATTGGCCATTTTGGGAACGTTCGACAGCTCCGCGGTCATTGTTTTTCGTCAGAAAATTGATTTTTTGGACTTTACCCAAAATGATTCAAAATGTCAATCGGGTCGTGCCTCATGTTGAATAACTACTTTTTAAAGCCTCACAGTGACAAAAATTGCCATTTTTACAGAGTTTTGCTTACTCAGAAGCTTTAATTTTGACCAATTTCAGGCAGAGAAATGACTTTAAACACACTTATTTTAGTTGAAAAAGTAATAATTCAGATCCAACTGTAATTTGCAGTCAAAAGATTAAATGTTAAAATTTCATCAGAATTGACCATTTTGGGAACGTTCGACAGCTCCGCGGTCATCGTTTTTCGTTCGAAAATAGATTTTTTGGACTTTACCAAAAATGATTCAAAATGTCAATCGGGTCGTGCCTCATGTTGAGTAACCACTTTTTAAACCCTCACAGTGACCAAAATTGCCATTTTTACAGAGTTTTGCTTACTCAGAAGCTTAAATTTTGACCAATTTCAGGCACAGAAATAACTTTAAACACACTTATTTTAGTTGAAAAAGTAATAATTCACATCCAACAGTAATTTGCAGTCAAAAGATTAAATGTTAAAATTTCATCAGAATTGACCATTTTGCGAACGTTCGACAGCTCCGCGGTCATCGTTTTTAGTCCGAAAATTGATTTTTTTTGACGTTACCAAAAATGATTCAAAATGTCAATTGGGTCGTGCGTCATGTTGAATAACCACTTTTTAAACCCTCACAGTGACCAAAATTGCCATTTTTACAGAGTTTTGCTTACTCAGAAGCTTCAATTTTCACCGATTTCAGGCAGAGAAATGACTTTAAACACACTTATTTTAGTTGAAAAAGTAATAATACCCATCCAACAGTAATTTGCAGTCAAAAGATTAAATGTTAAAATTTCATCAGAATTGACCATTTTGGGAACGTTCGACAGCTCCGCGGTCATCGTTTTTCGTTCGAAAATAGATTTTTTTGGACTTTACCAAAAATGATTCAAAATGTCAATCGGGTCGTGCCTTATGTTGAATAACCACTTTTTAAACCCTCACAGTGACCAAAATTGCCATTTTTACAGAGTTTTGCTTACTCAGAAGCTCCCATTTTGACCAATTTCAGGCACAGAAATGACTTTAAACACACTTATTTTAGTTGAAAAAGTAATAATTCACATCCAACAATAATTTGCAGTCAAAAGATTAAATGTTAAAATTTCATCAGAATTGACCATTTTGGGAACGTTCGACAGCTCCGCGGTCATCGTTTTTCGTCCGAAAATTGATTTTTTGGACTTTACCAAAAATTATTCAAAATGTCAATCGGGTCGTGCCTCATGTTGAATAACCACTTTTTAAACCCTCACAGTGACCAAAATTGCCATTTTTACAGAGTTTTGATTACTCAGAAGCTTCAATTTTCACCAATTTCAGGCACAGGAATGACTTTAAACACACTTATTTTAGTTGAAAAAGTAATAATTCACATCCAACAGTAATTTGCAGTCAAAAGATTAAATGTTAAAATTTCATCAGAATTGACCATTTTGGGAACGTTCGACAGCTCCGCGGTCATCGTTTTTCGTCCAAAAATTGATTTTTGGGACTTTACCAAAAATGATTCAAAATGTCAATCGGGTCGTGCCTCATGTTGAGTAACCACTTTTTAAACCCTCACAGTGACCAAAATTGCCATTTTTACAGAGTTTTGCTTACTCAGAAGCTTCAATTTTCACCAATTTCAGGCACAGGAATGACTTTAAACACACTTATTTTAGTTGAAAAAGTAATATTTCACATCCAACAGTAATTTGCAGTCAAAAGATTAAATGTTAAAATTTCATCAGAATTGACCATTTTGGGAACGTTCGACAGCTCCGCGGTCATCGTTTTTCGTTCGAAAATAGATTTTTTGGACTTTACCAAAAATGATTCAAATTGTCAATCGGGTCGTGCCTTATGTTGAATAACCACTTTTTAAACCCTCACAGTGACCAAAATTGCCATTTTTACAGAGTTTTGCTTACTCAGAAGCTTCCATTTTGACCAATTTCAGGCACAGAAATGACTTTAAACACACTTATTTTAGTTGAAAAAGTAATAATTCACATCCAACAGTAATTTGCAGTCAAAAGATTAAATGTTAAAATTTCATCAGAATTGACCATTTTGGGAACGTTCGACAGCTCCGCGGTCATCGTTTTTCGTCCGAAAATTGATTTTTTGGACTTTACCAAAAATTATTCAAAATGTCAATCGGGTCGTGCCTCATGTTGAATAACCACTTTTTAAACCCTCACAGTGACCAAAATTGCCATTTTTACAGAGTTTTGCTTACTCAGAAGCTTCAATTTTGACCAATTTCAGGCAGAGAAATGACTTTAAACACACTTACTTTAGTTGAAAAAGTAATAATTCACATCCAACAGTAATTTGCAGTCAAAAGATTAACCCCTTCCACGCTCATGACGAGCTGGGCTCGTCATGAAGTAGCCTCCTCGCACGCTCATGACGAGCCCAGCTCGTCATGAAACATGGGAATCAACAAATCTCAGCACAGGAGGGGAATATGCTGAGCATCCATGGGGTTAAATGTTAAAATGTCATCAGAATTGACCATTTTGGGAACGTTCGACAGCTCCGCGGTCTTCATTTTTCGTCCGTAAATTGATTTTTGGGACTTTACCAAAAATGATTCAAAATGTCAATCGGGTCGTGCCTCATGTTGAATAACCACGTTTTAAACCCTCACAGTGACCAAAATTGCCATTTTTACAGAGTTTTGCTTACTCAGAAGCTTTAATTTTGACCAATTTCAGGCAGAGAAATGACTTTAAACACACTTACTTTAGTTGAAAAAGTAATAATTCACATCCAACAGTAATTTGCAGTCAAAAGATTAAATGTTAAAATTTCATCAGAATTGACCATTTTGGGAACGTTCGACAGCTCCGCGGTCATCGTTTTTCGTCCGAAAATAGATTTTTTGGACTTTACCAAAAATGATTCAAAATGTCAATCGGGTCGTGCCTCATGTTGAATAACCACTTTTTAAACCTTCACAGTGACCAAAATTGCCATTTTTACAGAGTTTTGCTTACTCAGAAGCTTCAATTTTCACCAATTTCAGGCAGAGAAATGTTTTTAAACACACTTATTTTAGTTTAAAAAGTAATAATTCACATCCAACAGTAATTTGCAGTCAAAAGATTAAATGTTAATATTTCATCAGAATTTTGGCCATTTTGGGAACGTTCGACAGCTCCGCGGTCATCGTTTTTCTTCCGAAAATTGATTTTTTGGACTTTACCCAAAATGATTCAAAATGTCAATCGGGTCGTGCCTCATGTTGAATAACCACTTTTTAAACCCTCACAGTGACCAAAATTGCCAATTTTTCAGAGTTTTGCTTACTCAGAAGCTTCAATTTTCACCAATTTCAGGCACAGGAATGACTTTAAACACACTTATTTTAGTTGAAAAAGTAATAATTCACATCCAACAGTAATTTGCAGTCAAAAGATTAAATGTTAAAATTTCATCAGAATTGACCATTTTGGGAACGTTCGACAGCTCCGCGGTCATCGTTTTTCGTTCGAAAATAGATTTTTTGGACTTTACCAAAAATGATTCAAAATGTCAATCGGGTCGTGCCTCATGTTGAATAACCACTTTTTAAACCCTCACAGTGACCAAAATTGCCATTTTTACGGAGTTTTGCTTACTCAGAAGCTTCAATTTTCACCAATTTCAGGCAGAGAAATGACTTTAAACACACTTATTTTAGTTTAAAAAGTAATAATTCACATCCAACAGTAATTTGCAGTCAAAAGATTAAATGTTAATATTTCATCAGAATTGGCCATTTTGGGAACGTTCGACAGCTCCGCGGTCATCGTTTTTTGTCCGAAAATTGATTTTTTGGACTTTACCCAAAATGATTCAAAATGTCAATCGGGTCGTGCCTCATGTTGAATAACTACTTTTTAAACCCTCACAGTGACCAAAATTGCCATTTTTACAGAGTTTTGCTTACTCAGAAGCTTAAATTTTCACCAATTTCAGGCACAGGAATGACTTTAAACACACTTATTTTAGTTGAAAAAGTAATAATTCAGATCCAACAGTAATTTGCAGTCAAAAGATTAAATGTTAAAATTTCATCAGAATTGACCATTTTGGGAACGTTCGACAGCTCCGCGGTCATCGTTTTTCGTCCGAAAATTGATTTTTTGGACTTTACCAAAAATTATTCAAAATGTCAATCGGGTCGTGCCTCTTGTTGAATAACCACTTTTAAAACCCTCACAGTGACCAAAATTGCCATTTTTACAGAGTTTTGCTTACTCAGAAGCTTCAATTTTCACCAATTTCAGGCAGAGAAATGACTTTAAACACACTTATTTTAGTTTAAAAAGTAATAATTCACATCCAACAGTAATTTGCAGTCAAAAGATTAAATGTTAATATTTCATCAGAATTGGCCATTTTGGGAACGTTCGACAGCTCCGCGGTCATCGTTTTTCTTCCGAAAATTGATTTTTTGGACTTTACCCAAAATGATTCAAAATGTCAATCAGGTCGTGCCTCATGTTGAATAACTACTTTTTAAACCCTCACAGTGACCAAAATTGCCATTTTTACAGAGTTTTGCTTACTCAGAAGCTTTAATTTTGACCAATTTCAGGCAGAGAAATGACTTTAAACACACTTATTTTAGTTGAAAAAGTAATAATTCACATCCAACAGTAATTTGCAGTCAAAAGATTAAATGTTAACATTTCATCAGAATTGACCATTTTGGGAACTTTCGACAGCTCCGCGGTCATCGTTTTTCGTCCGAAAATTGATTTTTTGGACTTTACCAAAAATGATTCAAAATGTCAATCGGGTCGTGCCTCATGTTGAGTAACCACTTTTTAAACCCTCACAGTGACCAAAATTGCCATTTTTACAGAGTTTTGCTTACTCTGAAGCTTAAATTTTCACCAATTTCAGGCACAGGAATGACTTTAAACACACTTATTTTAGTTGAAAAAGTAATAATTCAGATCCAACAGTAATTTGCAGTCAAAAGATTAAATGTTAAAATTTCATCAGAATTGACCATTTTGGGAACGTTCGACAGCTCCGCGGTCATCGTTTTTCGTCCAAAAATGGATTTTTTGGACTTAACCAAAAATGATTCAAAATGTCAATCGGGTCGTGCCTCATGTTGAGTAACCACTTTTTAAACCCTCACAGTGACCAAAATTGCCATTTTTACAGAGTTTTGCTTACTCAGAAGCTTCAATTTTCACCAATTTCAGGCACAGGAATGACTTTAAACACACTTATTTTAGTTGAAAAAGTAATAATTCACATCCAACAGTAATTTGCAGTCAAAAGATTAAATGTTAAAATTTCATCAGAATTGACCATTTTGGGAACGTTCGACAGCTCCGCGGTCATCGTTTTTCGTTCGAAAATAGATTTTTTGGACTTTACCAAAAATGATTCAAAATGTCAATCGGGTCGTGCCTCATGTTGAATAACCACTTTTTAAACCCTCACAGTGACCAAAATTGCCATTTTTACAGAGTTTTGCTTACTCAGAAGCTTCAATTTTCACCAATTTCAGGCAGAGAAATGACTTTAAACACACTTATTTTAGTTTAAAAAGTAATAATTCACATCCAACAGTAATTTGCAGTCAAAAGATTAAATGTTAATATTTCATCAGAATTGGCCATTTTGGGAACGTTCGACAGCTCCGCGGTCATCGTTTTTCGTCCGAAAATTGATTTTTTGGACTTTACCCAAAATGATTCAAAATGTCAATCGGGTCGTGCCTCATGTTGAATAACTACTTTTTAAACCCTCACTGTGACCAAAATTGCCATTTTTACAGAGTTTTGCTTACTCAGAAGCTTAAATTTTCACCAATTTCAGGCACAGGAATCACTTTAAACACACTTATTTTAGTTGAAAAAGTAATAATTCAGATCCAACAGTAATTTGCAGTCAAAAGATTAAATGTTAAAATTTCATCAGAATTGACCATTTTGGGAACGTTCGACAGCTCCGCGGTCATCGTTTTTCGTCCAAAAATGGATTTTTTGGACTTAACCAAAAATGATTCAAAATGTCAATCGGGTCGTGCCTCATGTTGAGTAACCACTTTTTAAACCCTCACAGTGACCAAAATTGCCATTTTTACAGAGTTTTGCTTACTCAGAAGCTTCAATTTTCACCAATTTCAGGCACAGGAATGACTTTAAACACACTTATTTTAGTTGAAAAAGTAATAATTCACATCCAACAGTAATTTGCAGTCAAAAGATTAAATGTTAAAATTTCATCAGAATTGACCATTTTGGGAACGTTCGACAGCTCCGCGGTCATCGTTTTTCGTTCGAAAATAGATTTTTTTGGACTTTACCAAAAATGATTCAAAATGTCAATCGGGTCGTGCCTCATGTTGAATAACCACTTTTTAAACCCTCACAGTGACCAAAATTGCCATTTTTACAGAGTTTTGCTTACTCAGAAGCTTCAATTTTCACCAATTTCAGGCAGAGAAATGACTTTAAACACACTTATTTTAGTTTAAAAAGTAATAATTCACATCCAACAGTAATTTGCAGTCAAAAGATTAAATGTTAATATTTCATCAGAATTGGCCATTTTGGGAACGTTCGACAGCTCCGCGGTCATCGTTTTTCGTCCGAAAATTGATTTTTTGGACTTTACCCAAAATGATTCAAAATGTCAATCGGGTCGTGCCTCATGTTGAATAACTACTTTTTAAACCCTCACTGTGACCAAAATTGCCATTTTTACAGAGTTTTGCTTACTCAGAAGCTTAAATTTTCACCAATTTCAGGCACAGGAATCACTTTAAACACACTTATTTTAGTTGAAAAAGTAATAATTCAGATCCAACAGTAATTTGCAGTCAAAAGATTAAATGTTAAAATTTCATCAGAATTGACCATTTTGGGAACGTTCGACAGCTCCGCGGTCATCGTTTTTCGTCCGAAAATTGATTTTTTGGACTTTACCAAAAATTATTCAAAATGTCAATCGGGTCGTGCCTCATGTTGAATAACCACTTTTTAAACCCTCACAGTGACCAAAATTGCCATTTTTACAGAGTTTTGCTTACTCAGAAGCTTCAATTTTCACCAATTTCAGGCAGAGAAATGACTTTAAACACACTTATTTTAGTTTAAAAAGTAATAATTCACATCCAACAGTAATTTGCAGTCAAAAGATTAAATGTTAATATTTCATCAGAATTGGCCATTTTGGGAACGTTCGACAGCTCCGCGGTCATCGTTTTTCTTCCGAAAATAGATTTTTTGGACTTTACCCAAAATGATTCAAAATGTCAATCAGGTCGTGCCTCATGTTGAATAACTACTTTTTAAACCCTCACAGTGACCAAAATTGCCATTTTTACAGAGTTTTGCTTACTCAGAAGCTTTAATTTTGACCAATTTCAGGCAGAGAAATGACTTTAAACACACTTATTTTAGTTGAAAAAGTAATAATTCACATCCAACAGTAATTTGCAGTCAAAAGATTAAATGTTAACATTTCATCAGAATTGACCATTTTGGGAACTTTCGACAGCTCCGCGGTCATCGTTTTTCGTCCGAAAATTGATTTTTTGGACTTTACCAAAAATGATTCAAAATGTCAATCGGGTCGTGCCTCATGTTGAGTAACCACTTTTTAAACCCTCACAGTGACCAAAATTGCCATTTTTACAGAGTTTTGCTTACTCTGAAGCTTAAATTTTCACCAATTTCAGGCACAGGAATGACTTTAAACACACTTATTTTAGTTGAAAAAGTAATAATTCAGATCCAACAGTAATTTGCAGTCAAAAGATTAAATGTTAAAATTTCATCAGAATTGACCATTTTGGGAACGTTCGACAGCTCCGCGGTCATCGTTTTTCGTCCAAAAATTGATTTTTTGGACTTTACCAAAAATGATTCAAAATGTCAATCGGGTCGTGCCTCATGTTGAGTAACCACTTTTTAAACCCTCACAGTGACCAAAATTGCCATTTTTACAGAGTTTTGCTTACTCAGAAGCTTCAATTTTCACCAATTTCAGGCACAGGAATGACTTTAAACACACTTATTTTAGTTGAAAAAGTAATATTTCACATCCAACAGTAATTTGCAGTCAAAAGATTAAATGTTAAAATTTCATCAGAATTGACCATTTTGGGAACGTTCGACAGCTCCGCGGTCATCGTTTTTCTTCCGAAAATTGATTTTTTGGACTTTACCCAAAATGATTCAAAATGTCAATCGGGTCGTGCCTCATGTTGAATAACTACTTTTTAAACCCTCACAGTGACCAAAATTGCCATTTTTACAGAGTTTTGCTTACTCAGAAGCTTCAATTTTGACCAATTTCAGGCAGAGAAATGACTTTAAACACACTTACTTTAGTTGAAAAAGTAATAATTCACATCCAACAGTAATTTGCAGTCAAAAGATTAACCCCTTCCACGCTCATGACGAGCTGGGCTCGTCATGAAGTAGCCTCCTCGCACGCTCATGACGAGCCCAGCTCGTCATGAAACATGGGAATCCACAAATCTCAGCACAGGAGGGGAATATGCTGAGCATCCATGGGGTTAAATGTTAAAATGTCATCAGAATTGACCATTTTGGGAACGTTCGACAGCTCCGCGGTCTTCGTTTTTCGTCCGTAAATTGATTTTTTGGACTTTACCAAAAATGATTCAAAATGTCAATCGGGTCGTGCCTCATGTTGAATAACCACGTTTTAAACCCTCACAGTGACCAAAATTGCCATTTTTACAGAGTTTTGCTTACTCAGAAGCTTCAATTTTCACCAATTTCAGGCAGAGAAATGACTTTAAACACACTTATTTTAGTTTGAAAAGTAATAATTCACATCCAACAGTAATTTGCAGTCAAAAGATTAAATGTTAATATTTCATTAGAATTGGCCATTTTGGGAACGTTCGACAGCTCCGCGGTCATCGTTTTTCGTCAGAAAATTGATTTTTTGGACTTTACCCAAAATGATTCAAAATGTCAATCGGGTCGTGCCTCATGTTGAATAACTACTTTTTAAAGCCTCACAGTGACAAAAATTGCCATTTTTACAGAGTTTTGCTTACTCAGAAGCTTTAATTTTGACCAATTTCAGGCAGAGAAATGACTTTAAACACACTTATTTTAGTTGAAAAAGTAATAATTCAGATCCAACTGTAATTTGCAGTCAAAAGATTAAATGTTAAAATTTCATCAGAATTGACCATTTTGGGAACGTTCGACAGCTCCGCGGTCATCGTTTTTCGTTCGAAAATAGATTTTTTGGACTTTACCAAAAATGATTCAAAATGTCAATCGGGTCGTGCCTCATGTTGAATAACCACTTTTTAAACCCTCACAGTGACCAAAATTGCCATTTTTACATAGTTTTGCTTACTCAGAAGCTTAAATTTTGACCAATTTCAGGCACAGAAATAACTTTAAACACACTTATTTTAGTTGAAAAAGTAATAATTCACATCCAACAGTAATTTGCAGTCAAAAGATTAAATGTTAAAATTTCATCAGAATTGACCATTTTGGGAACGTTCGACAGCTCCGCGGTCATCGTTTTTCGTTCGAAAATAGATTTTTTGGGACTTTACCAAAAATGATTCAAAATGTCAATTGGGTCGTGCCTTATGTTGAATAACCACTTTTTAAACCCTCACAGTGACCAAAATTGCCATTTTTACAGAGTTTTGCTTACTCAGAAGCTCCCATTTTGACCAATTTCAGGCACAGAAATGACTTTAAACACACTTATTTTAGTTGAAAAAGTAATAATTCACATCCAACAATAATTTGCAGTCAAAAGATTAAATGTTAAAATTTCATCAGAATTGACCATTTTGGGAACGTTCGACAGCTCCGCGGTCATCGTTTTTCGTCCGAAAATTGATTTTTTCGACTTTTCCAAAAATGATTCAAAATGTCAATCGGGTCGTGCCTCATGTTGAGTAACCACTTTTTAAACCCTCACAGTGACCAAAATTGCCATTTTTACAGAGTTTTGCTTACTCAGAAGCTTAAATTTTCACCAATTTCAGGCACCGGAATGACTTTAAACACACTTATTTTAGTTGAAAAAGTAATAATTCAGATCCAACAGTAATTTGCAGTCAAAAGATTAAATGTTAAAATTTCATCAGAATTGACCATTTTGGGAACGTTCGACAGCTCCGCGGTCATCGTTTTTCGTCCAAAAATTGATTTTTTTGGACATTACCAAAAATGATTCAAAATGTCAATCGGGTCGTGCCTCATGTTGAGTAACCACTTTTTAAACCCTCACAGTGACCAAAATTGCCATTTTTACATAGTTATGCTTACTCAGAAGCTTAAATTTTGACCAATTTCAGGCACAGAAATAACTTTAAACACACTTATTTTAGTTGAAAAAGTAATAATTCACATCCAACAGTAATTTGCAGTCAAAAGATTAAATGTTAAAATTTCATCAGAATTGACCATTTTGCGAACGTTCGACAGCTCCGCGGTCATCGTTTTTAGTCCGAAAATTGATTTTTTTTGACGTTACCAAAAATGATTCAAAATGTCAATTGGGTCGTGCGTCATGTTGAATAACCACTTTTTAAACCCTCACAGTGACCAAAATTGCCATTTTTACAGAGTTTTGCTTACTCAGAAGCTTCAATTTTCACCAATTTCAGGCAGAGAAATGACTTTAAACACACTTATTTTATTTGAAAAAGTAATAATACCCATCCAACAGTAATTTGCAGTCAAAAGATTAAATGTTAAAATTTCATCAGAATTGACCATTTTGGGAACGTTCGACAGCTCCGCGGTCATCGTTTTTCGTTCGAAAATAGATTTTTTTGGACTTTACCAAAAATGATTCAAAATGTCAATCGGGTCGTGCCTTATGTTGAATAACCACTTTTTAAACCCTCACAGTGACCAAAATTGCCATTTTTACAGAGTTTTGCTTACTCAGAAGCTCCCATTTTGACCAATTTCAGGCACAGAAATGACTTTAAACACACTTATTTTAGTTGAAAAAGTAATAATTCACATCCAACAATAATTTGCAGTCAAAAGATTAAATGTTAAAATTTCATCAGAATTGACCATTTTGGGAACTTTCGACAGCTCCGCGGTCATCGTTTTTCGTTCGAAAATAGATTTTTTGGACTTTACCAAAAATGATTCAAAATGTCAATTGGGTCGTGCGTCATGTTGAATAACCACTTTTTAAACCCTCACAGTGACCAAAATTGCCATTTTTACAGAGTTTTGCTTACTCAGAAGCTTCAATTTTGACCAATTTCAGGCAGAGAAATGACTTTAAACACACTTACTTTAGTTGAAAAAGTAATAATTCACATCCAACAGTAATTTGCAGTCAAAAGATTAAATGTTAAAATTTCATCAGAATTGACCATTTTGGGACGTTCGACAGCTCCGCGGTCATCGTTTTTCGTCCGAAAATAGATTTTTTGGACTTTACCAAAAATGATTCAAAATGTCAATCGGGTCGTGCCTCATGTTGAATAACCACTTTTTAAACCCTCACAGTGACCAAAATTGCCATTTTTACAGAGTTTTGCTTACTCAGAAGCTTCAATTTTCACCAATTTCAGGCAGAGAAATGTTTTTAAACACACTTATTTTAGTTTAAAAAGTAATAATTCACATTCAACAGTAATTTGCAGTCAAAAGATTAAATGTTAATATTTCATCAGAATTTTGGCCATTTTGGGAACGTTCGACAGCTCCGCGGTCATCGTTTTTCTTCCGAAAATTGATTTTTTGGACTTTACCCAAAATGATTCAAAATGTCAATCGGGTCGTGCCTCATGTTGAATAACTACTTTTTAAACCCTCACAGTGACCAAAATTGCCATTTTTACAGAGTTTTGCTTACTCAGAAGCTTTAATTTTGACCAATTTCAGGCAGAGAAATGACTTTAAACACACTTATTTTAGTTGAAAAAGTAATATTTCACATCCAACAGTAATTTGCAGTCAAAAGATTAAATGTTAACATTTCATCAGAATTGACCATTTTGGGAACTTTCGACAGCTCCGCGGTCATCGTTTTTCGTCCGAAAATTGATTTTTTGGACTTTACCAAAAATGATTCAAAATGTCAATCGGGTCGTGCCTCATGTTGAGTAACCACTTTTTAAACCCTCACAGTGACCAAAATTGCCATTTTTACAGAGTTTTGCTTATCCAGAAGCTTAAATTTTCACCAATTTCAGGCACAGGAATGACTTTAAACACACTTATTTTAGTTGAAAAAGTAATAATTCAGATCCAACAGTAATTTGTAGTCAAAAGATTAAATGTTAAAATTTCATCAGAATTGACCATTTTGGGAACGTTCGACAGCTCCGCGGTCATCGTTTTTCGTCCAAAAATTGATTTTTTGGACTTTACCAAAAATGATTCAAAATGTCAATCGGGTCGTGCCTCATGTTGAATAACCACTTTTTGAACCCTCACAGTGACCAAAATTGCCATTTTTACAGAGTTTTGCTTACTCAGAAGCTTCAATTTTCACCAATTTCAGGCACAGGAATGACTTTAAACACACTTATTTTAGTTGAAAAAGTAATATTTCACATCCAACAGTAATTTGCAGTCAAAAGATTAAATGTTAAAATTTCATCAGAATTGACCATTTTGGGAACGTTCAACAGCTCCGCGGTCATCGTTTTTCGTTCGAAAATAGATTTTTTGGACTTTACCAAAAATTATTCAAAATGTCAATCGGGTCGTGCCTCATGTTGAATAACCACTTTTTAAACCCTCACAGTGACCAAAATTGCCATTTTTACAGAGTTTTGATTACGCAGAAGCTTCAATTTTCACCAATTTCAGGCACAGGAATGACTTTAAACACACTTATTTTAGTTGAAAAAGTAATAATTCACATCCAACAGTAATTTGCAGTCAAAAGATTAAATGTTAAAATTTCATCAGAATTGACCATTTTGGGAACGTTCGACAGCTCCGCGGTCATCGTTTTTCGTTCGAAAATAGATTTTTTGGACTTTACCAAAAATGATTCAAAATGTCAATCGGGTCGTGCCTCATGTTGAATAACCACTTTTTAAACCCTCACAGTGACCAAAATTGCCATTTTTACAGAGTTTTGCTTACTCAGAAGCTTCAATTTTCACCAATTTCAGGCAGAGAAATGACTTTAAACACACTTATTTTAGTTTAAAAAGTAATAATTCACATCCAACAGTAATTTGCAGTCAAAAGATTAAATGTTAATATTTCATCAGAATTGGCCATTTTGGGAACGTTCGACAGCTCCGCGGTCATCGTTTTTCGTCCGAAAATTGATTTTTTGGACTTTACCCAAAATGATTCAAAATGTCAATTGGGTCGTGCCTCATGTTGAATAACTACTTTTTAAACCCTCACAGTGACCAAAATTGCCATTTTTACAGAGTTTTGCTTACTCAGAAGCTCCCATTTTGACCAATTTCAGGCACAGAAATGACTTTAAACACACTTATTTTAGTTGAAAAAGTAATAATTCACATCCAACAATAATTTGCAGTCAAAAGATTAAATGTTAAAATTTCATCAGAATTGACCATTTTGGGAACTTTCGACAGCTCCGCGGTCATCGTTTTTCGTTCGAAAATAGATTTTTTGGACTTTACCAAAAATGATTCAAAATGTCAATTGGGTCGTGCGTCATGTTGAATAACCACTTTTTAAACCCTCACAGTGACCAAAATTGCCATTTTTACAGAGTTTTGCTTACTCAGAAGCTTCAATTTTGACCAATTTCAGGCAGAGAAATGACTTTAAACACACTTATTTTAGTTTAAAAAGTAATAATTCACATCCAACAGTAATTTGCAGTCAAAAGATTAAATGTTAATATTTCATCAGAATTTTGGCCATTTTGGGAACGTTCGACAGCTCCGCGGTCATCGTTTTTCTTCCGAAAATAGATTTTTTGGACTTTACCCAAAATGATTCAAAATGTCAATCGGGTCGTGCCTCATGTTGAATAACTACTTTTTAAACCCTCACAGTGACCAAAATTGCCATTTTTACAGAGTTTTGCTTACTCAGAAGCTTTAATTTTGACCAATTTCAGGCAGAGAAATGACTTTAAACACACTTATTTTAGTTGAAAAAGTAATATTTCACATCCAACAGTAATTTGCAGTCAAAAGATTAAATGTTAACATTTCATCAGAATTGACCATTTTGGGAACTTTCGACAGCTCCGCGGTCATCGTTTTTCGTCCGAAAATTGATTTTTTGGACTTTACCAAAAATGATTCAAAATGTCAATCGGGTCGTGCCTCATGTTGAGTAACCACTTTTTAAACCCTCACAGTGACCAAAATTGCCATTTTTACAGAGTTTTGCTTATCCAGAAGCTTAAATTTTCACCAATTTCAGGCACAGGAATGACTTTAAACACACTTATTTTAGTTGAAAAAGTAATAATTCAGATCCAACAGTAATTTGTAGTCAAAAGATTAAATGTTAAAATTTCATCAGAATTGACCATTTTGGGAACGTTCAACAGCTCCGCGGTCATCGTTTTTCGTTCGAAAATAGATTTTTTGGACTTTACCAAAAATTATTCAAAATGTCAATCGGGTCGTGCCTCATGTTGAATAACCACTTTTTAAACCCTCACAGTGACCAAAATTGCCATTTTTACAGAGTTTTGATTACGCAGAAGCTTCAATTTTCACCAATTTCAGGCACAGGAATGACTTTAAACACACTTATTTTAGTTGAAAAAGTAATAATTCACATCCAACAGTAATTTGCAGTCAAAAGATTAAATGTTAAAATTTCATCAGAATTGACCATTTTGGGAACGTTCGACAGCTCCGCGGTCATCGTTTTTCGTTCGAAAATAGATTTTTTGGACTTTACCAAAAATGATTCAAAATGTCAATCGGGTCGTGCCTCATGTTGAATAACCACTTTTTAAACCCTCACAGTGACCAAAATTGCCATTTTTACAGAGTTTTGCTTACTCAGAAGCTTCAATTTTCACCAATTTCAGGCAGAGAAATGACTTTAAACACACTTATTTTAGTTTAAAAAGTAATAATTCACATCCAACAGTAATTTGCAGTCAAAAGATTAAATGTTAATATTTCATCAGAATTTTGGCCATTTTGGGAACGTTCGACAGCTCCGCGGTCATCGTTTTTCTTCCGAAAATTGATTTTTTGGACTTTACCCAAAATGATTCAAAATGTCAATCGGGTCGTGCCTCATGTTGAATAACTACTTTTTAAACCCTCACAGTGACCAAAATTGCCATTTTTACAGAGTTTTGCTTACTCAGAAGCTTTAATTTTGACCAATTTCAGGCAGAGAAATGACTTTAAACACACTTATTTTAGTTGAAAAAGTAATATTTCACATCCAACAGTAATTTGCAGTCAAAAGATTAAATGTTAACATTTCATCAGAATTGACCATTTTGGGAACTTTCGACAGCTCCGCGGTCATCGTTTTTCGTCCGAAAATTGATTTTTTGGACTTTACCAAAAATGATTCAAAATGTCAATCGGGTCGTGCCTCATGTTGAGTAACCACTTTTTAAACCCTCACAGTGACCAAAATTGCCATTTTTACAGAGTTTTGCTTATCCAGAAGCTTAAATTTTCACCAATTTCAGGCACAGGAATGACTTTAAACACACTTATTTTAGTTGAAAAAGTAATAATTCAGATCCAACAGTAATTTGTAGTCAAAAGATTAAATGTTAAAATTTCATCAGAATTGACCATTTTGGGAACGTTCAACAGCTCCGCGGTCATCGTTTTTCGTTCGAAAATAGATTTTTTGGACTTTACCAAAAATTATTCAAAATGTCAATCGGGTCGTGCCTCATGTTGAATAACCACTTTTTAAACCCTCACAGTGACCAAAATTGCCATTTTTACAGAGTTTTGATTACGCAGAAGCTTCAATTTTCACCAATTTCAGGCACAGGAATGACTTTAAACACACTTATTTTAGTTGAAAAAGTAATAATTCACATCCAACAGTAATTTGCAGTCAAAAGATTAAATGTTAAAATTTCATCAGAATTGACCATTTTGGGAACGTTCGACAGCGCCGCGGTCATCGTTTTTCGTTCGAAAATAGATTTTTTGGACTTTACCAAAAATGATTCAAAATGTCAATCGGGTCGTGCCTCATGTTGAATAACCACTTTTTAAACCCTCACAGTGACCAAAATTGCCATTTTTACAGAGTTTTGCTTACTCAGAAGCTTCAATTTTCACCAATTTCAGGCAGAGAAATGACTTTAAACACACTTATTTTAGTTTAAAAAGTAATAATTCACATCCAACAGTAATTTGCAGTCAAAAGATTAAATGTTAATATTTCATCAGAATTGGCCATTTTGGGAACGTTCGACAGCTCCGCGGTCATCGTTTTTCGTCCGAAAATTGATTTTTTGGACTTTACCCAAAATGATTCAAAATGTCAATCGGGTCGTGCCTCATGTTGAATAACTACTTTTTAAACCCTCACAGTGACCAAAATTACCATTTTTACAGAGTTTTGCTTACTCAGAAGCTTAAATTTTCACCAATTTCAGGCACAGGAATGACTTTAAACACACTTATTTTAGTTGAAAAAGTAATAATTCAGATCCAACAGTAATTTGCAGTCAAAAGATTAAATGTTAAAATTTCATCAGAATTGACCATTTTGGGAACGTTCGACAGCTCCGCGGTCATCGTTTTTCATCCGAAAATTGATTTTTTGGACTTTACCAAAAATTATTCAAAATGTCAATCGGGTCGTGCCTCATGTTGAATAACCACTTTTTAAACCCTCACAGTGACCAAAATTGCCATTTTTACAGAGTTTTGATTACTCAGAAGCTTAAATTTTCACCAATTTCAGGCACAGGAATGACTTTAAACACACTTATTTCAGTTGAAAAAGTAATAATTCACATCCAACAGTAATTTGCAGTCAAAAGATTAAATGTTAAAATTTCATCAGAATTGACCATTTTGGGAACGTTCGACAGCTCCGCGGTCATCGTTTTTCGTTCAAAAATAGATTTTTGGGACTTTACCAAAAATGATTCAAAATGTCAATCGGGTCGTGCCTTATGTTGAATAACCACTTTTTAAACCCTCACAGTGACCAAAATTGCCATTTTTACAGAGTTTTGATCACTCAGAAGCTTCAATTTTCACCAATTTCAGGCAGAGAAATGACTTTAAACACACCTATTTTAGTTGGAAAAGTTATAATTCACATCCAACAGTAATTTGCAGTCAAAAGATTAAATGTTAAAATTTCATCAGAATTGACCATTTTGGGAACTTTCGACAGCTCCGCGGTCATCGTTTTTCGTTCGAAAATAGATTTTTTGGACTTTACCAAAAATGATTCAAAATGTCAATTGGGTCGTGCGTCATGTTGAATAACCACTTTTTAAACCCTCACAGTGACCAAAATTGCCATTTTTACAGAGTTTTGCTTACTCAGAAGCTTCAATTTTGACCAATTTCAGGCAGAGAAATGACTTTAAACACACTTATTTTAGTTTAAAAAGTAATAATTCACATCCAACAGTAATTTGCAGTCAAAAGATTAAATGTTAATATATCATCAGAATTGGCCATTTTGGGAACGTTCGACAGCTCTGCGGTCATCGTTTTTCTTCCGAAAATTGATTTTTTGGACTTTACCCAAAATGATTCAAAATGTCAATCGGGTCGTGCCTCATGTTGAATAACTACTTTTTAAACCCTCACAGTGACCAAAATTGACACTTTTTACAGAGTTTTGCTTACTCAGAAGCTTAAATTTTCACCAATTTCAGGCACAGGAATGACTTTAAACACACTTATTTTAGTTGAAAAAGTAATAATTCAGATCCAACAGTAATTTGCAGTCAAAAGATTAAATGTTAAAAGTTCATCAGAATTGACCATTTTGGGAACGTTCGATAGCTCCGCGGTCATCGTTTTTCGTCCGAAAATTGATTTTTTGGACTTTACCAAAAATTATTCAAAATGTCAATCGGGTCGTGCCTCATGTTGAATAACCACTTTTTAAACCCTCACAGTGACCAAAATTGCAATTTTTACAGAGTTTCGCTTACTCAGAAGCTTACATTTTGACCAATTTCAGGCACAGGAATGACTTTAAACACACTTATTTTAGTTGAAAAAGTAATAATTCACATCCAACAGTAATTTGCAGTCAAAAGATTAAATGTTAAAATTTCATCAGAATTGACCATTTTGGGAACGTTCGACAGCTCCGCGGTCATCGTTTTTCGTCCGAAAATTTATTTTTTTGACGTTACCAAAAATGATTCAAAATGTCAATTGGGTCGTGTGTCATGTTGAATAACCACTTTTTAAACCCTCACAGTGACCAAAATTGCCATTTTTACAGAGTTTTGCTTACTCAGAAGCTTCAATTTTGACCAATTTCAGGCAGAGAAATGACTTTAAACACACTTATTTTAGTTGAAAAAGTAATAATACACATCCAACAGTAATTTGCAGTCAAAAGATTAAATGTTAAAATTTCATCAGAATTGACCATTTTGGGAACTTTCGACAGCTCCGCGGTCATCGTTTTTCGTCCGAAAATTTATTTTTTTGACGTTACCAAAAATGATTCAAAATGTCAATTGGGTCGTGTGTCATGTTGAATAACCACTTTTTAAACCCTCACAGTGACCAAAATTGCCATTTTTACAGAGTTTTGCTTACTCAGAAGCTTCAATTTTGACCAATTTCAGGCAGAGAAATGACTTTAAACACACTTATTTTAGTTGAAAAAGTAATAATACACATCCAACAGTAATTTGCAGTCAAAAGATTAAATGTTAAAATTTCATCAGAATTGACCATTTTGGGAACGTTCGACAGCTCCGCGGTCATCGTTTTTCGTCCAAAAATTAATTTTTTGGACTTTACCAAAAATGATTCAAAATGTCAATCGGGTCGTGCCTCATGTTGAATAACCACTTTTTAAACCCTCACAGTGACCAAAATTGCCATTTTTACAGAGTTTTGCTTACTCAGAAGCTTCAATTCTCACCAATTTCAGGCAGAGAAATGACTTTAAACACACTTATTTTAGTTTAAAAAGTAATAATTCACATCCAACAGTAATTTGCAGTCAAAAGATTAAATGTTAATATTTCATCAGAATTGGCCATTTTGGGAACGTTCGACAGCTCCGCGGTCATCGTTTTTCGTCCGAAAATAGATTTTTTGGACTTTACCAAAAATTATTCAAAATGTCAATTGGGTCGTGCCTCATGTTGAATAACCACTTTTTAAACCCTCACAGTGACCAAAATTGCCATTTTTACAGAGTTTTGATTACTCAGAAGCTTCAATTTTCACCAATTTCAGGCAGAGAAATGACTTTAAACACACTTATTTTAGTTGGAAAAGTTATAATTCACATCCAACAGTAATTTGCAGTCAAAAGATTAAATGTTAAAATTTCATCAGAATTGACCATTTTGGGAACTTTCGACAGCTCCGCGGTCATCGTTTTTCGTTCAAAAATAGATTTTTTGGACTTTACCAAAAATGATTCAAAATGTCAATTGGGTCGTGCGTCATGTTGAATAACCACTTTTTAAACCCTCACAGTGACCAAAATTGCCATTTTTACAGAGTTTTGCTTACTCAGAAGCTTAAATTTTCACCAATTTCAGGCACCGGAATGACTTTAAACACACTTATTTTAGTTGAAAAAGTAATAATTCAGATCCAACAGTAATTTGCAGTCAAAAGATTAAATGTTAAAATTTCATCAGAATTGACCATTTTGGGAACGTTCGACAGCTCCGCGGTCATCGTTTTTCGTCCAAAAATTGATTTTTTGGACTTTACCAAAAATGATTCAAAATGTCAATCGGGTCGTGCCTCATGTTGAGTAACCACTTTTTAAACCCTCACAGTGACCAAAATTGCCATTTTTACAGAGTTTTGCTTACTCAGAAGCTTACATTTTGACCAATTTCAGGCACAGAAATAACTTTAAACACACTTATTTTAGTTGAAAAAGTAATAATTCACATCCAACAGTAATTTGCAGTCAAAAGATTAAATGTTAAAATTTCATCAGAATTGACCATTTTGCGAACGTTCGACAGCTCCGCGGTCATCGTTTTTAGTCCGAAAATTGATTTTTTTTGACGTTACCAAAAATGATTCAAAATGTCAATTGGGTCGTGCGTCATGTTGAATAACCACTTTTTAAACCCTCACAGTGACCAAAATTGCCATTTTTACAGAGTTTTGCTTACTCAGAAGCTTCAATTTTCACCAATTTCAGGCAGAGAAATGACTTTAAACACACTTATTTTATTTGAAAAAGTAATAATACCCATCCAACAGTAATTTGCAGTCAAAAGATTAAATGTTAAAATTTCATCAGAATTGACCATTTTGGGAACGTTCGACAGCTCCGCGGTCATCGTTTTTCGTTCGAAAATAGATTTTTTTGGACTTTACCAAAAATGATTCAAAATGTCAATCGGGTCGTGCCTTATGTTGAATAACCACTTTTTAAACCCTCACAGTGACCAAAATTGCCATTTTTACAGAGTTTTGATTACTCAGAAGCTTCAATTTTCACCAATTTCAGGCAGAGAAATGACTTTAAACACACTTATTTTAGTTGGAAAAGTTATAATTCACATCCAACAGTAATTTGCAGTCAAAAGATTAAATGTTAAAATTTCATCAGAATTGACCATTTTGGGAACGTTCGACAGCTCCGCGGTCATCGTTTTTCGTCCGAAAATTGATTTTTTGGACTTTACCAAAAATTATTCAAAATGTCAATCGGGTCGTGCCTCATGTTGAATAACCACTTTTTAAACCCTCACAGTGACCAAAATTGCCATTTTTACAGAGTTTTGATTACTCAGAAGCTTCAATTTTCACCAATTTCAGGCAGAGAAATGACTTTAAACACACTTATTTTAGTTGGAAAAGTTATAATTCACATCCAACAGTAATTTGCAGTCAAAAGATTAAATGTTAAAATTTCATCAGAATTGACCATTTTGGGAACTTTCGACAGCTCCGCGGTCATCGTTTTTCGTTCGAAAATAGATTTTTTGGACTTTACCAAAAATGATTCAAAATGTCAATTGGGTCGTGCGTCATGTTGAATAACCACTTTTTAAACCCTCACAGTGACCAAAATTGCCATTTTTACAGAGTTTTGCTTACTCAGAAGCTTCAATTTTGACCAATTTCAGGCAGAGAAATGACTTTAAACACACTTACTTTAGTTGAAAAAGTAATAATTCACATCCAACAGTAATTTGCAGTCAAAAGATTAAATGTTAAAATTTCATCA
Source organism: Lissotriton helveticus (assembly GCF_964261635.1). Taxonomy (NCBI): domain Eukaryota; kingdom Metazoa; phylum Chordata; class Amphibia; order Caudata; family Salamandridae; genus Lissotriton; species Lissotriton helveticus. The sequence continues at coordinate 29,664 of NW_027611882.1, read as the reverse complement.
GAATTGACCATTTTGGGACGTTCGACAGCTCCGCGGTCATCGTTTTTCGTCCGAAAATAGATTTTTTGGACTTTACCAAAAATGATTCAAAATGTCAATCGGGTCGTGCCTCATGTTGAATAACCACTTTTTAAACCCTCACAGTGACCAAAATTGCCATTTTTACAGAGTTTTGCTTACTCAGAAGCTTCAATTTTCACCAATTTCAGGCAGAGAAATGTTTTTAAACACACTTATTTTAGTTTAAAAAGTAATAATTCACATCCAACAGTAATTTGCAGTCAAAAGATTAAATGTTAATATTTCATCAGAATTTTGGCCATTTTGGGAACGTTCGACAGCTCCGCGGTCATCGTTTTTCTTCCGAAAATTGATTTTTTGGACTTTACCCAAAATGATTCAAAATGTCAATCGGGTCGTGCCTCATGTTGAATAACTACTTTTTAAACCCTCACAGTGACCAAAATTGCCATTTTTACAGAGTTTTGCTTACTCAGAAGCTTTAATTTTGACCAATTTCAGGCAGAGAAATGACTTTAAACACACTTATTTTAGTTGAAAAAGTAATATTTCACATCCAACAGTAATTTGCAGTCAAAAGATTAAATGTTAACATTTCATCAGAATTGACCATTTTGGGAACTTTCGACAGCTTCGCGGTCATCGTTTTTCGTCCGAAAATTGATTTTTTGGACTTTACCAAAAATGATTCAAAATGTCAATCGGGTCGTGCCTCATGTTGAGTAACCACTTTTTAAACCCTCACAGTGACCAAAATTGCCATTTTTACAGAGTTTTGCTTATCCAGAAGCTTAAATTTTCACCAATTTCAGGCACAGGAATGACTTTAAACACACTTATTTTAGTTGAAAAAGTAATAATTCAGATCCAACAGTAATTTGTAGTCAAAAGATTAAATGTTAAAATTTCATCAGAATTGACCATTTTGGGAACGTTCGACAGCTCCGCGGTCATCGTTTTTTGTCCGAAAATTGATTTTTTTGACGTTACCAAAAATGATTCAAAATGTCAATCGTGTCGTGCCTCATGTTGAATAACCACTTTTTAAACCCTCACAGTGACCAAAATTGCCATTTTTACAGAGTTTTGCTTACTCAGAAGCTTCAATTTCCACCAATTTCAGGCACAGGAATGACTTTAAACACACTTATTTTAGTTGAAAAAGTAATATTTCACATCCAACAGTAATTTGCAGTCAAAAGATTAAATGTTAAAATTTCATCAGAATTGACCATTTTGGGAACGTTCAACAGCTCCGCGGTCATCGTTTTTCGTTCGAAAATAGATTTTTTGGACTTTACCAAAAATTATTCAAAATGTCAATCGGGTCGTGCCTCATGTTGAATAACCACTTTTTAAACCCTCACAGTGACCAAAATTGCCATTTTTACAGAGTTTTGATTACGCAGAAGCTTCAATTTTCACCAATTTCAGGCACAGGAATGACTTTAAACACACTTATTTTAGTTGAAAAAGTAATAATTCACATCCAACAGTAATTTGCAGTCAAAAGATTAAATGTTAAAATTTCATCAGAATTGACCATTTTGGGAACGTTCGACAGCTCCGCGGTCATCGTTTTTCGTTCGAAAATAGATTTTTTGGACTTTACCAAAAATGATTCAAAATGTCAATCGGGTCGTGCCTCATGTTGAATAACCACTTTTTAAACCCTCACAGTGACCAAAATTGCCATTTTTACAGAGTTTTGCTTACTCAGAAGCTTCAATTTTCACCAATTTCAGGCAGAGAAATGACTTTAAACACACTTATTTTAGTTTAAAAAGTAATAATTCACATCCAACAGTAATTTGCAGTCAAAAGATTAAATGTTAATATTTCATCAGAATTGGCCATTTTGGGAACGTTCGACAGCTCCGCGGTCATCGTTTTTCGTCCGAAAATTGATTTTTTGGACTTTACCCAAAATGATTCAAAATGTCAATCGGGTCGTGCCTCATGTTGAATAACTACTTTTTAAACCCTCACAGTGACCAAAATTGCCATTTTTACAGAGTTTTGCTTACTCAGAAGCTTAAATTTTCACCAATTTCAGGCACAGGAATGACTTTAAACACACTTATTTTAGTTGAAAAAGTAATAATTCAGATCCAACAGTAATTTGCAGTCAAAAGATTAAATGTTAAAATTTCATCAGAATTGACCATTTTGGGAACGTTCGACAGCTCCGCGGTCATCGTTTTTCATCCGAAAATTGATTTTTTGGACTTTACCAAAAATTATTCAAAATGTCAATCGGGTCGTGCCTCATGTTGAATAACCACTTTTTAAACCCTCACAGTGACCAAAATTGCCATTTTTACAGAGTTTTGATTACTCAGAAGCTTCAATTTTCACCAATTTCAGGCAGAGAAATTACTTTAAACACACTTATTTTAGTTGGAAAAGTTATAATTCACATCCAACAGTAATTTGCAGTCAAAAGATTAAATGTTAAAATTTCATCAGAATTGACCATTTTGGGAACTTTCGACAGCTCCGCGGTCATCGTTTTTCGTTCGAAAATAGATTTTTTGGACTTTACCAAAAATGATTCAAAATGTCAATTGGGTCGTGCGTCATGTTGAATAACCACTTTTTAAACCCTCACAGTGACCAAAATTGCCATTTTTACAGAGTTTTGCTTACTCAGAAGCTTCAATTTTGACCAATTTCAGGCAGAGAAATGACTTTAAACACACTTATTTTAGTTTAAAAAGTAATAATTCACATCCAACAGTAATTTGCAGTCAAAAGATTAAATGTTAATATATCATCAGAATTGGCCATTTTGGGAACGTTCGACAGCTCCGCGGTCATCGTTTTTCTTCCGAAAATTGATTTTTTGGACTTTACCCAAAATGATTCAAAATGTCAATCGGGTCGTGCCTCATGTTGAATAACTACTTTTTAAACCCTCACAGTGACCAAAATTGCCATTTTTACAGAGTTTTGCTTACTCAGAAGCTTAAATTTTCACCAATTTCAGGCACAGGAATGACTTTAAACACACTTATTTTAGTTGAAAAAGTAATAATTCAGATCCAACAGTAATTTGCAGTCAAAAGATTAAATGTTAAAAGTTCATCAGAATTGACCATTTTGGGAACGTTCGATAGCTCCGCGGTCATCGTTTTTCGTCCGAAAATTGATTTTTTGGACTTTACCAAAAATTATTCAAAATGTCAATCGGGTCGTGCCTCATGTTGAATAACCACTTTTTAAACCCTCACAGTGACCAAAATTGCCATTTTTACAGAGTTTTGCTTACTCAGAAGCTTCAATTTTGACCAATTTCAGGCAGAGAAATGACTTTAAACACACTTATTTTAGTTGAAAAAGTAATAATACACATCCAACAGTAATTTGCAGTCAAAAGATTAAATGTTAAAATTTCATCAGAATTGACCATTTTGGGAACTTTCGACAGCTCCGCGGTCATCGTTTTTCGTCCGAAAATTTATTTTTTTGACGTTACCAAAAATGATTCAAAATGTCAATTGGGTCGTGTGTCATGTTGAATAACCACTTTTTAAACCCTCACAGTGACCAAAATTGCCATTTTTACAGAGTTTTGCTTACTCAGAAGCTTCAATTTTGACCAATTTCAGGCAGAGAAATGACTTTAAACACACTTATTTTAGTTGAAAAAGTAATAATACACATCCAACAGTAATTTGCAGTCAAAAGATTAAATGTTAAAATTTCATCAGAATTGACCATTTTGGGAACGTTCGACAGCTCCGCGGTCATCGTTTTTCGTCCAAAAATTAATTTTTTGGACTTTACCAAAAATGATTCAAAATGTCAATCGGGTCGTGCCTCATGTTGAATAACCACTTTTTAAACCCTCACAGTGACCAAAATTGCCATTTTTACAGAGTTTTGCTTACTCAGAAGCTTCAATTTTCACCAATTTCAGGCAGAGAAATGACTTTAAACACACTTATTTTAGTTTAAAAAGTAATAATTCACATCCAACAGTAATTTGCAGTCAAAAGATTAAATGTTAATATTTCATCAGAATTGGCCATTTTGGGAACGTTCGACAGCTCCGCGGTCATCGTTTTTCGTCCGAAAATTGATTTTTTGGACTTTACCAAAAATTATTCAAAATGTCAATCGGGTCGTGCCTCATGTTGAATAACCACTTTTTAAACCCTCACAGTGACCAAAATTGCCATTTTTACAGAGTTTTGATTACTCAGAAGCTTCAATTTTCACCAATTTCAGGCAGAGAAATGACTTTAAACACACTTATTTTAGTTGGAAAAGTTATAATTCACATCCAACAGTAATTTGCAGTCAAAAGATTAAATGTTAAAATTTCATCAGAATTGACCATTTTGGGAACTTTCGACAGCTCCGCGGTCATCGTTTTTCGTTCGAAAATAGATTTTTTGGACTTTACCAAAAATGATTCAAAATGTCAATTGGGTCGTGCGTCATGTTGAATAACCACTTTTTAAACCCTCACAGTGACCAAAATTGCCATTTTTACAGAGTTTTGCTTACTCAGAAGCTTAAATTTTCACCAATTTCAGGCACCGGAATGACTTTAAACACACTTATTTTAGTTGAAAAAGTAATAATTCAGATCCAACAGTAATTTGCAGTCAAAAGATTAAATGTTAAAATTTCATCACAATTGACCATTTTGGGAACGTTCGACAGCTCCGCGGTCATCGTTTTTCGTCCAAAAATTGATTTTTTGGACTTTACCAAAAATGATTCAAAATGTCAATCGGGTCGTGCCTCATGTTGAGTAACCACTTTTTAAACCCTCACAGTGACCAAAATTGCCATTTTTACAGAGTTTTGCTTACTCAGAAGCTTACATTTTGACCAATTTCAGGCACAGAAATAACTTTAAACACACTTATTTTAGTTGAAAAAGTAATAATTCACATCCAACAGTAATTTGCAGTCAAAAGATTAAATGTTAAAATTTCATCAGAATTGACCATTTTGCGAACGTTCGACAGCTCCGCGGTCATCGTTTTTAGTCCGAAAATTGATTTTTTTTGACGTTACCAAAAATGATTCAAAATGTCAATTGGGTCGTGCGTCATGTTGAATAACCACTTTTTAAACCCTCACAGTGACCAAAATTGCCATTTTTACAGAGTTTTGCTTACTCAGAAGCTTCAATTTTCACCAATTTCAGGCAGAGAAATGACTTTAAACACACTTATTTTATTTGAAAAAGTAATAATACCCATCCAACAGTAATTTGCAGTCAAAAGATTAAATGTTAAAATTTCATCAGAATTGACCATTTTGGGAACGTTCGACAGCTCCGCGGTCATCGTTTTTCGTTCGAAAATAGATTTTTTTGGACTTTACCAAAAATGATTCAAAATGTCAATCGGGTCGTGCCTTATGTTGAATAACCACTTTTTAAACCCTCACAGTGACCAAAATTGCCATTTTTACAGAGTTTTGCTTACTCAGAAGCTCCCATTTTGACCAATTTCAGGCACAGAAATGACTTTAAACACACTTATTTTAGTTGAAAAAGTAATAATTCACATCCAACAATAATTTGCAGTCAAAAGATTAAATGTTAAAATTTCATCAGAATTGACCATTTTGGGAACGTTCGACAGCTCCGCGGTCATCGTTTTTCGTCCGAAAATTGATTTTTTGGACTTTACCAAAAATTATTCAAAATGTCAATCGGGTCGTGCCTCATGTTGAATAACCACTTTTTAAACCCTCACAGTGACCAAAATTGCCATTTTTACAGAGTTTTGATTACTCAGAAGCTTCAATTTTCACCAATTTCAGGCAGAGAAATGACTTTAAACACACTTATTTTAGTTGGAAAAGTTATAATTCACATCCAACAGTAATTTGCAGTCAAAAGATTAAATGTTAAAATTTCATCAGAATTGACCATTTTGGGAACTTTCGACAGCTCCGCGGTCATCGTTTTTCGTTCGAAAATAGATTTTTTGGACTTTACCAAAAATGATTCAAAATGTCAATTGGGTCGTGCGTCATGTTGAATAACCACTTTTTAAACCCTCACAGTGACCAAAATTGCCATTTTTACAGAGTTTTGCTTACTCAGAAGCTTCAATTTTGACCAATTTCAGGCAGAGAAATGACTTTAAACACACTTACTTTAGTTGAAAAAGTAATAATTCACATCCAACAGTAATTTGCAGTCAAAAGATTAAATGTTAAAATTTCATCAGAATTGACCATTTTGGGACGTTCGACAGCTCCGCGGTCATCGTTTTTCGTCCGAAAATAGATTTTTTGGACTTTACCAAAAATGATTCAAAATGTCAATCGGGTCGTGCCTCATGTTGAATAACCACTTTTTAAACCCTCACAGTGACCAAAATTGCCATTTTTACAGAGTTTTGCTTACTCAGAAGCTTCAATTTTCACCAATTTCAGGCAGAGAAATGTTTTTAAACACACTTATTTTAGTTTAAAAAGTAATAATTCACATCCAACAGTAATTTGCAGTCAAAAGATTAAATGTTAATATTTCATCAGAATTTTGGCCATTTTGGGAACGTTCGACAGCTCCGCGGTCATCGTTTTTCTTCCGAAAATTGATTTTTTGGACTTTACCCAAAATGATTCAAAATGTCAATCGGGTCGTGCCTCATGTTGAATAACTACTTTTTAAACCCTCACAGTGACCAAAATTGCCATTTTTACAGAGTTTTGCTTACTCAGAAGCTTTAATTTTGACCAATTTCAGGCAGAGAAATGACTTTAAACACACTTATTTTAGTTGAAAAAGTAATATTTCACATCCAACAGTAATTTGCAGTCAAAAGATTAAATGTTAACATTTCATCAGAATTGACCATTTTGGGAACTTTCGACAGCTCCGCGGTCATCGTTTTTCGTCCGAAAATTGATTTTTTGGACTTTACCAAAAATGATTCAAAATGTCAATCGGGTCGTGCCTCATGTTGAGTAACCACTTTTTAAACCCTCACAGTGACCAAAATTGCCATTTTTACAGAGTTTTGCTTATCCAGAAGCTTAAATTTTCACCAATTTCAGGCACAGGAATGACTTTAAACACACTTATTTTAGTTGAAAAAGTAATAATTCAGATCCAACAGTAATTTGTAGTCAAAAGATTAAATGTTAAAATTTCATCAGAATTGACCATTTTGGGAACGTTCGACAGCTCCGCGATCATCGTTTTTCGTCCAAAAATTGATTTTTTGGACTTTACCAAAAATGATTCAAAATGTCAATCGGGTCGTGCCTCATGTTGAATAACCACTTTTTGAACCCTCACAGTGACCAAAATTGCCATTTTTACAGAGTTTTGCTTACTCAGAAGCTTCAATTTTCACCAATTTCAGGCACAGGAATGACTTTAAACACACTTATTTTAGTTGAAAAAGTAATATTTCACATCCAACAGTAATTTGCAGTCAAAAGATTAAATGTTAAAATTTCATCAGAATTGACCATTTTGGGAACGTTCAACAGCTCCGCGGTCATCGTTTTTCGTTCGAAAATAGATTTTTGGGACTTTACCAAAAATTATTAAAAATGTCAATCGGGTCGTGCCTCATGTTGAATAACCACTTTTTAAACCCTCACAGTGACCAAAATTGCCATTTTTACAGAGTTTTGATTACGCAGAAGCTTCAATTTTCACCAATTTCAGGCACAGGAATGACTTTAAACACACTTATTTTAGTTGAAAAAGTAATAATTCACATCCAACAGTAATTTGCAGTCAAAAGATTAAATGTTAAAATTTCATCAGAATCGACCAGTTTGGGAACGTTCGACAGCTCCGCGGTCATCGTTTTTCGTTCGAAAATAGATTTTTTGGACTTTACCAAAAATGATTCAAAATGTCAATCGGGTCGTGCCTCATGTTGAATAACCACTTTTTAAACCCTCACAGTGACCAAAATTGCCATTTTTACAGAGTTTTGCTTACTCAGAAGCTTCAATTTTCACCAATTTCAGGCAGAGAAATGACTTTAAACACACTTATTTTAGTTTAAAAAGTAATAATTCACATCCAACAGTAATTTGCAGTCAAAAGATTAAATGTTAATATTTCATCAGAATTGGCCATTTTGGGAACGTTCGACAGCTCCGCGGTCATCGTTTTTCGTCCGAAAATTGATTTTTTGGACTTTACCCAAAATGATTCAAAATGTCAATCGGGTCGTGCCTCATGTTGAATAACTACTTTTTAAACCCTCACAGTGACCAAAATTGCCATTTTTACAGAGTTTTGCTTACTCAGAAGCTTAAATTTTCACCAATTTCAGGCACAGGAATGACTTTAAACACACTTATTTTAGTTGAAAAAGTAATAATTCAGATCCAACAGTAATTTGCAGTCAAAAGATTAAATGTTAAAATTTCATCAGAATTGACCATTTTGGGAACATTCGACAGCTCCGCGGTCATCGTTTTTCATCCGAAAATTGATTTTTTGGACTTTACCAAAAATTAATCAAAATGTCAATCGGGTCGTGCCTCATGTTGAATAACCACTTTTTAAACCCTCACAGTGACCAAAATTGCCATTTTTACAGAGTTTTGATTACTCAGAAGCTTCAATTTTCACCAATTTCAGGCAGAGAAATTACTTTAAACACACTTATTTTAGTTGGAAAAGTTATAATTCACATCCAACAGTAATTTGCAGTCAAAAGATTAAATGTTAAAATTTCATCAGAATTGACCATTTTGGGAACTTTCGACAGCTCCGCGGTCATCGTTTTTCGTTCGAAAATAGATTTTTTGGACTTTACCAAAAATGATTCAAAATGTCAATTGGGTCGTGCGTCATGTTGAATAACCACTTTTTAAACCCTCACAGTGACCAAAATTGCCATTTTTACAGAGTTTTGCTTACTCAGAAGCTTCAATTTTGACCAATTTCAGGCAGAGAAATGACTTTAAACACACTTATTTTAGTTTAAAAAGTAATAATTCACATCCAACAGTAATTTGCAGTCAAAAGATTAAATGTTAAAATTTCATCAGAATTGACCATTTTGGGAACGTTCGACAGCTCCGCGGTCATCGTTTTTCATCCGAAAATAGATTTTTTGGACTTTACCAAAAATGATTCAAAATGTCAATCGGGTCGTGCCTCATGTTGAATAACCACTTTTTAAACCCTCACAGTGACCAAAATTGCCATTTTTACAGAGTTTTGATTACTCAGAAGCTTCAATTTTCACCAATTTCAGGCAGAGAAATGACTTTAAACACACTTATTTTAGTTGGAAAAGTTATAATTCACATCCAACAGTAATTTGCAGTCAAAAGATTAAATGTTAAAATTTCATCAGAATTGACCATTTTGGGAACGTTCGACAGCTCCGCGGTCATCGTTTTTCGTCCGAAAATTGATTTTTTGGACTTTACCCAAAATGATTCAAAATGTCAATCGGGTCGTGCCTCATGTTGAATAACTACTTTTTAAACCCTCACAGTGACCAAAATTGCCATTTTTACAGAGTTTTGCTTACTCAGAAGCTTAAATTTTCACCAATTTCAGGCACAGGAATGACTTTAAACACACTTATTTTAGTTGAAAAAGTAATAATTCAGATCCAACAGTAATTTGCAGTCAAAAGATTAAATGTTAAAATTTCATCAGAATTGACCATTTTGGGAACGTTCGACAGCTCCGCGGTCAATTTTTTTTCGTCCGAAAATTGATTTTTTGGACTTTACCAAAAATGATTCAAAATGTCAATTGGGTCGTGCGTCATGTTGAATAACCACTTTTTAAACCCTCACAGTGACCAAAATTGCCATTTTTACAGATTTTTGCTTACTCAGAAGCTTCAATTTTGACCAATTTCAGGCAGAGAAATGACTTTAAACACACTTACTTTAGTTGAAAAAGTAATAATTCACATCCAACAGTAATTTGCAGTCAAAAGATTAAATGTTAAAATTTCATCAGAATTGACCATTTTGGGAACGTTCGACAGCTCCGCGGTCATCGTTTTTCGTCCGAAAATAGATTTTTTGGACTTTACCAAAAATGATTCAAAATGTCAATCGGGTCGTGCCTCATGTTGAATAACCACTTTTTAAACCCTCACAGTGACCAAAATTGCCATTTTTACAGAGTTTTGCTTACTCAGAAGCTTCAATTTTCACCAATTTCAGGCAGAGAAATGACTTTAAACACACTTATTTTAGTTTAAAAAGTAATAATTCACATCCAACAGTAATTTGCAGTCAAAAGATTAAATGTTAATATTTCATCAGAATTGGCCATTTTGGGAACGTTCGACAGCTCCGCGGTCATCGTTTTTCTTCCGAAAATTGATTTTTTGGACTTTACCCAAAATGATTCAAAATGTCAATCGGGTCGTGCCTCATGTTGAATAACTACTTTTTAAACCCTCACAGTGACCAAAATTGCAATTTTTACAGAGTTTCGCTTACTCAGAAGCTTAAATTTTGACCAATTTCAGGCACAGGAATGACTTTAAACACACTTATTTTAGTTGAAAAAGTAATAATTCAGATCCAACAGTAATTTGCAGTCAAAAGATTAAATGTTAAAAGTTCATCAGAATTGACCATTTTGGGAACGTTCGACAGCTCCGCGGTCATCGTTTTTCGTCCGAAAATTTATTTTTTTGACGTTACCAAAAATGATTCAAAATGTCAATTGGGTCGTGTGTCATGTTGAATAACCACTTTTTAAACCCTCACAGTGACCAAAATTGCCATTTTTACAGAGTTTTGCTTACTCAGAAGCTTCAATTTTGACCAATTTCAGGCAGAGAAATGACTTTAAACACACTTATTTTAGTTGAAAAAGTAATAATACGCATCCAACAGTAATTTGCAGTCAAAAGATTAAATGTTAAAATTTCATCAGAATTGACCATTTTGGGAACTTTCGACAGCTCCGCGGTCATCGTTTTTCGTCCGAAAATTGATTTTTTGGACTTTACCAAAAATGATTCAAAATGTCAATCGGGTCGTGCCTCATGTTGAGTAACCACTTTTTAAACCCTCACAGTGACCAAAATTGCCATTTTTACAGAGTTTTGCTTATTCAGAAGCTTAAATTTTCACCAATTTCAGGCACAGGAATGACTTTAAACACACTTATTTTAGTTGAAAAAATAATAATTCAGATCCAACAGTAATTTGTAGTCAAAAGATTAAATGTTAAAATTTCATCAGAATTGACCATTTTGGGAACGTTCGACAGCTCCGCGGTCATCGTTTTTCGTCCAAAAATTGATTTTTTGGACTTTACCAAAAATGATTCAAAATGTCAATCGGGTCGTGCCTCATGTTGAATAACCACTTTTTGAACCCTCACAGTGACCAAAATTGCCATTTTTACAGAGTTTTGCTTACTCAGAAGCTTCAATTTTCACCAATTTCAGGCACAGGAATGACTTTAAACACACTTATTTTAGTTGAAAAAGTAATATTTCACATCCAACAGTAATTTGCAGTCAAAAGATTAAATGTTAAAATTTCATCAGAATTGACCATTTTGGGAACGTTCAACAGCTCCGCGGTCATCGTTTTTCGTTCGAAAATAGATTTTTGGGACTTTACCAAAAATTATTAAAAATGTCAATCGGGTCGTGCCTCATGTTGAATAACCACTTTTTAAACCCTCACAGTGACCAAAATTGCCATTTTTACAGAGTTTTGATTACGCAGAAGCTTCAATTTTCACCAATTTCAGGCACAGGAATGACTTTAAACACACATATTTTAGTTAAAAAAATAATAATTCAAATCCAACAGTAATTTGCAGTCAAAAGATTAAATGTTAAAATTTCATCAGAATTGACCATTTTGGGAACGTTCGACAGCTCCGCGGTCATCGTTTTCCGTTCGAAAATAGATTTTTTGGACTTTACCAAAAATGATTCAAAATGTCAATCGGGTCGTGCCTCATGTTGAATAACCACTTTTTAAACCCTCACAGTGACCAAAATTGCCATTTTTACAGAGTTTTGCTTACTCAGAAGCTTCAATTTTCACCAATTTCAGGCAGAGAAATGACTTTAAACACACTTATTTTAGTTTAAAAAGTAATAATTCACATCCAACAGTAATTTGCAGTCAAAAGATTAAATGTTAATATTTCATCAGAATTGGCCATTTTGGGAACGTTCGACAGCTCCGCGGTCATCGTTTTTCGTCCGAAAATTGATTTTTTGGACTTTACCCAAAATGATTCAAAATGTCAATCGGGTCGTGCCTCATGTTGAATAACTACTTTTTAAACCCTCACAGTGACCAAAATTGCCATTTTTACAGAGTTTTGCTTACTCAGAAGCTTAAATTTTCACCAATTTCAGGCACAGGAATGACTTTAAACACACTTATTTTAGTTGAAAAAGTAATAATTCAGATCCAACAGTAATTTGCAGTCAAAAGATTAAATGTTAAAATTTCATCAGAATTGACCATTTTGGGAACGTTCGACAGCTCCGCGGTCATCGTTTTTCATCCGAAAATTGATTTTTTGGACTTTACCAAAAATTATTCAAAATGTCAATCGGGTCGTGCCTCATGTTGAATAACCACTTTTTAAACCCTCACAGTGACCAAAATTGCCATTTTTACAGAGTTTTGATTACTCAGAAGCTTCAATTTTCACCAATTTCAGGCAGAGAAATTACTTTAAACACACTTATTTTAGTTGGAAAAGTTATAATTCACATCCAACAGTAATTTGCAGTCAAAAGATTAAATGTTAAAATTTCATCAGAATTGACCATTTTGGGAACTTTCGACAGCTCCGCGGTCATCGTTTTTCGTTCGAAAATAGATTTTTTGGACTTTACCAAAAATGATTCAAAATGTCAATTGGGTCGTGCGTCATGTTGAATAACCACTTTTTAAACCCTCACAGTGACCAAAATTGCCATTTTTACAGAGTTTTGCTTACTCAGAAGCTTCAATTTTGACCAATTTCAGGCAGAGAAATGACTTTAAACACACTTACTTTAGTTGAAAAAGTAATAATTCACATCCAACAGTAATTTGCAGTCAAAAGATTAAATGTTAAAATTTCATCAGAATTGACCATTTTGGGACGTTCGACAGCTCCGCGGTCATCGTTTTTCGTCCGAAAATAGATTTTTTGGACTTTACCAAAAATGATTCAAAATGTCAATCGGGTCGTGCCTCATGTTGAATAACCACTTTTTAAACCCTCACAGTGACCAAAATTGCCATTTTTACAGAGTTTTGCTTACTCAGAAGCTTCAATTTTCACCAATTTCAGGCAGAGAAATGTTTTTAAACACACTTATTTTAGTTTAAAAAGTAATAATTCACATCCAACAGTAATTTGCAGTCAAAAGATTAAATGTTAATATTTCATCAGAATTTTGGCCATTTTGGGAACGTTCGACAGCTCCGCGGTCATCGTTTTTCTTCCGAAAATTGATTTTTTGGACTTTACCCAAAATGATTCAAAATGTCAATCGGGTCGTGCCTCATGTTGAATAACTACTTTTTAAACCCTCACAGTGACCAAAATTGCCATTTTTACAGAGTTTTGCTTACTCAGAAGCTTCAATTTTGACCAATTTCAGGCAGAGAAATGACTTTAAACACACTTATTTTAGTTTAAAAAGTAATAATTCACATCCAACAGTAATTTGCAGTCAAAAGATTAAATGTTAAAATTTCATCAGAATTGACCATTTTGGGAACGTTCGACAGCTCCGCGGTCATCGTTTTTCATCCGAAAATAGATTTTTTGGACTTTACCAAAAATGATTCAAAATGTCAATCGGGTCGTGCCTCATGTTGAATAACCACTTTTTAAACCCTCACAGTGACCAAAATTGCCATTTTTACAGAGTTTTGATTACTCAGAAGCTTCAATTTTCACCAATTTCAGGCAGAGAAATGACTTTAAACACACTTATTTTAGTTGGAAAAGTTATAATTCACATCCAACAGTAATTTGCAGTCAAAAGATTAAATGTTAAAATTTCATCAGAATTGACCATTTTGGGAACGTTCGACAGCTCCGCGGTCATCGTTTTTCGTCCGAAAATTGATTTTTTTGGACTTTACCCAAAATGATTCAAAATGTCAATCGGGTCGTGCCTCATGTTGAATAACTACTTTTTAAACCCTCACAGTGACCAAAATTGCCATTTTTACAGAGTTTTGCTTACTCAGAAGCTTAAATTTTCACCAATTTCAGGCACAGGAATGACTTTAAACACACTTATTTTAGTTGAAAAAGTAATAATTCAGATCCAACAGTAATTTGCAGTCAAAAGATTAAATGTTAAAATTTCATCAGAATTGACCATTTTGGGAACGTTCGACAGCTCCGCGGTCATCGTTTTTCGTCCGAAAATTGATTTTTTGGACTTTACCAAAAATGATTCAAAATGTCAATTGGGTCGTGCGTCATGTTGAATAACCACTTTTTAAACCCTCACAGTGACCAAAATTGCCATTTTTACAGATTTTTGCTTACTCAGAAGCTTCAATTTTGACCAATTTCAGGCAGAGAAATGACTTTAAACACACTTACTTTAGTTGAAAAAGTAATAATTCACATCCAACAGTAATTTGCAGTCAAAAGATTAAATGTTAAAATTTCATCAGAATTGACCATTTTGGGAACGTTCGACAGCTCCGCGGTCATCGTTTTTCGTCCGAAAATAGATTTTTTGGACTTTACCAAAAATGATTCAAAATGTCAATCGGGTCGTGCCTCATGTTGAATAACCACTTTTTAAACCCTCACAGTGACCAAAATTGCCATTTTTACAGAGTTTTGCTTACTCAGAAGCTTCAATTTTCACCAATTTCAGGCAGAGAAATGACTTTAAACACACTTATTTTAGTTTAAAAAGTAATAATTCACATCCAACAGTAATTTGCAGTCAAAAGATTAAATGTTAATATTTCATCAGAATTGGCCATTTTGGGAACGTTCGACAGCTCCGCGGTCATCGTTTTTCTTCCGAAAATTGATTTTTTGGACTTTACCCAAAATGATTCAAAATGTCAATCGGGTCGTGCCTCATGTTGAATAACTACTTTTTAAACCCTCACAGTGACCAAAATTGCAATTTTTACAGAGTTTCGCTTACTCAGAAGCTTAAATTTTGACCAATTTCAGGCACAGGAATGACTTTAAACACACTTATTTTAGTTGAAAAAGTAATAATTCAGATCCAACAGTAATTTGCAGTCAAAAGATTAAATGTTAAAAGTTCATCAGAATTGACCATTTTGGGAACGTTCGACAGCTCCGCGGTCATCGTTTTTCGTCCGAAAATATATTTTTTTGACGTTACCAAAAATGATTCAAAATGTCAATTGGGTCGTGTGTCATGTTGAATAACCACTTTTTAAACCCTCACAGTGACCAAAATTGCCATTTTTACAGAGTTTTGCTTACTCAGAAGCTCCCATTTTGACCAATTTCAGGCACAGAAATGACTTTAAACACACTTATTTTAGTTGAAAAAGTAATAATTCACATCCAACAATAATTTGCAGTCAAAAGATTAAATGTTAAAATTTCATCAGAATTGACCATTTTGGGAACGTTCGACAGCTCCGCGGTCATCGTTTTTCGTCCGAAAATTGATTTTTTGGACTTTACCAAAAATTATTCAAAATGTCAATCGGGTCGTGCCTCATGTTGAATAACCACTTTTTAAACCCTCACAGTGACCAAAATTGCCATTTTTACAGAGTTTTGATTACTCAGAAGCTTCAATTTTCACCAATTTCAGGCAGAGAAATGACTTTAAACACACTTATTTTAGTTGGAAAAGTTATAATTCACATCCAACAGTAATTTGCAGTCAAAAGATTAAATGTTAAAATTTCATCAGAATTGACCATTTTGGGAACTTTCGACAGCTCCGCGGTCATCGTTTTTCGTTCGAAAATAGATTTTTTGGACTTTACCAAAAATGATTCAAAATGTCAATTGGGTCGTGCGTCATGTTGAATAACCACTTTTTAAACCCTCACAGTGACCAAAATTGCCATTTTTACAGAGTTTTGCTTACTCAGAAGCTTCAATTTTGACCAATTTCAGGCAGAGAAATGACTTTAAACACACTTACTTTAGTTGAAAAAGTAATAATTCACATCCAACAGTAATTTGCAGTCAAAAGATTAAATGTTAAAATTTCATCAGAATTGACCATTTTGGGACGTTCGACAGCTCCGCGGTCATCGTTTTTCGTCCGAAAATAGATTTTTTGGACTTTACCAAAAATGATTCAAAATGTCAATCGGGTCGTGCCTCATGTTGAATAACCACTTTTTAAACCCTCACAGTGACCAAAATTGCCATTTTTACAGAGTTTTGCTTACTCAGAAGCTTCAATTTTCACCAATTTCAGGCAGAGAAATGTTTTTAAACACACTTATTTTAGTTTAAAAAGTAATAATTCACATCCAACAGTAATTTGCAGTCAAAAGATTAAATGTTAATATTTCATCAGAATTTTGGCCATTTTGGGAACGTTCGACAGCTCCGCGGTCATCGTTTTTCTTCCGAAAATTGATTTTTTGGACTTTACCCAAAATGATTCAAAATGTCAATCGGGTCGTGCCTCATGTTGAATAACTACTTTTTAAACCCTCACAGTGACCAAAATTGCCATTTTTACAGAGTTTTGCTTACTCAGAAGCTTTAATTTTGACCAATTTCAGGCAGAGAAATGACTTTAAACACACTTATTTTAGTTGAAAAAGTAATATTTCACATCCAACAGTAATTAGCAGTCAAAAGATTAAATGTTAACATTTCATCAGAATTGAGCATTTTGGGAACTTTCGACAGCTCCGCGGTCATCGTTTTTCGTCCGAAAATTGATTTTTTGGACTTTACCAAAAATGATTCAAAATGTCAATCGGGTCGTGCCTCATGTTGAGTAACCACTTTTTAAACCCTCACAGTGACCAAAATTGCCATTTTTACAGAGTTTTGCTTATCCAGAAGCTTAAATTTTCACCAATTTCAGGCACAGGAATGACTTTAAACACACTTATTTTAGTTGAAAAAGTAATAATTCAGATCCAACAGTAATTTGTAGTCAAAAGATTAAATGTTAAAATTTCATCAGAATTGACCATTTTGGGAACGTTCGACAGCTCCGCGGTCATCGTTTTTCGTCCAAAAATTGATTTTTTGGACTTTACCAAAAATGATTCAAAATGTCAATCGGGTCGTGCCTCATGTTGAATAACCACTTTTTGAACCCTCACAGTGACCAAAATTGCCATTTTTACAGAGTTTTGCTTACTCAGAAGCTTCAATTTTCACCAATTTCAGGCACAGGAATGACTTTAAACACACTTATTTTAGTTGAAAAAGTAATATTTCACATCCAACAGTAATTTGCAGTCAAAAGATTAAATGTTAAAATTTCATCAGAATTGACCATTTTGGGAACGTTCAACAGCTCCGCGGTCATCGTTTTTCGTTCGAAAATAGATTTTTGGGACTTTACCAAAATATATTAAAAATGTCAATCGGGTCGTGCCTCATGTTGAATAACCACTTTTTAAACCCTCACAGTGACCAAAATTGCCATTTTTACAGAGTTTTGATTACGCAGAAGCTTCAATTTTCACCAATTTCAGGCACAGGAATGACTTTAAACACACTTATTTTAGTTGAAAAAGTAATAATTCACATCCGACAGTAATTTGCAGTCAAAAGATTAAATGTTAAAATTTCATCAGAATTGACCATTTTGGGAACGTTCGACAGCTCCGCGGTCATCGTTTTTCGTTCGAAAATAGATTTTTTGGACTTTACCAAAAATGATTCAAAATGTCAATCGGGTCGTGCCTCATGTTGAATAACCACTTTTTAAACCCTCACAGTGACCAAAATTGCCATTTTTACAGAGTTTTGCTTACTCAGAAGCTTCAATTTTCACCAATTTCAGGCAGAGAAATGACTTTAAACACACTTATTTTAGTTTAAAAAGTAATAATTCACATCCAACAGTAATTTGCAGTCAAAAGATTAAATGTTAATATTTCATCAGAATTGGCCATTTTGGGAACGTTCGACAGCTCCGCGGTCATCGTTTTTCGTCCGAAAATTGATTTTTTGGACTTTACCCAAAATGATTCAAAATGTCAATCGGGTCGTGCCTCATGTTGAATAACTACTTTTTAAACCCTCACAGTGACCAAAATTGCCATTTTTACAGAGTTTTGCTTACTCAGAAGCTTAAATTTTCACCAATTTCAGGCACAGGAATGACTTTAAACACACTTATTTTAGTTGAAAAAGTAACAATTCAGATCCAACAGTAATTTGCAGTCAAAAGATTAAATGTTAAAATTTCATCAGAATTGACCATTTTGGGAACGTTCGACAGCTCCGCGGTCATCGTTTTTCATCCGAAAATTGATTTTTTGGACTTTACCAAAAATTATTCAAAATGTCAATCGGGTCGTGCCTCATGTTGAATAACCACTTTTTAAACCCTCACAGTGACCAAAATTGCCATTTTTACAGAGTTTTGATTACTCAGAAGCTTCAATTTTCACCAATTTCAGGCAGAGAAATTACTTTAAACACACTTATTTTAGTTGGAAAAGTTATAATTCACATCCAACAGTAATTTGCAGTCAAAAGATTAAATGTTAAAATTTCATCAGAATTGACCATTTTGGGAACTTTCGACAGCTCCGCGGTCATCGTTTTTCGTTCGAAAATAGATTTTTTGGACTTTACCAAAAATGATTCAAAATGTCAATTGGGTCGTGCGTCATGTTGAATAACCACTTTTTAAACCCTCACAGTGACCAAAATTGCCATTTTTACAGAGTTTTGCTTACTCAGAAGCTTCAATTTTGACCAATTTCAGGCAGAGAAATGACTTTAAACACACTTATTTTAGTTTAAAAAGTAATAATTCACATCCAACAGTAATTTGCAGTCAAAAGATTAAATGTTAAAATTTCATCAGAATTGACCATTTTGGGAACGTTCGACAGCTCCGCGGTCATCGTTTTTCATCCGAAAATAGATTTTTTGGACTTTACCAAAAATGATTCAAAATGTCAATCGGGTCGTGCCTCATGTTGAATAACCACTTTTTAAACCCTCACAGTGACCAAAATTGCCATTTTTACAGAGTTTTGATTACTCAGAAGCTTCAATTTTCACCAATTTCAGGCAGAGAAATGACTTTAAACACACTTATTTTAGTTGGAAAAGTTATAATTCACATCCAACAGTAATTTGCAGTCAAAAGATTAAATGTTAAAATTTCATCAGAATTGACCATTTTGGGAACGTTCGACAGCTCCGCGGTCATCGTTTTTCGTCCGAAAATTGATTTTTTGGACTTTACCCAAAATGATTCAAAATGTCAATCGGGTCGTGCCTCATGTTGAATAACTACTTTTTAAACCCTCACAGTGACCAAAATTGCCATTTTTACAGAGTTTTGCTTACTCAGAAGCTTAAATTTTGACCAATTTCAGGCACAGGAATGACTTTAAACACACTTATTTTAGTTGAAAAAGTAATAATTCAGATCCAACAGTAATTTGCAGTCAAAAGATTAAATGTTAAAATTTCATCAGAATTGACCATTTTGGGAACGTTCGACAGCTCCGCGGTCATCGTTTTTCGTCCGAAAATTGATTTTTTGGACTTTACCAAAAATGATTCAAAATGTCAATTGGGTCGTGCGTCATGTTGAATAACCACTTTTTAAACCCTCACAGTGACCAAAATTGCCATTTTTACAGATTTTTGCTTACTCAGAAGCTTCAATTTTGACCAATTTCAGGCAGAGAAATGACTTTAAACACACTTACTTTAGTTGAAAAAGTAATAATTCACATCCAACAGTAATTTGCAGTCAAAAGATTAAATGTTAAAATTTCATCAGAATTGACCATTTTGGGAACGTTCGACAGCTCCGCGGTCATCGTTTTTCGTCCGAAAATAGATTTTTTGGACTTTACCAAAAATGATTCAAAATGTCAATCGGGTCGTGCCTCATGTTGAATAACCACTTTTTAAACCCTCACAGTGACCAAAATTGCCATTTTTACAGAGTTTTGCTTACTCAGAAGCTTCAATTTTCACCAATTTCAGGCAGAGAAATGACTTTAAACACACTTATTTTAGTTTAAAAAGTAATAATTCACATCCAACAGTAATTTTCAGTCAAAAGATTAAATGTTAATATTTCATCAGAATTGGCCATTTTGGGAACGTTCGACAGCTCCGCGGTCATCGTTTTTCTTCCGAAAATTGATTTTTTGGACTTTACCCAAAATGATTCAAAATGTCAATCGGGTCGTGCCTCATGTTGAATAACTACTTTTTAAACCCTCACAGTGACCAAAATTGCAATTTTTACAGAGTTTCGCTTACTCAGAAGCTTAAATTTTGACCAATTTCAGGCACAGGAATGACTTTAAACACACTTATTTTAGTTGAAAAAGTAATAATTCAGATCCAACAGTAATTTGCAGTCAAAAGATTAAATGTTAAAAGTTCATCAGAATTGACCATTTTGGGAACGTTCGACAGCTCCGCGGTCATCGTTTTTCGTCCGAAAATTTATTTTTTTGACGTTACCAAAAATGATTCAAAATGTCAATTGGGTCGTGTGTCATGTTGAATAACCACTTTTTAAACCCTCACAGTGACCAAAATTGCCATTTTTACAGAGTTTTGCTTACTCAGAAGCTTCAATTTTGACCAATTTCAGGCAGAGAAATGACTTTAAACACACTTATTTTAGTTGAAAAAGTAATAATACGCATCCAACAGTAATTTGCAGTCAAAAGATTAAATGTTAAAATTTCATCAGAATTGACCATTTTGGGAACTTTCGACAGCTCCGCGGTCATCGTTTTTCGTCCGAAAATAGATTTTTTGGACTTTACCAAAAATGATTCAAAATGTCAATCGGGTCGTGCCTCATGTTGAGTAACCACTTTTTAAACCCTCACAGTGACCAAAATTGCCATTTTTACAGAGTTTTGCTTATCCAGAAGCTTAAATTTTCACCAATTTCAGGCACAGGAATGACTTTAAACACACTTATTTTAGTTGAAAAAGTAATAATTCAGATCCAACAGTAATTTGTAGTCAAAAGATTAAATGTTAAAATTTCATCAGAATTGACCATTTTGGGAACGTTCGACAGCTCCGCGGTCATCGTTTTTCGTCCAAAAATTGATTTTTTGGACTTTACCAAAAATGATTCAAAATGTCAATCGGGTCGTGCCTCATGTTGAATAACCACTTTTTGAACCCTCACAGTGACCAAAATTGCCATTTTTACAGAGTTTTGCTTACTCAGAAGCTTCAATTTTCACCAATTTCAGGCACAGGAATGACTTTAAACACACTTATTTTAGTTGAAAAAGTAATATTTCACATCCAACAGTAATTTGCAGTCAAAAGATTAAATGTTAAAATTTCATCAGAATTGACCATTTTGGGAACGTTCAACAGCTCCGCGGTCATCGTTTTTCGTTCGAAAATAGATTTTTGGGACTTTACCAAAAATTATTAAAAATGTCAATCGGGTCGTGCCTCATGTTGAATAACCACTTTTTAAACCCTCACAGTGACCAAA
This sequence comes from Lissotriton helveticus, assembly GCF_964261635.1. Taxonomy (NCBI): domain Eukaryota; kingdom Metazoa; phylum Chordata; class Amphibia; order Caudata; family Salamandridae; genus Lissotriton; species Lissotriton helveticus. The sequence continues at coordinate 8,044 of NW_027611882.1, read as the reverse complement.
ATTGCCATTTTTACAGAGTTTTGATTACGCAGAAGCTTCAATTTTCACCAATTTCAGGCACAGGAATGACTTTAAACACACTTATTTTAGTTGAAAAAGTAATAATTCACATCCAACAGTAATTTGCAGTCAAAAGATTAAATGTTAAAATTTCATCAGAATTGACCATTTTGGGAACGTTCGACAGCTCCGCGGTCATCGTTTTTCGTTCGAAAATAGATTTTTTGGACTTTACCAAAAATGATTCAAAATGTCAATCGGGTCGTGCCTCATGTTGAATAACCACTTTTTAAACCCTCACAGTGACCAAAATTGCCATTTTTACAGAGTTTTGCTTACTCAGAAGCTTCAATTTTCACCAATTTCAGGCAGAGAAATGACTTTAAACACACTTATTTTAGTTTAAAAAGTAATAATTCACATCCAACAGTAATTTGCAGTCAAAAGATTAAATGTTAATATTTCATCAGAATTGGCCATTTTGGGAACGTTCGACAGCTCCGCGGTCATCGTTTTTCGTCCGAAAATTGATTTTTGGGACTTTACCCAAAATGATTCAAAATGTCAATCGGGTCGTGCCTCATGTTGAATAACTACTTTTTAAACCCTCACAGTGACCAAAATTGCCATTTTTACAGAGTTTTGCTTACTCAGAAGCTTAAATTTTCACCAATTTCAGGCACAGGAATGACTTTAAACACACTTATTTTAGTTGAAAAAGTAATAATTCAGATCCAACAGTAATTTGCAGTCAAAAGATTAAATGTTAAAATTTCATCAGAATTGACCATTTTGGGAACGTTCGACAGCTCCGCGGTCATCGTTTTTCATCCGAAAATTGATTTTTTGGACTTTACCAAAAATTATTCAAAATGTCAATCGGGTCGTGCCTCATGTTGAATAACCACTTTTTAAACCCTCACAGTGACCAAAATTGCCATTTTTACAGAGTTTTGATTACTCAGAAGCTTCAATTTTCACCAATTTCAGGCAGAGAAATTACTTTAAACACACTTATTTTAGTTGGAAAAGTTATAATTCACATCCAACAGTAATTTGCAGTCAAAAGATTAAATGTTAAAATTTCATCAGAATTGACCATTTTGGGAACTTTCGACAGCTCCGCGGTCATCGTTTTTCGTTCGAAAATAGATTTTTTGGACTTTACCAAAAATGATTCAAAATGTCAATTGGGTCGTGCGTCATGTTGAATAACCACTTTTTAAACCCTCACAGTGACCAAAATTGCCATTTTTACAGAGTTTTGCTTACTCAGAAGCTTCAATTTTGACCAATTTCAGGCAGAGAAATGACTTTAAACACACTTATTTTAGTTTAAAAAGTAATAATTCACATCCAACAGTAATTTGCAGTCAAAAGATTAAATGTTAAAATTTCATCAGAATTGACCATTTTGGGAACGTTCGACAGCTCCGCGGTCATCGTTTTTCATCCGAAAATAGATTTTTGGGACTTTACCAAAAATGATTCAAAATGTCAATCGGGTCGTGCCTCATGTTGAATAACCACTTTTTAAGCCCTCACAGTGACCAAAATTGCCATTTTTACAGAGTTTTGATTACTCAGAAGCTTCAATTTTCACCAATTTCAGGCAGAGAAATGACTTTAAACACACTTATTTTAGTTGGAAAAGTTATAATTCACATCCAACAGTAATTTGCAGTCAAAAGATTAAATGTTAAAATTTCATCAGAATTGACCATTTTGGGAACGTTCGACAGCTCCGCGGTCATCGTTTTTCGTCCGAAAATTGATTTTTTGGACTTTACCCAAAATGATTCAAAATGTCAATCGGGTCGTGCCTCATGTTGAATAACTACTTTTTAAACCCTCACAGTGACCAAAATTGCCATTTTTACAGAGTTTTGCTTACTCAGAAGCTTAAATTTTCACCAATTTCAGGCACAGGAATGACTTTAAACACACTTATTTTAGTTGAAAAAGTAATAATTCAGATCCAACAGTAATTTGCAGTCAAAAGATTAAATGTTAAAATTTCATCAGAATTGACCATTTTGGGAACGTTCGACAGCTCCGCGGTCATCGTTTTTCGTCCGAAAATTGATTTTTTGGACTTTACCAAAAATGATTCAAAATGTCAATTGGGTCGTGCGTCATGTTGAATAACCACTTTTTAAACCCTCACAGTGACCAAAATTGCCATTTTTACAGAGTTTTGCTTACTCAGAAGCTTCAATTTTGACCAATTTCAGGCAGAGAAATGACTTTAAACACACTTACTTTAGTTGAAAAAGTAATAATTCACATCCAACAGTAATTTGCAGTCAAAAGATTAAATGTTAAAATTTCATCAGAATTGACCATTTTGGGAACGTTCGACAGCTCCGCGGTCATCGTTTTTCGTCCGAAAATAGATTTTTTGGACTTTACCAAAAATGATTCAAAATGTCAATCGGGTCGTGCCTCATGTTGAATAACCACTTTTTAAACCCTCACAGTGACCAAAATTGCCATTTTTACAGAGTTTTGCTTACTCAGAAGCTTCAATTTTCACCAATTTCAGGCAGAGAAATGACTTTAAACACACTTATTTTAGTTTAAAAAGTAATAATTCACATCCAACAGTAATTTGCAGTCAAAAGATTAAATGTTAATATTTCATCAGAATTGGCCATTTTGGGAACGTTCGACAGCTCCGCGGTCATCGTTTTTCTTCCGAAAATTGATTTTTTGGACTTTACCCAAAATGATTCAAAATGTCAATCGGGTCGTGCCTCATGTTGAATAACTACTTTTTAAACCCTCACAGTGACCAAAATTGCAATTTTTACAGAGTTTCGCTTACTCAGAAGCTTAAATTTTGACCAATTTCAGGCACAGGAATGACTTTAAACACACTTATTTTAGTTGAAAAAGTAATAATTCAGATCCAACAGTAATTTGCAGTCAAAAGATTAAATGTTAAAAGTTCATCAGAATTGACCATTTTGGGAACGTTCGACAGCTCCGCGGTCATCGTTTTTCGTCCGAAAATTTATTTTTTTGACGTTACCAAAAATGATTCAAAATGTCAATTGGGTCGTGTGTCATGTTGAATAACCACTTTTTAAACCCTCACAGTGACCAAAATTGCCATTTTTACAGAGTTTTGCTTACTCAGAAGCTTCAATTTTGACCAATTTCAGGCAGAGAAATGACTTTAAACACACTTATTTTAGTTGAAAAAGTAATAATACGCATCCAACAGTAATTTGCAGTCAAAAGATTAAATGTTAAAATTTCATCAGAATTGACCATTTTGGGAACGTTCGACAGCTCCGCGGTCATCGTTTTTCGTCCAAAAATTGATTTTTTGGACTTTACCAAAAATGATTCAAAATGTCAATCGGGTCGTGCCTCATGTTGAATAACCACTTTTTAAACCCTCACAGTGACCAAAATTGCCATTTTTACAGAGTTTTGCTTACTCAAAGCTTCAATTTTCACCAATTTCAGGCAGAGAAATGACTTTAAACACACTTATTTTAGTTTAAAAAGTAATAATTCACATCCAACAGTAATTTGCAGTCAAAAGATTAAATGTTAATATTTCATCAGAATTGGCCATTTTGGGAACGTTCGACAGCTCCGCGGTCATCGTTTTTCGTCCGAAAATTGATTTTTTGGACTTTACCAAAAATTATTCAAAATGTCAATCGGGTCGTGCCTCATGTTGAATAACCACTTTTTAAACCCTCACAGTGACCAAAATTGCCATTTTTACAGAGTTTTGCTTACTCAGAAGCTTCAATTTTCACCAATTTCAGGCAGAGAAATGACTTTAAACACACTTACTTTAGTTGAAAAAGTAATAATTCACATCCAACAGTAATTTGCAGTCAAAAGATTAAATGTTAAAATTTCATCAGAATTGACCATTTTGGGAACGTTCGACAGCTCCGCGGTCATCGTTTTTCATCCGAAAATAGATTTTTTGGACTTTACCAAAAATGATTCAAAATGTCAATCGGGTCGTGCCTCATGTTGAATAACCACTTTTTAAACCCTCACAGTGACCAAAATTGCCATTTTTACTGAGTTTTGATTACTCAGAAGCTTCAATTTTCACCAATTTCAGGCAGAGAAATGACTTTAAACACACTTATTTTAGTTAGAAAAGTTATTATTCACATCCAACAGTAATTTGCAGTCAAAAGATTAAATGTTAAAATTTCATCAGAATTGACCATTTTGGGAACGTTCGACAGCTCCGCGGTCATCGTTTTTCGTCCGAAAATTGATTTTTTGGACTTTACCAAAAATGATTCAAAATGTCAATTGGGTCGTGCGTCATGTTGAATAACCACTTTTTAAACCCTCACAGTGACCAAAATTGCCATTTTTACAGATTTTTGCTTACTCAGAAGCTTCAATTTTGACCAATTTCAGGCAGAGAAATGACTTTAAACACACTTACTTTAGTTGAAAAAGTAATAATTCACATCCAACAGTAATTTGCAGTCAAAAGATTAAATGTTAAAATTTCATCAGAATTGACCATTTTGGGAACGTTCGACAGCTCCGCGGTCATCGTTTTTCGTCCGAAAATAGATTTTTTGGACTTTACCAAAAATGATTCAAAATGTCAATCGGGTCGTGCCTCATGTTGAATAACCACTTTTTAAACCCTCACAGTGACCAAAATTGCCATTTTTACAGAGTTTTGCTTACTCAGAAGCTTCAATTTTCACCAATTTCAGGCAGAGAAATGACTTTAAACACACTTATTTTAGTTTAAAAAGTAATAATTCACATCCAACAGTAATTTTCAGTCAAAAGATTAAATGTTAATATTTCATCAGAATTGGCCATTTTGGGAACGTTCGACAGCTCCGCGGTCATCGTTTTTCTTCCGAAAATTGATTTTTTGGACTTTACCCAAAATGATTCAAAATGTCAATCGGGTCGTGCCTCATGTTGAATAACTACTTTTTAAACCCTCACAGTGACCAAAATTGCAATTTTTACAGAGTTTCGCTTACTCAGAAGCTTAAATTTTGACCAATTTCAGGCACAGGAATGACTTTAAACACACTTATTTTAGTTGAAAAAGTAATAATTCAGATCCAACAGTAATTTGCAGTCAAAAGATTAAATGTTAAAAGTTCATCAGAATTGACCATTTTGGGAACGTTCGACAGCTCCGCGGTCATCGTTTTTCGTCCGAAAATTTATTTTTTTGACGTTACCAAAAATGATTCAAAATGTCAATTGGGTCGTGTGTCATGTTGAATAACCACTTTTTAAACCTTCACAGTGACCAAAATTGCCATTTTTACAGAGTTTTGCTTACTCAGAAGCTTCAATTTTGACCAATTTCAGGCAGAGAAATGACTTTAAACACACTTATTTTAGTTGAAAAAGTAATAATACGCATCCAACAGTAATTTGCAGTCAAAAGATTAAATGTTAAAATTTCATCAGAATTGACCATTTTGGGAACTTTCGACAGCTCCGCGGTCATCGTTTTTCGTCCGAAAATTGATTTTTTGGACTTTACCAAAAATGATTCAAAATGTCAATCGGGTCGTGCCTCATGTTGAATAACCACTTTTTGAACCCTCACAGTGACCAAAATTGCCATTTTTACAGAGTTTTGCTTATCCAGAAGCTTAAATTTTCACCAATTTCAGGCACAGGAATGACTTTAAACACACTTATTTTAGTTGAAAAAGTAATAATTCAGATCCAACAGTAATTTGTAGTCAAAAGATTAAATGTTAAAATTTCATCAGAATTGACCATTTTGGGAACGTTCGACAGCTCCGCGGTCATCGTTTTTCGTCCAAAAATTGATTTTTTGGACTTTACCAAAAATGATTCAAAATGTCAATCGGGTCGTGCCTCATGTTGAATAACCACTTTTTGAACCCTCACAGTGACCAACATTGCCATTTTTACAGAGTTTTGCTTACTCAGAAGCTTCAATTTTCACCAATTTCAGGCACAGGAATGACTTTAAACACACTTATTTTAGTTGAAAAAGTAATATTTCACATCCAACAGTAATTTGCAGTCAAAAGATTAAATGTTAAAATTTCATCAGAATTGACCATTTTGGGAACGTTCAACAGCTCCGCGGTCATCGTTTTTCGTTCGAAAATAGATTTTTGGGACTTTACCAAAAATTATTAAAAATGTCAATCGGGTCGTGCCTCATGTTGAATAACCACTTTTTAAACCCTCACAGTGACCAAAATTGCCATTTTTACAGAGTTTTGATTACGCAGAAGCTTCAATTTTCACCAATTTCAGGCACAGGAATGACTTTAAACACACTTATTTTAGTTGAAAAAGTAATAATTCACATCCAACAGTAATTTGCAGTCAAAAGATTAAATGTTAAAATTTCATCAGAATTGACCATTTTGGGAACGTTCGACAGCTCCGCGGTCATCGTTTTTCGTTCGAAAATAGATTTTTTGGACTTTACCAAAAATGATTCAAAATGTCAATCGGGTCGTGCCTCATGTTGAATAACCACTTTTTAAACCCTCACAGTGACCAAAATTGCCATTTTTACAGAGTTTTGCTTACTCAGAAGCTTCAATTTTCACCAATTTCAGGCAGAGAAATGACTTTAAACACACTTATTTTAGTTTAAAAAGTAATAATTCACATCCAACAGTAATTTGCAGTCAAAAGATTAAATGTTAATATTTCATCAGAATTGGCCATTTTGGGAACGTTCGACAGCTCCGCGGTCATCGTTTTTCTTCCGAAAATTGATTTTTTGGACTTTACCCAAAATGATTCAAAATGTCAATCGGGTCGTGCCTCATGTTGAATAACTACTTTTTAAACCCTCACAGTGACCAAAATTGCAATTTTTACAGAGTTTCGCTTACTCAGAAGCTTAAATTTTGACCAATTTCAGGCACAGGAATGACTTTAAACACACTTATTTTAGTTGAAAAAGTAATAATTCAGATCCAACAGTAATTTGCAGTCAAAAGATTAAATGTTAAAAGTTCATCAGAATTGACCATTTTGGGAACGTTCGACAGCTCCGCGGTCATCGTTTTTCGTCCGAAAATTTATTTTTTTGACGTTACCAAAAATGATTCAAAATGTCAATTGGGTCGTGTGTCATGTTGAATAACCACTTTTTAAACCCTCACAGTGACCAAAATTGCCATTTTTACAGAGTTTTGCTTACTCAGAAGCTTCAATTTTGACCAATTTCAGGCAGAGAAATGACTTTAAACACACTTACTTTAGTTGAAAAAGTAATAATTCACATCCAACAGTAATTTGCAGTCAAAAGATTAAATGTTAAAATTTCATCAGAATTGACCATTTTGGGAACGTTCGACAGCTCCGCGGTCATCGTTTTTCATCCGAAAATAGATTTTTTGGACTTTACCAAAAATGATTCAAAATGTCAATCGGGTCGTGCCTCATGTTGAATAACCACTTTTTAAACCCTCACAGTGACCAAAATTGCCATTTTTACTGAGTTTTGATTACTCAGAAGCTTCAATTTTCACCAATTTCAGGCAGAGAAATGACTTTAAACACACTTATTTTAGTTAGAAAAGTTATTATTCACATCCAACAGTAATTTGCAGTCAAAAGATTAAATGTTAAAATTTCATCAGAATTGACCATTTTGGGAACGTTCGACAGCTCCGCGGTCATCGTTTTTCGTCCGAAAATTGATTTTTTGGACTTTACCAAAAATGATTCAAAATGTCAATTGGGTCGTGCGTCATGTTGAATAACCACTTTTTAAACCCTCACAGTGACCAAAATTGCCATTTTTACAGATTTTTGCTTACTCAGAAGCTTCAATTTTGACCAATTTCAGGCAGAGAAATGACTTTAAACACACTTACTTTAGTTGAAAAAGTAATAATTCACATCCAACAGTAATTTGCAGTCAAAAGATTAAATGTTAAAATTTCATCAGAATTGACCATTTTGGGAACGTTCGACAGCTCCGCGGTCATCGTTTTTCGTCCGAAAATTGATTTTTTGGACTTTACCAAAAATGATTCAAAATGTCAATCGGGTCGTGCCT